>NC_086061.1:8862247-9215336 GCF_947568885.1 Cydia strobilella
AGGTTAGTACAGCGCCATCTGTCGGTCACCTTCAGTCATCAGTGATGGATTAGGCTAGCCCAAGCCCTGGTCATAGCCCATGCTTCGAATGAACTGTATTTCGCTGATGCGAGAGAGGGCTATATTGCTGCCGCGGATTTGGATGGGAAGCATGTTAGAGTGCACTAGAGGTTAGTACAGCGCCATCTACTCGTTAAACTGGGGTACCAGTACCTTTGGCTCGCCGCAGCGTGACGTGACACTTGTCCGCCGTTTCGCTTGACTTTTTGAAGCGCCCTGAGAAGAGACAGTCATTTGATCCTCAAAAAAAGGTTCATCAGAGATAATTGAAAATATGACATTTAGAGGAACGTGGCTGGGTGAGTAAAAGGTACCGTTGACGGGTAGACTTAGACTGATTTATTAAATCATAACTAAGTGCTTTATACATCTCTAATCTGCGGCGGTATAGACATTATCTTAACCGAATCAGCGCGTGCTCTAACCTATCATCATCATCATCGTGCTCTAACCTATCATCATCTAACCTATACTAAGTTATTGACACGCGCCGATAATATTTTGCTGACCGCCATATTATGACACATTCTTTATTTTTTACCAAATCCTAGTCGAGAAGTGCTGGGATCGAATCCCGATAATGGCATTCGTTTGTACTCAAACGTCCCTGAGTTATGGACGACTTCTATGGTCAAATAACAATGGGATATATCCCAATTATATTTATTTTATTACCCTATTTCAGATCGTATGCCCTGGCTCCGTTTACATCACGTGTTCGCGTTGACCGTATGGGAAGGTCGCATATACTGGAGCGACTGGGAGACTCGGGCCATAGAGAGCTGCCGCCGGCGACCCAACCCACACTACAAGGTAAGTCTTCGGTCACGGACTCACGGTGTGCGGGCGAGACATCGCTATATGCGTCCATAGCATTCTCTCGCGCGCACAGGAGCCTCGTGCGTCAGTGTGTTATTTAATTGTGTAATTGTGTTTGTTCATCAACATTATTCACTACACAAACTTTACGCACCACACTTGAGGGCTTAATTTGGTTACAGTTTCTTGTCCTTATTTTATTTGTCTCATGGACATGTGTATGAGTTGAAATATTCATAATCAAAAACATTATAAATTGTACAACCAAAACGTTTATGCTCTCCGCAGATTTATGTTCCTGTAGTTTATCATCGTCTTCCTCGCGTTGTCCCGGCATTTTTCCACGGCTCATGGGAGCCTGGGGTCCTCTTGGCAACTAATCCCAAGAATTGGCGTAGGCACTAGTTTTTACGAAAGCGACTGCCATCTGACCTTCCAACCCATAGGGGAAACTAGGCCTTGTTGGAATTAGTCCGGTTTCCTCACGATGTTTTCCTTCAACGAAAAGCGACTGGTAAATATCAAATGATATTTCGTTCATAAGTTCCGAAAAACTCATTGTTACGAGCCGAGGTTTGAACCCGCGACCACCGGATTGTAAGACGGACGCTCTTACCGCTAGGCCACCAGCGCTCATGTTCCTGTAGTTTATGAGATTAATAAATTAATCCATATTTTTCAGCCGAACGCAACAGAAGATGTTAGTTCGGGCGGGGCCTATGAGTGCAAGACGATCGCGCATACCGTCCACAAGCCTATGGACTTGCGAGTTCACCACCCGGCAAGACAACCAGCTTCTCCAGGTACCTATATAATACATTATGTTCATTTTAAACGGAAATAAATGTCGTACACGAAGAAAAAGTGATCAAGGCCTCCAGTACCCAGGACCCAGGGCTGGAATCGAACTAGCGTCCTCCGCTATCGCTATCGCGGCAAGTGCCTGACTTTTCGTCAGTCGCGACACACGTGACATCTACTGCCAAGTAGCAGTACTGATAAATCCGCTACTTAACGCTAGATGTCGACTACGAAAATAAATAAGGGTTTTTGGTAATAAAACTGATGTATCGATAAGCACTCTATGCTTACTTATTTTTCTATGAGTTGAAATAACATAAATTAAAATATTTTCGAAACATAAAAAATATATTATTTTACCTTCCAAGCGATTCGGTTGTGGAATGCTCTGCCGTCGGAGCTAAGACGAGCTAAATCACTCCCCATTTTTTTTAAGGCTCAGCTCAAAATCCACTATCTGTCCCTTCCTCAAACTCGTTAATTATTAGATTCTGTCTGTCTATCTGTATTGTGTGATATGTTTATGTATGTATGTATGAATATATATATATATATATATATATATATATATATATTTATTGTATATATTACATTTATGCATGTATTGATATTGTTATATATTTAGTTGTGCTGATATATTTTTTTTTTCCTGTACTCGTTCTCCATTTATTTTTGCTACCCTTATACATATTTCTTCCTTGCGCTAATTTCTACTACCTGAAGGTTGTCTGGAAGAGATCGCTTTTAAGCGATAAGACCGCCTGTTGCTGCTTAGTTTTTTATGTTAATTTGCTGTATTTAATCATGTTTCATTGTGCACAATAAAGAATATTATTATTATTATTATTCTCTTTATTTATCTTTCATCTTAGGCTAGGTTTTTATAATATGGATATAAAAGTAAAATACAAAAACACTTATAAAACATTACAAAAAATATATAAACACATTATAAAAAACCTAACCTAGGGTACCGCCGGCAGCGGGGCAAGGCCCAAGCTGCCGGTGGTCAGGGCCGCAGAGAGAGGAACCGGCGGACTATCCGCGCCGTGTCCAAGATAACCGCCTTCTGCATCTGACCCTTGATCCAACCACCTAGCGAGAGTCTCTCAAGGTGTTGGTCGAGACTCTTCGCTATGAGACCGTTCGCTGAAACGACTATCGGGACAATGATCGTCGAATCAACATCCCACATGGCGGTTATCTCGTGAGCCAAGTCTAGGTACTTACTGGACTTGTCCTTCTCGGCTTTCACGAGATTCTCATCATGGGGGATGGTGATGTCGACGAGCACGGCCCGGCGCTGCGATCGATCTATTATCACAATGTCAGGCTTATTGGCTACAATAGTCCTGTCAGTGATGATAGATCGATCCCAATAGAGCGTGGCACGACCATTCTCGAGAACTGGCACAGGTAAATACTTGTAGTACGGTACTTCGCAGTCCACAAGGCCGTATAGAAGAGCAAGCTGCTGGTGAATAATCCTGGCTACGAGATTATGTCTGTGCAAGTACTCGCCGTTAGCAAGATGAGAACAACCGGAAATGATATGCCTGAGTGACTCTCCGGGACGGCGGCATGCCCGACAAATGTCGACCGTACCGTCCTTCAGGATATATTTCCGATAGTTGTTCGTCATCATAACTTCGTCCGCAATTGCACAGGCAAAACCCTCGGTTTCTCCGAAGAGGTCCCCGAATCGTAACCAGTTCACCGACGCGAGCAGGTCTACATCGGGTCCCGTGAGGGCCTTGTAGAACCGCCCGTGTAGCACCTTACTCTCCCATACCGCCTTGCGGCCCGCAGCACTTTGTACCACAGGTTTGTGCCAGTTCTCGTTTGCCAAGGAGAGCGGCGTGAAGTGCCTGTCCACTGCCACCACATCACGATGCATCCCACACTCGTTGTTAAGGAAATAATTCCTGAGATTGCACACCTCGCGGTTGTGGAGATCTTTGGCGTTAAGGAAGCCTCGACCTCCACACTTCCGTGAGATGTACAATCTCATAACTGACGAGCGTGGGTGTAGCATACGGTGTGTGGTGAGTAGTAGACGGACCCTCCGATCCAGGGCGTCCAGCTCGGTCTGAGTCCACCTTAGTATGCCAAAGGAGTATATGAGTATGGGCATTACCCAGGCGTTGAAGGCGCGCACTTTATTGCCTCCTGACAAAAGACTGTTAAGGACTTTTGTGAGCCGACTGAAAAAGCGCTCCTTCACCGACCGTCTAATACCCTCGCCCTCAATACCCAACGACTGTGACATACCAAGGTATTTATAGGTTTCTGATTCAGAGATAGATCTGAAAGACATTGTCTCAGAAAGTTGTAAATTTGTTGAATTTACAACCTCCCCCAGCTGTACATGCATAACCGCACACTTATCGACACCAAACTCCATTCTGATGGCGGTACTGAAAACTTCTGTGGTTTTCAATAGCACCATCAAGTCTTGGTTATTTGGCGCAAATAGCTTGAGGTCATCCATGTACAGAAGGTGAGAAATGACTTCACCCTCTCTCCGAAGCTGGCAACCTAACCCTGAATCCTTCAGCAGGGTGCTGAGGGGATTCAGAGCTAGGCAGAACCACAGGGGACTCAGACTGTCACCCTGAAATATTCCTCGCTCGATCCTTATAAAGTCCTGCGGGCCAGGGCGGTCATCTCCACCTCCTGGTTGACGAAGGACTGTGATCCACTGCCTCATACACGCACTTAGGAAGGATATTAAAGCTGCATCAAGTTTATACAGCTCCAATACCCTTCTCAGCCATGAGTGAGGCACCGAATCATAGGCCTTCTTATAGTCAATCCAGGCGGCCGAGAGGCCCCCCCTGTTCCGCCGAACTTGCTGGCATATGGTCATGTCTATGAGGAGGAGCTCTTTAGTACCACGGGACCCAACCCTACATCCATTTTGAGCGGACGCTAAAATGTTGTTAGCGACAATGTGCGCGTTGATTTTTGCTCTCAAAATGGATGTAAGGAGCTTGTAGAGTGTAGGCAAGCACGTGATGGGTCTGTAGTTCTTCGCTTCCGTGGTACTACCGGACTTGTAGAGCAGGAAGGTCACACCAGTTGTTAGGGAAGGTGGGAGGGAACCGAGCTCTAGGGCTTGTTGGAACTGCGTTGCCAACCGTTCGTGCGAGCATCGAAACCATTTTAGCCAGAAGTTGTGCAATCCGTCCGGTCCAGGACTTTTCCAGTTCTGGGCCGTACGGATGGCACAACTTACATCGTCGGGGCTGATGGTAATAGCACCCATAGGTTCGATGTTCTCGCACTCACGTTCGACAACGTCTATCCAACGGCCCTCCGTGTGTTCAACAGGCACTGACCAGATGCTACGCCAGAAATCAGTCATGGCAGTAGCATCCGGCAACCGCATGTCGGACACACGAGGATCGGCTTCCTCCCACCTTCGGTATACCTTCCTTTGGTCACTTTGAAAGAGACGATTCTGCTGGAATCGATCCACACGCTCTCTGTAGCGGCGAATACGGTTTGCCCATGCATAGACTTTCTGCTTTAGAAAGTCGATGCGCTCTGTGACATTGGCCATGTAGTCGCGGGGCCTGACATCCGTCCCCGCGAACGCCTGGTTCACAAAGCGCATTACTCGGGGGCGATTGTTGCCCCCCCTAAAGCAGATCAACTTTGCAATGAGAGTCCTAAACGAGCTGATACGTCGCTCGATCCGCGCTTGCCATGCAGGGACACCTCCGGCGGTCCTAGGTGCACGTTCAGCGTCCGGTAACTTGACTCGAGCAACACGGCACGCCGCGATGGCTCCGCAGTACATGATCGAGTGCGTATCTTCTAAATCTTTACTAGTCCGTAAATGTGGCTCTAGTAAAGCGTTTAGGGCTCCCACTAGCGCTAGATTGCGTCTATTCATAGGCAGACGTGGTAGTCGTGGCCTAGAGATGGTTGTGGCGCGATACTGCGTAATCGCCTCTTCCAAAGTCCTCCTCACTTGCTCATTAGCAGAAGTACTCACACTCGCACAGTCCCCATCGTCGGTATTAAAATCAACCCGCGGCGCCCCCGGTGCCAGGTCGGGTGCGGGCACCGGATCCGGCGATGTGGCGGGCAGATCTCGTACCGAGGTGGAGTCCGCGCGAGCAGAGAGAGATTATTATTATTATTATTATAAATTTTTATATGCTTTGCTAGTTTCATAAACTAATAATCCTTGCTTTCTTGTGTATTCTGATTCATTCGTAGGTTTTAATACCACAGTTTGAATCTTGTTGCGTTGTTACTATTGCGTTTTTCACGCTATTAACGTAACGAATGTAACGATTATTATCTATTGATTGATAAAAATGTGATTTTAAATATAACATTATAAACTGTAATAAATGTCATATTAAAGAAAAAGTGACGAAGCTAACGCCATGAACCCCTTTTTTTATACAGGGGAAATGCGTTACGCATACCACCCGGGTGCGGGGATGTACCCGGTATGGTTATGTGGGACTCACCACGTAAGTCCGGTATACCCACTAAAACCACCTGTCTCTCGCCTCGGTGCTGTAAGGCGAGGCCATGGGAACGCCAGTGCACTCTACCGTGACCCCGCAGCGAACGGCTGTTAAGCCCCTTCTCTGGAAACGCCATGAACCCCTAGGCCACCTCGCCACACCTCGCCACGTGACGTTTTTAAATATGTCAATTAATCTTCTCTTTTTAACCCTCCGTACCCAAAGGGTAAAAGCGGGACCCTGTTACTAAGACTCCGCTGTCCGTCTGTCTGTCACCAGGCTGTATCTCATCAACCGTGATAGCTAGACAGTTGAAATTTTCACAGATGATGTTATTCTGTTGCCGCTATAACAACAAGTACTAAAAAGTAGAACCCTCGGTGCGCGAGTACGACTCGCACTTGGCCGGTTTTTTTTAATAATAGTAGATTGTTAACCAAGGGATGAAAGGCACTCATTTCTGCCGAGGTATTTTGGGGCTCGAACGCAGTGAGAGCGCCAATAGTCCGAGGAAGAAATGATGCCTTTCACCCGAGTTAAACACTCTACTTTTCATTTCGAATACGAGGAAAGTAAAATGCATGTTTTTTTTTAAACATGACTAAGTATACATTTTTATAGTATTTCTGGAGGGTACTTTCAATTAACAATTCAGGCAAAAGTATCGTTATTTATGGAATGGAGAGTCAAATATCAGAATGGAAATTGTATAACAAACCCATTTAAACTCAAATTTCAATTGCTTATCTTAAAAAAAAAAAACACGTACTTCGAACGTAAAATGCTCTAGTGCAGACACGTATCATTTTCTGCACACCTTTTAGAACAACAATGACCCGCTTTCAGAGCATGAGAAATGAAAATATTTTTTCCTTCCAGAACTGACGGCGCTCTGCGCAAAACTAAACTGCACCGGTCTCTGCCTCCTCACACCGGCCACAAAGGACAAGCCGGTCGGCGCTCGCTGCGAGTGCCCCGAACACTTCGTGCTGCAACCAGACGGGCGTAGCTGTTCGCCGAACTGTACGAGCGCGCACTTCGTCTGCAACACGACGCTTAAGTGCGTCCCGTTCTGGTGGCGCTGTGACACGCAGGTACGAAAGGGACAGGAATATATAAGCCCAACCGACCACCACGACAACGAGCACACACACACCGCCGTACTAATGTAGTATAGGGTTATTTTACCTATGTTAATACGTAATTCTATTTGGATCTGTCTAGGGCATGAATAACGATATTCCGGAAGCCGGAAATACCGGAATATCGGATGTTTTTTACGTTACGTTACAATACCGGAATTGTGAAGCAACAATATCGTAATTCCGGTATTAGAATTTTTTAGTTTATAGGCGTTGATGGGCTCTTAATGGACGACGGATCTGGGGGCACGGTAGTGCCCCCGCCAAGACGAGCAAAGCAAAGCTCAAGGCCACTACCTACCTTTTCTCGAAACGCTTCGTCGTTTTTTTGAACCCTCATAACTTGGGTTTGGATTACACCAGATAAACAAAATTCTCGGGATATGATGCCAATAGTGGACTTATTAAGCATAAAAAATTTCAATTGTATAGCTCTTATACTTTACATTTTATTCATATCTCAAAAACCCCGATTTCGTCACTCACTCACTCATCAAAACCTTTAGGGTACTTCCTGAAGTCCTCATCATATCATCATAACTCTTAAGAGCCTGGCTCTTGTCGGTGGAGTAACCGCCACTCCGTTCTTCCTTCTGCCGCTGTTTTGAGCTCCTGATACGTCACTACGTTGATATTCTCTTTGGCTTGGTCCAAAAACGCACGTCTCGGTCTTCCTCTGCCTCTGCTTTTTTCTATTCTTCCTTCTATTATAGACTTTATGTAAGTGTCGTGACGTATCAGGTGCCCCAACATGTTTCCCCTTCTGTTTTCAATCATTCTCAGCAGAGATCGCTTCTCACCTACCAAGTCCAACACTTCTGCATTCGTTTTCCTCTCCTTCCAGCTTATACCTTCCATTCTTCTCCATGTCCACCTGAAGTCCTAGGAAGCTAAAATTTGGTAAGACTCTTAGTACACAATAAACAACAAAAAAATTCAAAAAATTTAAATTTTTAGCCCCTGTCACAACGCGGGTCTTTTGTAACTCAATTAAAATTAAAACCTCAGGACGACTGCGGCGACGGATCGGATGAGCCGGAATCCTGCCCATCGTTCCGGTGTTCCCCGGGACAGTTCCAGTGTGGTAATGGAGGTCGATGTCTCCATCCTGCTCTAATATGCGACGCTACGCCGCACTGCGCCGACGGGAGCGATGAGAAAGACTGCGACACGGTAAGTAATTAATTCGTCTAAGATTCGCTAGATGGCGCTGCGCCGGTACCTATGGTGTCTACATCGCGCTACATAGTACTATTTGTTTCGCTCTGATATGCGACAACATGCCCCACTGCGCTGACGGGAGCGATGAGAAAGACTGCGACACCTTAACTAACTAGTTTTTCAATGATCTGTTGGATAGCGTCGGCAGCTAGTTTTTACGTCTCGCTTTGCGGGATTTATTTTCTATTTAAGGGTCCCCGGCAAGCTGGGTTCTCCATACAAGCGTAATTCCGCTCTCGTTTTAAAACGACTAGCTAGATTGCTCTGAAACTTTGTACTTACAATAGGATAAGGTATATCTATGTCTATGTAGCTTCAGATCAGATGCCATAGTTAAAAAAATAAAGCAAAGATAGATATAACTCCGTAATAGATGGATACAGTCTAAGGAAAAAACGTGCCTCGAAAATCAAGAAAATTTGATTCTCGCTCAGAGGGCGCTACTAGTTTTGGCCTACAGTCGTATAGATGGCGTTGACGGTTTCGTTTGTTATTTAACAATTTTAATGCATATCAGTGAAAGAACATGGGTGAAAATCATAAAAATAATTGATGAAAATAAAAAAAATCATTTATCTATATATAAATACATTCTATCGTATTTTTATAAATCTTCATTTTTAGTTTTAAAGTGTGTCGACAGATGGCAGTGAATTTACTGGGGTTACAAAATTTACTATGACAATACCGCTCTAGTATAAGTTACTCTATGAATAAAGCAAATTTAAGTTTTTCATACGAAACTTGTTTTTGCTGTATTTCGTTTGTTTTATAAACTGGAGCTATATAAACTAATTACAAATCTAGATATACAATCCAGCACGTAGTTTTAAAATGAGAGCGGAACTACGTTTGTATGAAAAGGTGCAATTCGGCCGAGCTTGTTAAGCTTGTTTCGGGCTTGTTTGGGACTTAAGTCATTCACTGTTTGCATTACCTAAGACCCAAATAACCCAATTTTTCGCCCTTAATGACATTAAAACCCTCCTTCCAGTTCACCTGCCTGTCATCGCAGTTCAAATGCCAAGGCAACGTGACGGCGGGCATGTCGGCCCGCTGCGTGTCGGGCGCGGCGCGGTGCGACGGGCAGCGCGACTGCCCCGCCGGCGACGACGAGCTCAACTGTCCGCCGCGCTCGTGCAAGCCCGACCATGTGAGTTACAAGAGCTTAGTAGTTCGTGCGGGGTCCGCTAGATGGCGGTGTTGCTTTATATTATTATTACTGTTGAGTTTTCTTGTGGTACGATATGTGTATGTCGGCGGGCGTTCGTAATATCCGCCCGATGATAAAGTTCCTGTGTAATTTTTTGACGTTAATCACATTAAACCAATAGATAGGTTGCGTCAGATGACTGAAGGGCAAACTGTTCAGAAATAGGGGACCCGCGTCGACTCAGGGAACGAGATAAAGATTTTCACTTTTCAAGATATGCCTAGGAATTTCACGATCTGCCTGATCTTACGATCGGCCGCCGAGATATATTACACTAGCGACCCGCCCCGGCTTCGCACGGTTTACACAAAACCTTTACAAATTATACATATAAAATAAACCTCCCTCTTCAATCTATCTATTAAAAAAAAACCGCATCAGAATCTGTTGCGTAGTTTTAAAGATGTAAGCATATATAGGGACAGACAGCGGAAAGCGACTTTGTTTTATACAGGGTGGGCCAGTGATAAATTCTCTATTCGTATTGACGTCTTTCGTTAAAATGCATTTATCATTGGCCCACCCTGTACAATGGAGTGATTACAATAACAGCGAATTTCCCCACTGAAAGGTAGTCTTTGTTCAAAAATAATAAAAAAAAAACACGATGTTTTCCTGTCCTCGCCAACTCGTTCAGGAATCTACATCGACACATCGTTCGCGTGTTCTAGTTTCTAGATAATCACCTCGAGGGTACAGCGCCATCTTTCGACAAATTGGATTAACTTTGGAAACAGACGTGAACTCTGACCATGCTAACTTTGATCTCTAGATCAATAGAACGTATATAAGTAGAACTGGAAGTGGTCACTTTATACCGTATGTGAAATACATTCCAGTTTATAATTGACGTGTTTTATAACAGTTCATGTGCGGCGACGGGTCGTGCGTGCCCGGCGTGTGGGTGTGCGACGCGGACGCGGACTGCGCGGACGGCTCCGACGAGGGCCCGCACTGCGCCGCGCGCATGTGTCCCCCGAGGCACTTCCGCTGCGCCTCCGGCCGCTGTATCCCGCGCGACTGGCAGTGCGACGCCGAGGTCAATTCACTATACTACTTTATGTAACTGCTACCATAGAGTAACTTATACTAGAGCGGTACTGTCATAGTAAATTTTGTAACCCCAGTAAATTCACTGCCATCTGTCGACACACTTTAAAACTAAAAATGAAGATTTATAAAAATACGATAAAATGTATTTAAATATGGATAAATGATTTTTTTATTTGCATTAATTATTTTTATGATTTTGACCCATGCTCTTTCACTGATATGCGTTAAAATTGATAAATAACAAACGAAACCGTCAACGCCATCTATACGACAGTAGGCCAAAGCTAGTAGCGCCCTAATAATTTTCTTGATTTTCGAGGCACGTTTTTTCCTTAGACTGTATCCATCTATTACGGAGTATATGTATCTTTGCTGATACATAATGAAAGGCAATCTTAGGATCTTATTATGAAACTCGCTTCGCTCGTGTTTTAAGGCCTAATTGTGTACAGTTGCATACAGTATACTTTTTCTACGACAGCACAATAGCATCGGCATTGTCTTCCTCTCGTTGTCGCGGCAAGACATGCCGCGAAGCGAAGCGATAAGCTTTAGTTCATACATTCCACTTGGAATACACGGAGGGCACGGTGATCTGTGTGACTGTCCTTGAATATTTATTTATTTAGAAATTGATTGTATGTTAGGCGGACTGTCCCCTCCGCGAGGACGAGGCCGACTGCGGCACCGGCGCGCGGCCCGGCTGCGAGGCCACGTACTTCCGGTGCGCGGACGGGCGCTGCATCCCGGGCCGCTGGCGCTGCGACTTCGAGGACGACTGCGGGGACTTCAGCGACGAGCTGCACTGCGAGCCCAGGAACTGCTCCGAGACCGAATTCAGGTCACCTCCTACATCCATTAACAAAATCAAAGATCAAACAGGATTGAAAAAAATCGCCGCCATTTTGAACTTTTCGGTTATTGGGGCGATTGCATTTAATGTTGATTTTAGCGACGAGCCCGACTGCGAGCCTAGGAACTGCTCCGAGACTGAGTTCCGATAAAACGATGGATAAAAATAGACCGCCATTTTGATGTTTTGAGTTTCTGGGCTGGTTGAGTTTTAAGTAGATTTCGATGGTGACAGCGATGGGCTAAATTGCGAGCCTAGGAACTGCTCCGAGACTGAGTTTAGGTAAAATAATCCATGAAAACGGCCGCAATTTTGATGTTGTGGATTTCTGGGCGGATTGTGGTTTAAGTAGATTTCGACGATGACAGCGATCGACTAAACTACGAGAACTAAACTTTGAACTAAATAAAAAACAATTTGCAGAAATAAATTACACTTCTTGAAACAAATTTAAAAAGTAGCTGCCGCTATACTATTTTCAAACTGGAAGGATACGATGATAGATGTCAACTCATTACAATTTTGCGACATTTGGCATTCAATTATAACCTAAAAATTGTATGCAGACGACATCTATCATCGTACCCTTCCAGTTTGAAAAATACTACAGGGTGTGCCAGTGATAAATTCTCTTTTCATATTGACGTCTTTCGTTAAAATGCATTTACCATTGACCCACACTGTATATAAACTTTTTAGTATTTTGACCAAGTAACAGTATATAGGGTGGCTAAAAAATAAGTGTATTCCCGTTGCCAGGGAGGTTTTGGGATTATACTAAGCAACTTTTACTATGGGATCAACCACGAAATCGCGAAAAAAAAAATTACCCTCCCATAGAAAATCGAGCAGCCAAAACGTATAATCCCAAAACTTCTCTGGCAACGGGAATACACTTATTTTTTAGCCACCCTATATACTGTTACTTGGTCAAAATACTAAAAAGTTTATATACTGGGTGGGCCAATGATAAATGCATTTTAACGAAAGACGTCAATACGAAAAGAGAATTTATCACTGGCACACCCTGTAGTATTTTTCAAACTGGAAGGGTACGATGATAGATGTCGTCTGCATACAATTTTTAGGTTATAATTGAATGCCAAATGTCGCAAAATTGTAATGAGTTGACATCTATCATCGTATCCGTTATTTTTTAGCCACCGTGTATAAGATTTTTTTTGTCATTTTTACTAAGCGTCGTTCAACGTTACAGATGCACCAACGGCGAGTGTATACGTGGCGCCTTACGTTGCTCCGGGGCGGCGGAATGTGCAGATGGTTCCGACGAGACAGGTTGCGCACCTTTATGTGCCGCTAGAGCCCGGCCGTGTGGCAGACACAAGGATTGTGTGCTACGGTATGTACAACGCCATCTAGTTTACTAGTATATCAACATCGTGGTGCCTTACTTTGCTCCGGGGCGGCGGAATGTGTCGACGGTTCTGACGAAACTGACTGCGCGCCTTTATGTGACGCTAGGGCCAGACCGTGTGGCAGACACAAGGATTGTGTGCTACGGTATGTACAACGCCATCTAGTTTACTAGTGTATTAACATCGTGGTGCCTTACGTTGCTCAGGGGCGGCGGAATGTGTCGCCGGTTCTGCCGAAACTGGCTGCGCGCGTTTTTATGTGCTGCTAGGGCCAGACCGTGTGGCAGACACAAGGATTGTGTACTACGGTGTGTACAACGCCATCTAGTATACTAGTGTATCAACATTGTGGTGCCTTACGTTGCTCCGGGGCGGCGGAATGTGTCGATGGTTCTGACGATTTGACGAAACTGACTGCGCGCCTTTATGTGATGCTGGGGTCAGACCGTGTGGCAGACACAAGGATTGTGTGCTACGGTATGTACAACGCCATCTAGTTTAGTAGTGTATTAACATCGTGGTGCCTTACGTTGCTCCGGGGCGGCGGAATGTGTCGACGGTTCTGACGAAACTGACTGCGCGCCTTTATGTGATGCTAGGGCTAGACCTTGTTGCAGACACAAGGTAGGATGTAAAACGCCATCTAGTTTATAGGGGTAGCAACAGAAAATGCAGACGGTTGTGCGGGATAGGTTGAGCGCTGTAGACAGTATCTCGCTCGCGAAATAGACTAACCGTCCTTAGTACCTATATTAGACTTAACCCAGGCTTCCAATCTTTTTCAGTCCGTTGCGCACTTGCAAGTGCTTATAATTTCGGCGGCGGCGCCCTAGCCTAGCTAGGCTATTCGAAATAGATAGGTAACATGGTGAGGAGGATTGCCTCACGCTCACGGCGCCCTCCTCTACTCTAGTGTCTACGGTGCCCCAGGGCGCGCGACGCACAGTTTGGGAAGCCCCGACTTAGGGTCGGTTGCACCAAAATGTTTGTCATCGTTAAAGAGTTCGCTAAACGTTATTGTATGGAAAGTTTCATAGTAAACCGCCGCGGCGCGCCCGGTGACGTTGATCAGTCTGTCAAGTGCGGATGGTGCAACTGGCACTTAGTCCGTTTAACCTCATCGAACTTTTTTTCAAATTCCAGCGAATGGTGGTGCGACGGGTCCGTGGACTGCACGGACGGGTCAGACGAGGAGTCGTGCGCGGCGCCGCCCGCGCCCTCGTGCGGCGCGCGACTCGCCTGCGCCGGCGCACAGTGCGCGCCCGCCGCCTGGCGCTGCGACGGCAGGCGGGACTGCGTGGCCGGGGGAGACGAGGAGGGGTGCGAGCGACACGCGTGTCCACCGCCCATGTTCAGGTAAACAAAACCCTATACCTGTGACAACTGCACAACTATATACCACCACTAGTGCGCCGGGGCCATGCGCACGGAATGGGATTACGACGGGAAACAGTAAAATATGGCGGTAGGAGACGAAGACTGGTAAGAGAGATATGTTAGGCAACTGTCTTTGTTTAGGAAAACTAATCCTGTTGAAGTGTGGGGCGTTCAGGAGTATAATAATAACACAAGAGTGGAGTAAAGAATGAATATATTTAGAGAAAACGCTCGGCTTATATACTAAAGTTTTAACAGGTTATGGCAATGGTCGTTAAACCATTGTGTATCAAATAACAGTATGTCAAGGTTAATGGTATTGTTAAGTTAATGTTCTGTAAAGTAGTAAAATACAGATGGGAGATAGAATCAAGAATCAAATGCTTTATTCGTGAATAGTTTATAGGTATCAAGTGCATCAGCTGTGCCCTACACTACACTGTGAAATGGGTTAAAATGGCTTAAATGGGTTATTCTATGCTCTCTTTGATCAATTTTATGTATTTTTACCTTACTTCTATACAATCCAACTAACTTCTATACAATCAACTTATTTTATGAAATATTTTTTGATTTGTTTTTTTTAAGTAGTCAAATTAATACTAATATTTACTATAAACCTGTGTTTTGTACAATAAAGTGATTACTACTACTACTAATAGGTATATATATAAATTCCACCGGTGAACGAGGCGGGAATCGAACCCGCGTCTTCAGCTTACGCGGCTAACGTCCTGACCACTGGACCACCCGGCTACGGCGTTACCCGTCCCAAATTCCCGGTGGACTGGTCACTTTCTTTAGTGTATGATATATATTTTCAGTTTATAAATTCTATACAATCCGACAGATGCGGCAACGATTCGTGCCTGCCGTCTGCCCTGCTCTGCGACGGTTACGTCGACTGCCCGGACGGTTCTGACGAGAACTCCATGATGTGTACGTACAAACAACAACACTGTTAACTTTCCATTGGTGGTCCTTATTATATATATATATATATATATATATATATATATATATATATATCCTCCATATCGCGTCCGACAACGGCGACCTTTACAATTTTCTCTGATGAGCACGTATATGGCTCGCAAAACCGAACTTTGTTATAAATATCCGGTCGCACTATGCACAATAAAGCTGCCCTTGTTCGTTATTAGTGTACGCGTAGGACGGCTTAGGTCGAGACTTCCGTTGAAGGCGCTTTTGGTCCAGGTGTTCGAGCTTCTTCGAAAGTAGCTACACCTTCTCTTACCTTATTGCGCCATTCCGGTCTCTTAACCGCAAGCTCCTCCTAGCGCTCAGATGGGATGTCGCAAGCTTTGAGATGGCGCTTCAGAACGTCTGATGTGACTTGTGATGGACATTATTACAAAGGGCATAACGTCCACCGATGTACAGTTAACAGTGTGGGCGATGGTAGATGTAGATGTAGTGTAGGGACGCCCGGCCGGAAGCAGGCGGGCTGTCGATCACGTGTCGCGTTCATTCAGCCCAGTTCTCTGAAGTTGGAGCTGCAGGTTACTGTCCCGGCGGCATTCCCACACTATTCTCCTCGAATCTTCTTGTTTTCCTGCAGAACAGAAGGACATCTTTAAGTTCTACGTCCTTTAGTTCATTCTCTTTCAGCGTGTCTCTACTGAATGTATTATATCGCGGTGCCGCATACATAATACACTGCTAGTAAGTGAGAGCTAGTCTCATCCTTACCACAATGTGGACAGGAGGCGTCTACTAATTTCCATTATCTTAAGGTGTCTATTGAGAGTGTTATGACCTGTAATGATACCTGTCAGTAGTCTTAGACTGCTCTTACCTATTTTCAAAAGATATCTGGTTCTCCTGTGATCTATACCTTTAATCATCATCCTCGACTGTCTGCATCCAGCCTCTTCTTCCCATACTCTCTGTGCTATTATCTCTTTTACCTTCTCGTGGGTGATGGTACTACACCATTGTACTTTATGCGAACACTTACAAATACGCATATAGTCTGCATTTTCTCAAATTATTTTTTTCCCCAAAGTCCCTAATCTGTTAAACAAAAGCCTTTGTTCCTTTTGTTCGTGCGCGTGCTCATTGGTGGTGAGCGCGTGACCATTGTGTATTAGCGAGTGGCATGCGCTCACCAATAATGGGCACGCGGACGCAAAAAGGAACAAAGGCTTTTGTTTAGCAGATTAGGGTCTGGCAAAAAAATAATTAGTAGATTAAAGAATTATAAGAGCGAGCTCACTACGTACCAAAGATAGATATAAGTCCGTAATAGATGGATACAGTCTAAGGAAAAAACGTGCCTCGAAAATCAAGAAAATTTGACTCTCGAACAGATGACGCCACTACCTTTGGCCTACTCTCGTATAGAGGGCGTTGACGGTTTCGTTTGTTTTTTAACAATTTTAACGCATATCAGTAAAAGAACATGGGTCAAAATCATAAAAATAAAATAAAAACATTTATCCATATTAAATACATTTTATCGTATTTTTATAAATCTTCATTTTTAGTATTAAAGTGTGTCGATAGATGGCAGTGAATTTACTGTGGCTACAAAATTTACTATGACAGTACCGCTCTATCCTATTATATGCTCTTTACAGGCAGCAGACGTTCCTCGGAGTCAGTGTGCGACTCGGACGAGCGCATGTGTGGCGACGGCCGCTGCGTACCCGCAAGCGCAGACTGCGACACCGGTGCGTATTACTATTATGCAATACCGTCAACCGGGGTGAATATGGATGACTGGGGTGAATGGGGACAAAAGAAAATGTGATTAACCTAACAGTTTCTTAAAAACTACCCACACAAATTGTATCGTAAAAAATCTACTATTATTTTCAATCGAATGATATAATTTGCGTGAGTATTTATTTGAGAAATTATCAGGTAAATCACATTTCAAGTTTTGTCCCAATTCACCCAAGTTAACGGTAGTTTTGAACTTTCCTTTTTTGTTTTTGGCCCCAAAAGAGCCATTATATTGCTTATTTAACAACACTATCGGAGTTGAGTAAACTTTTTCATAATTTATTTCATTCTGAAAGTTTACTAAATTAGTCGCTAGATGTCGCTGTCACTACCGTAAACTAGCGAGCGAAGTGTCGGCGTAACTGATACTATAGTTTGATTAAAATAAAGTATTGCTTTGTGTTGTTCATAACACTTATTTGTTTTAGGTAATTTTTGATGTCCTTTGCGTCTTTAAAAGACGTGAAAGACTCGTGATTGGAAATGAGTTGGCCGTTCGTAATAATTAGCAATTTAGCAGATGGCGCCAGCATAGCATAGCTTGCCCTGTCAATCCCTAGAATTATGTCAAATTTTTGTTTTTTTAATGTCCTGGATGCCAGCCCTTAAGCCAAATCTCATAGAAAAAGGGGCAAGCTATGATGGCGCCATCTTTGCCAACCTTTGACAGTTGCCAACCCCATTACTGGCCACTCTAAACTAAAAATGAATACTATTCACCTATAAACATAATTCATTTTAGTATAAGGTGGCTAGTTATTGAAGGGTGGCCAAATATTGAAACCTTAAAAAACAGAATAAGAAATTGTTTTTCTTCTGTATTTTCCTAATCAGATCACGATACCGAATATGGACTTAAACGGGCAAACCCACTATTTTTGTTACACCTTGTGGTCTAAATAATAATAAGAAGGCCATAACGGATTAATGTTTGTACGCAGGCGAAGAGGGCCCGTGTACTTGGCGGTCGTGCTCGCAGGTGTGCATACCGAAGCACGCACACAACCACACTTGCAAGTAAGTAGCTCATTATGACCAGCGTGCCACGCGCTCAGACACAATGGCCACGCGCTCAGACACAATGAAAAAACGCCTAAAACAAACAATGGCTTTTGTTTAACAGATTAGGGTCTAAGGCGTAAAAATCATTTGAGAAGATTCATACTATACTCTTCGGTTTTCATTTGTGGGAATACTTGTTGGTGCCCGCGACTTCGTTCGCGTGGAATTATATCTTGGTTTTGTAATTGTCTCCCGGCATTTCAATTTGTTAGTAGAAACGCGATATTCTAAATTTGTATGGTGTTGCGGCAAGCAAGAAAGTTTACTCAATTTCATGGTAGATGGCGCTGCGCTGCACACATCGCGCGCTACGAGTTTCCTGCGACCAAAGAGGATATAATAAGATAGAGCGTTACTGTCATAGTAAATTTTGTAACCACTGTAAATTCACTGCCATCTATCGACATACTTTTAAACTAAAAATGTAGATTTATAAAAATAAGTAAAATGTATTTAAAAATGGATAAATGTTTTTTTTATTTGCATTAATTATTTTTATATGATTTTGACCCATGTTCTTTCACTGATATGCGTTGAAATTATTAATAACAAACGAAACCGTCAACGCCCTCTATACGAGAGTAGGCCAAAACTAGTGGCGCCATCTGATCGAGAATCAAATTTTCGTGATTTTCGAGGCACGTTTTTTCCTTAGACTGTATCCATCTATTACAGAGTTATATTTATCTTTGCTGCGACCTATATATAAGCCGCGCCCATTGTCAAGCTTTTTATTTTTCCTTCAAAGAATTTTATTAACATGTATACGCGTTTATTCTAATAATAATATAATTGTGTTGCAAATCGGCATTTCAATTCTTATTTCACGTTATCAGGAACTAGTCTACATATGGGATTCCGACCGTTCGCGCCTACCTTTTTCTATGTTATGGGCTTTTTTTTCTGACAAAATTAGCTTGCCATATATACCATTTTCTGAACGTTTTTCTTACTTTTTTACAAGACAAAAAATGTACTTGTGTTATTCAAACATTCTGTTTTAAACATACATATTGTAAATACAATTTTTTTCTCTATAGATGCTTGGAAGGCTACAAACATAGACAATTGCCGGATAACACTTGGACTTGTGAAGCGATAGGTAAGCAGCTACAGATTCATATTCATATACACAAATTTCATAACTACGAAAACATTTTTTAGGGTTCCGTACCCAAAGGGTAAAAACGGGACCCTATTACTAAGACTCCGCTGTCCGTCTGTCTGTCCGTCTGTCCATCTGTCACCAGGCTGTTTCTCATGAACCGTGATAGCTAGACAGTTGAAATTTTCACAGATGATTTACTTCCGTTGCCGCTATAACAACAAATACTAAAAACAGAATAATATAAATATTTAAGTGGGGCTCCCATACAACAAACGTGATTTTTTTGCTGTTTTATTCCCTAATGGTACGGGGAACCCTTCGTGCGCGAGTCCGACTCGCACTTGGCCGGTTTTTTTTAGATTTGACAGACGTACGTTTTATCATGAGAAAGCTTCTGACTGCAGGGCACAGCGGCATGTCATCTCATCTTGCTAGAATCTGGAGCAGCCAAATTTCTCAAGGATCCATTATCTTAGCGTTACCATGGTTACCAGTACAAATTGACAATGAATTAACGATTTAACCGGTTAACCCCGGGTTAGTGGGATGGTGCAAGTGGCCTTAAATTTTGCTTAGAAATTTAAAATTATAAACTGAATTAGATATACACTAAAGAAAATGTGACCAAGTCCACCGGTGGCCGAGGCGGGAATCGTACCTTGACTTGATTTGGTCACATTTTCTTTCGTGTATGATATCTATTTCAGTATTTAAATATAGTAGTGTGACTAGTTAAAAAAACAATTCAAAATATTTTCATAACATTATTTGATCACTTTATTGTACACAACACAGGTTTAAAAAAATAAATTATAGTAATGGAAGTACAAAGGCGAACTTATCCCTATAAGGGATCTCTTCCAGCTAACCTTCGAGTAGAGGAGTGGAAAACTATAGCCAGGTCAGATAGACAAACTTACAGGATGTACAAATTAATATTCCATATATATATATATAGTTCGTTTTTTTAGCATTAGAAAGAAGGTAAGCGATCTTGACGTGCCTTTTTATTAAAAATCACTTGAAAAACAAGTCTCAGCAAATATATGTTACAATTATAAATCATATACTTACTTACTTACTCCGTTGGCTCAGTGACCCAAAATGAGACTTGGCCTCTGACACAAGACAGCGCCACTTTTCTCGATCCTGTGCGACCTCTCGCCAATAAATCATATACGAATATACGATCTTTTACATTCTTTTGCTTTTATAAGTAATATAAACTATGAAAACGGATTATATCGCGTATATTGAATTTATAATACATCCCGACGTTTCGAACTCTTTACAGCGTTCGTGGTCAACGGGTGACCCGTCACGCTCACGCACGCTCACGCACGCTCACGCACGTTCGCTGTAAACGTCGGGATGTATTATAAATTCAATATACGCGATATAATCCGTTTTCATAGTTTTATTTTATGAGTAACTATCGCGGTAACCGAAGACAATATAATATAAACTAAATTTTTTAAAACGTTTTACAATATTTTTCAATAAAAAGACACGTGAAGATCGTTTACCTTTTTTCTAATGCTAAAAAAAACGAACTATAGTTGGATTTAAAATTATGTTTTGTTTTACTCATTATCGCGTGTCTGTTTTACACATTCAATATTTTTCTTAGGTGAGAAGGCACAAGCAATAGTAGCCGTGAACGGGTCACTCCGCGCTTGGGAGCTCACGAAGAGAGAAAAGGACTCACGGGTGCTGTATATCGCGGGTGATGAAACGTATGTCATTTTCGGTTTTATAAATTTCTTCTCTTCTTCCTCGGTTCCACATGGCTGAGGGTCGCGACCACATGAGGTCGTTATTTTGTGCACCAAGGCTCTCCATTCTGCACGATTTTCCGCCGTTCTGATAATAGGCGCCTTGTGTAGATCCCTGGCAGGTCTTCTTCACAGTGTCTACCCAGCGGGTTGGTTGATGTCCACTACCCCGTCCTCCAACCACCATGCCAACCATAATGCGCTTAAATTTAAAAATAAATTATACAAAATATAAATTTAGACACAGGTTATGTACTATATTTATTTATCATTGAAAATGCGAATACCTATCTTTTTTACCTTTTAAACGCCAAGAACAAAAAGGCGTCTTAACTAGTCTTGCTCACAACGCCATTAACACATACAGGGTGATTTAGAGGTCGTGGGGCAAGAGGAGAAGACATACAGAATTCAAAGATGAACCTAATGATGTTGCTAATTATTGTTTATCACACATAATGATGATTTTTTCAGATGACAAGTAGAGAAAAAAACATTTTTGCATACAATTTGGTCACCCTACTCAATGTGGCGTCTTGTCGCTTTCCATACTGCGTAATGTCAAAAGCCAGGGTGACTATGATCAGTGATTACTTAGTATAAGAATAATTTTACTTGAAAAATAAGACAAATTCAACTAATTATCTTTTGAAATAAAACTATGTAAACGGATTATATCGCGTATATTGAATTTATACATCCCGACGTTTCGAACCCTTTACAGCGTTCGTGGTCAACGGGTGACTCCCCCCCCCCGTCACGCCACCCGTCACGTCGGGATGTATTATAAATTCAATATACGCGATATAATCTTTTTTCATAGTTTTATTTCATGAGTAACTATCGCGGTAACCGAAGACAATATTAATTATCTTTTAATCAAATACCTATACTTATCATATGCGAATGCGGATCATTTACAGAGTCAGAAAAAGTGGTTCTGGATCACGAACTAGAAATCATCCTGTATAAGCGTTATGGCGTACGCTGTCAAAGTAACCTTCACACTTTCAAGTAAGGTTTACATTAGCTCGCTTGCGCCCGTCACCTTGGCGTGTGAGTGACGTTTTTGTTTATGACGTAGATATAATAAGATAGAGCGTTACTGTCATAGTAAATTTTGTAGCCACAGTAAAGTCGCTGCCATTTATCGACACACGATTAAGACTAAAATTAAAATACCAAAATATGTATTTATATATGGATACGTGATTTTTTTTATTTACAATGTTTGCATTAATTATTTTTATATTATTTTGACCCATGTTCTCTCACTGATATGCGTTAAAATTGTTAAATAACAAACGAAACCGTCAACGCCATCTATACGAGAGTAGGCCAAAGGTAGTAATCAAATTTTCTTGATTTTCGAAGCACGTTTTTTTCCTTAGACTATCCATCTATTACTTTGATGACGTTAAGCGTTCATCGTTAAATATTGACAAAGACTTTCAAGTGTTAAAATTCATGTTTGTTCCAGTGTCGAAATAACATCAATCACAACTGCCCTTGTTGGCAACTCCTGGCTCGTATGGTGGTCGGACACTTCGGGAAAACTGTCAACTATAGACGCCACACACGCGTTACAAGCGGACACTACCAGCGTCGTCCGCCCGCCAGTCAGGGTCATAGTGAGTACAATATTAAACAACACTGTACGCAACAAACGGAAACAACTAGCGTGTCAGGGTCAGGGACCGGACAACCCTTTCCGCGATAAAACCCTTTCAATGGGCGACACTTAAACACGGCTAACACATTGAAAGACTTTCCCTTTTGAACTGCAAGCCCATTCATACCCTTACCTTTGACTAACCCTTACCGAAAAGCTAACCAAAAATAAGGCTAGCTCTTAATAAGGGTTACCCTTATCTTTAAGCGCTTTTTATAAAACCTCCCTTTGCGTGAAAGAGACAGGATTAGTATATATCTACGGTAGTGTATGAAAAGGAAAGAAAATACGTGCCTAGTCAAAGAACGCCGCCGTCGCCGCCGACGATCGCTCGGATTCGAAGTAATGTGTGCTTTATGAACAAGGTAGACGACTTAAATTAGCACGCTTATATGCTAAAAGGGAAGCCCTTTATAAGGCTAACCCTTATAAGCAATATGCAAGGTGTTGGTGAGCGGATGATAAGGGTTTTGTAAGGGTATTTGGGCTACCGATACTCAAATGTGGTAGCTTTATATAAGGGTTTTTAAAACCAAAACAAAGGGTTTCGTCTGGCAAAGGGTATGGTGAGTTAAGCCTTATGCAATACCCTTATAAAACCCCGATAAGGGATAGCGGGCCGGTCCCTGGTCAGGGTCATAGCAAAGAGGATATAATAAGATAGAGCGGTACTGTCATAGTAAATTTTGTGACCACTGTAAATTCACTGCCATCTATCGACACACTTTAAAACTCAAAATGAAGATTTATAAAAATACGTTAAAATGTATTAAAATATGGATAAATGTTTTTTTTTTTATTTGCATTAATTATTTTTATACGATTTTGACCCATGTTCTTTCACTGATATGCGTTAAAATTATAAATAACAAACGAAACCGTCAACGCCCTCTATACGAGTGTAGGCCAAAACTAGTGGCGCTATCTGATCAAGAATCAAATTTTCTTGATTTTCGAGGCACGTTTTTTCCTTAGACTGTATCGATCTATTACGGAGTTATCTATCTTTGGTACAATATTATACAACACAACTGTACGCAAGAAACGGAAACAACTCCCGTGTCAGGGTCATAGCGAGTACAATACTATACCACGAACCTAGTTATTAGTGACACTGCGACTGTCCACTATAGACATCACACACTATAAGCGGACACTGTCGCGCGTTCGTTAGGGTCATAGTGAGTACAATACTATACCACGAACCTAGTTATAGTGACACTGCGACTGTCCACTATACACATCACACACTATAAGCGGACACGATTGTCGCGCGTTCGTCAGGGTCATAGCGAGTACAATACTATACCACGAACCTAGTTATAGTGACACTGCGACTGTCCACTATAGACATCACACGCTATAAGCGGACACTGTCGCGCGTTCGTCAGGGTCATAGTGAGTTATTACAATGCTATATAACCAAGGGCCTGAAACTCATTGATAGAGAAAGATAGTCTTATTGCGATTCCTATAAGAGGAATGAGAAAATAGTACCATGCGTTGTCCTTATTACCGACCGGGTCGCATCATGGGAGGCGATGGCGAAATACCGAAATTTATAAGAGTGAAAGAGAAAAAATCCTATGCTGCCCAAATTTTATATGAATATTCTTTCCCTTACCCCCCCCCGGTCGCTCGGTGGCGCGTCTATGACTACTTGTATATGTATACTTGTATATGTATGTATGTATGTTTTGACACTGACTGTCAAACTATAGACGTCACCTACGCGCTACACCACCAGCATTATATGTATTTATTTATCTTTATCTTATCTTTTTTACATTATAAAGTAATTGCATATTTACAGGTTCAAGACACGGCTATAATACGGGGTGTGACCTTCGACTGGGTGTCAGGGCGTTTGTACTACACGGCCGTTACTAAAGGTAAACCAGCAGGGTATTTTATCTTCACATCGTGTATAATAAATAACATATCACAGATTTCACAGATCGACCTAGCTCCTAACTACTATGGGTAGATGGGTACAAGGCGAAGCACTGTATTATTTCATAAGAATTTCCTTTCTACTCCATGCCTACTTTTTCCCAGAAAATTACAATAAGTTCATTGTGGGTTCAAAAAGGTTATTTTTTGGTTAAGGCCGTTCCATCGGTTTGCCGCTGTCACTGTCACATTTCGCAAGAAAGAACGGGAAAAATCATGCGCGCCAAGTGTCAATTTTGATCGAATTTTGTCGATTTTTATTTATTTTAAAAACGTTATCTTACAATATCGAAATTCGGAAGCTATGAAATTACTATTTATGTTAAGATTGTTTTTTCTTCCTTCTTTGTTACTTTGGGAATTAATTGTATCGAGCGAAGTGTCGTAATTCGTGTATCGGAAGCTATGTTATTGTTTACGGGTCTGATGGGTTTTTATTAGAAATAACTCCGAATGTAAAATAATATGTTTAATCTTTCTTGTGGAAAAATGAATAAGAGACGTTTGACATGCAAAAGCACAAAAGAAGCTACATTAACTTTTATATATAAACTGCCAGCATCCGCGGAGGTGTGCTTTCTTGCGAACAGTTATTAAAGATAATATAGTCAAGAACTACATATATTTTTTCCACGTCTACGAATATCAACGCCTCTTAGAAAAACATGATCATATAAGGAGATTTTTCGCCTTCTGGCTCAGGGAACCGCCTTTAAGGCAATTCTCAATCGAATGTGGTGGTGACCAAAGTATTTTTAAAATGTTTTTTAATAAGGTGGAGATGGCGAAGGATATTCGCGTGGCGGTTTCGGTGCGGTGTACGTGTGCGCTCCGGACGGTCGGCGGCGCGTCACTCTCATGCGGCGCAAGAACGCCGAGCCGGACGATATCCTCATACATAACGCCACAAGGTTTGTTACATTGATTTAGTCACAGATTTAATATATACTATTAACAGCAAAACGCACTAGGTCTTGAGTAAACGATTTATTTTAACTCGATACACAACAATGCTTGACCGACGCTTCCGTGGATCCGGCGCCAAGCCATCTTGACAGCTCGCGCTCATGACAACCGGCCTGTCAGTTAGGGGCGCGTTCCGAACTCCGCTAACAATACGCTAGATGACGCAAATACCACGATTTGTATTGAAACCAAGCTTGCCGACTTTTTCATACAAAATTTACGCATAATATAATTTTAAAATTACTTATCTGTGATAGGAAATATGTTCTTGCCTTTGGGTGCTCGCAATTTTTGGCCTGTTGCAGTTATTTATCATGCAACGAAGCATTTTTTAAGTTTTCACGGACGTCCGGCTGCAACAACTGACGCGCGTGGACTGTAAAGAGCGACGGTCAACCTCGACGCTTGGTCGGGGTTCGGACACGCGAAGTAGATGCATTTGCGTCTTCTTTTTTTTTTTTTTTTTTTTTTTAAATCTTTTTCTTAGTCTTCTTTCTTTTTTTAGTCTTCTATGGTATATTTGTTTCTGTGGGTTTAGTTCTCTCTAGTTTTTGGCATCCTAATATCAAGAATTGCCGCACGCACTTGTATTTCCCAAGACAAATGTCACTGAACCTACAAAAACCTAACCTAACTCAAAACCTAACCTAACTTAAAACCTAACCTAACTCGAAACCTAACCTAATTCAAAACCTAACCAAAGACTTCAAGAAACCAACCTATTTCTTTACAACAAATAGCGAAATAGCGCTTGACTCATTAGTTATATCAAGCGCTGCATAATATTATCATCTTAATCTTAGTTTCAAATTTGGAATTTAAACCTAATCTTGTACCTAATTTATAACAGCGTAAGACAATCCACCTAAATGTATCTTTCCCCGCAGACAAATATTCTGGTCGGACCGCGGCGCCACTCCCGGCATCATGGCGGCCGGGCTCGACGGCGCCGACCCGCGCTGGCTCGTCAAGCGCCGCGTCCGGCGTGTGACAGCCCTAGCTCTGTCCACCGACAGACTGTACTTCGTGGACGCGTACTACGATACGCTGGAGAGCGTGAAGTTTGATGGCAGCGCTAGGGTCGTGCTCGCGACGTTCGCTAAGCGGCCCGCTGGCGCGCCCGCAATACACCTACCTAGCGATATAGGTGAGTGACAACCCTGGGTTTATCTACAGATAGACTGCACGCTGGAGAGCGTGAAGTTTGATGGCAGCGCTAGGGTTGTGCTCGCGACGTTCGCTAAGCGGCCCGCTGGCGCGCCCGCAATACACCTACCTAGCGATATGGGTGAGTGACAACCCTGGGTTTATCTACAGATAGACTGCACGCTGGAGAGCGTGAAGTTTGATGGCAGCGCTAGGGTTGTGCTCGCGACGTTCGCTAAGCGGCCCGCTGGCGCGCCCGCAATACACCTACCTAGCGATATAGGTGAGTGACAACCCTGGGTTTATCTACAGATAGACTGCACGCTGGAGAGCGTGAAGTTTGATGGCAGCGCTAGGGTCGTGCTCGCGACGTTCGCTAAGCGGCCCGCTGGCGCGCCCGCAATACACCTACCTAGCGATATAGGTGAGTGACAACCCTGGGTTTATCTACAGATAGACTGCACGCTGGAGAGCGTGAAGTTTGATGGCAGCGCTAGGGTCGTGCTCGCGACGTTCGCTAAGCGGCCCGCTGGCGCGCCCGCAATACATTTTTCTCAAAAATGGACGGCAAAGTCGACGTTGCCCGTTAAAAAGTAGGTCGCGAAGTGCGTAGTTTATGGTCAGTCAAAAAATTAAAAAGTTAAAAACATTGCAGTCTCGATTTCGGGACTGCAATGTTGCATACAAATTCCATTATTTGTCGAGTTCCAAACTTTTTAAAAGTTGAAGTGGCCATATCAAATGAAGGCATAGGTCCATTAAACAGCCAAACAGATGATCAGTAGATGTTTATTATTATAATGTTGGTACCGCGACTATTTAGGTGTCTCAAATGGGTTGGCGTATTTTCAGCAGAAAAATACACTTCTATTTTTAATTAAAAAAATAAAAAGGCGGCAAAGCAAATCTTTATACCTTTTTTCTGTGAAAATATATACATAAGAACGTTGCTTCTGTAAAATATTTCTATTATATTTGTATTTATTGCGCCATTTTTGAGAAAAGCACTATATATGACTCGGCTGGAAGGCTACTTGCTGGCTTCGGATTCAATTAAACGGACTCCCAAGGTCGTCCGTTTAAAACGAATCCTCAGCCAGCAAGTAGCTACTTCCGAACCTCGACAATAATGTACTATACCTGCCGATAATATAGGTGAGTGACGACCACCATAGTAAAATGCTGCTCTATGGTAACACTACTGAGTTGCGTGCAAAAATGCCAAGCCACCACGCTACATAGGCACAGACTAAGAAGACACCGCATTTACTACGATGAGCACTATAATACTTATAGTTGTAGTTTTAAAAGTAAAATGCTACTCTTGAAATTGAATTGAATTGAATTGAATTAAAAAATAAGTGCATTCCCGTTGCCAGGGAGGTTTTGCGATTATACTGAGCAACTTTTACTATGGGACCAACCATAATCGCGAAGAAATTTTTTACCCTCCCATAGAAAATAGACCAGCCAAAATGTATGAAACAGCCAATTTTTTTTTCGCAATTTCTGGGTTGGTCCCATAGTAAAAGTTGCTCAGTATAATTACAAAACCTCCCTGGCAACGGGAATGCACTTATTTTTTAGCCACCGTGTATAATTTTTTTTTGAGAAAAACACTCGGCGTAGGAGGATTGCAGGGCTCTCCAACAAGAAGAAATAAATACGTATTCGAGTCGCTAGGGTACCTCAAACCATCGAAGCAGCTGTCGTTTACTTAGACATGCCCCTAACTAAAGGGTCACTGTTTTGTCCCCAGACAAGGCAACATACAAGCCATTCCCAGTGCCCACGGAGTCCTGCGCTCGCCTGGCGGCCTGGGAGGACTGGCTGTGGTGCGCCGCGCGCCGCGGCCTGGCGCGCCTCCCGCGCCGCCCCGCCGCCCCCGCCGTCGCGCCCCGCGCGCTGCTGCCCGTCTCCGCGCTCGCCGTGGTGCACCCTCAGTTATGTCGAGCTGCTGGTAAGTTACCATCTAACAGCCACAGACTACGCAGATACCGCTCGACTAGCGCCAGAATATCACGCATAGGTGCAACTTTACAAGTCATTTTACTACTCTGTGGCAACGCAACGATGCCACAGACTAAAAAGACGCCGCATTTTCGAAGAGCTCAAGTTGCAGTTTTAAAACTTTTAACAGACGTAAAATGCTACTCTGTGGCATAAGTGCCACATACTACAGAGATGCTGATCGACGACCGCGGGACCATCACACATATAGGTGCAATTTTACATGTAATTTTGTTACTCTGTGGCAACAGTACTGAGTTGCGTACACTACCGCAGGGCGCCACGGCCCGTGCCTCTGCCAACTTAAACCGACCGACAAAAATGCAACTTAAGTCATAACTTTCGAACTGATATATCGTTGTAAAAAGGCGTTATTTTGTAATATTTATATACAATTTTTTTTCACACCCTTGTACAATTTGCCCTCTTCTCGACAGCGGATCCGTGCTTGCTTCCAAACGGGACCGGGGCGTGCCACTCCAGCGCCCTGTGTGTACGAAGTGCAGCCTCTGACTTCGCCTGTCTGTGCCCCGACGGACTTACTGCCATCAACACCACTTCTCAGCCAGTGAGTTGTTTCGCTCTAACTTTTGTTTAATAAAAAAGAAAATACGTTTGAACAAAATTACATTTATTAATCACATTTAAAATCGGGTCTGTCGCGAATTTATTTTGTTACCTTTATTTACCGACGTTTCGACAGGTTTCACTGGTCGTGGTCGCGGCTAACATATGTCCCAGCAAAATGTCAAAACAGAGATTTGTGTGACTACCCGACGAAAAGTGTACTTAAAGTTTGGGGTAAACATCACATTTTCAAACCAAATTTTGGTGTCGATGTTGTGAGTGTTGCGTGTCGGACTATTGACAATAATTACCATTTATGTGTAGTGGCTGGTTTGAAAATGTGATGTCTAACCCAAACTTTAAATACACGTGATTAATATGTGTTCAAAAAAACACGAAAGTTTTAAATGTTATAAAATTACATTTTTACAAAAAAAATGTCTTCATTTTCATCGACAATTAAGATTACCGATGTAGGAACTCCCTACCGTAAATTTTGCCTCCTAAAATCCGGTTACTTAATATGTTACTTTTTTGTTTGGTACACAGAAGGACCGCGAATGCATCATAACCCCCGCCGCGACCCCCGCCGAGGGTTCCTGCCCTCTCGACTGCGGGCCTGGCTCCTGTGTCGTGTCCCCATCAGGGGCCCCTTACTGCCAATGTGGACCCCTGTTCAGTGGCACAAGATGCCAGCACTATAGGTGCGGGGCACATTGCAATAGGAGGGGGAAGTGTGTGGTGGAAAAGGACGCAAGCACGCTTAAGGTAACTAAAGACACAGAATATCCTTCATACTGCTATTTTACAAGTAATAGTACTACTCTGTTGCATCAGTCCTGAGTTGCATTAAAAAATGACAAGCCACAGACTACACACACACCGCATTTTAATCAGAAGCGCTAGTTGCAGATAAAAATAGTTATTTGTTATACAAGGGTGCAAAGTTGTATTTTACCCGCGAGTGTGGAATTGTAACACAAGCAAGGGAAAGGATTCTATAGTTGAACCACGAGCGAAGCGAGTGGTTCTAAAATAGAATCCTGAGCGTAGCGAGTGTTTCAACACACGAGAAGTAAAATACATTTGCACCCGTGTGTAACACAAAACTTTTCTCCTCACTATAGCGAGGAAAGTGCAACATGCACAGGCGTTAGGTCATCTTCATCACTGGAATGACTACTTTTTGTAATATATTATAACAGAAAACACTGGAAATTCTGATTTTTACGTGAGTCGGTGAGAAGTGTTTTTAAGTAAAAATTTTGTTGACAATGTTGACATTTCTGTTCTGACGTATGAAATGTCAACGATGCGTTTTGAAATTGCATCGACTCAACTTGTGCGTTCAGAATTATATTTAACATTATTATAAACAATCTAACGTTTCTTATGGAATTTTAACTATGACTTAAAAATATTAAATAAAGCTAAATTTGGTATTTTTTATTAGATTCTCAAACCATTTATTTATCGAATGAACCATCAATTATGAGCGTTTTACGTTTTGTTATCTGTCAAGCTACTTAAACACGCTCCATTCAAGGTCAAATTACTTTCCCCACTAGTGGATAAAATGCGTTTTTCCCCGCTTGTTTTAAAGGATAAAAGACGGCTTTCCGAGCTAGTGAGGGGAAAAATAAAATGCTACTCTGTGACAACAGTACTAAGTGGCGAGCCACAGTCTATACAGACACCCCATTTGCGAAGACCGCTAGTTGCAGTTTAAAAAGCAAAATGCTACTATGTAGTAACATTACTGAGCTGCATGCAAAAATTACACAGACTAAAAAAGACTCCGCATTTATAGTCGTTCGATTTGTAGCTGGCCCCGAACGGCTTATCCTTTGTCTATTGTTAAGTGAAACCGCACGTGCTGCCTAATACCTGCATTAAAAATGGCTTGGTCACTTTAATCGGTTATTGAATTACAACTCCTATGGAAATTGCAATGAGATTCAAAATAAACAAATGGAAAAATAATTTACAGTACATATGGTGCTACTTTCTCGCACTAGTGCGTCAAATAGCACTTTTCGTGCATATGTCGAAAGTTTAAAGGGCCATATGTACTGTAGAACGTTCTACGATACACGTGCGAATAGGTAATTCGCAACTCGTGTCGATTTAAAACACTCCCTGCGGTCATGTTTTAATTTATCGCCACTCGTTTCGAATTTCTTCTTTTCCGCACTTGTATCGTAAATAACTATTGCGATTTCTTGTGTGGTCTCTCTAGGGTTACTGAGTGCCGGCGAGTCAAACGCTACAGAAGCAGTCTAAAATATGTCATCAAAGAAGGCGCGTTAACGGAGATAGGTGCGCCTATACTGGTTTTTTTGAGCGTTGGACTAGCCCGCGCTCAGGTGTTAGAATTACACGACCTTTTTTGCAGGTACGTGGCACGTGCTTTTACTTAACAATAAACAAAGGATTAGCCGTTCGGTGCCAGCTACAAATGGAACGACTATACGAAGAGCGCTAGTTGCAGTTTAAAAAATAAAATGTGGTATTTTCTATAAAAAGGGACCTTATTGTCGATGGCGCTTACGCCATTATAAACGATGCTCCGATATAAATACAATGCCGCGTGACGTTGTGCGGCGTAAGTGCCATCGACAATAAGGTCCCTTTTCATAGAAAATGCCCCAAAAACAAAAATGCCAAAATACAGACTAAAAAAGATCAGCATTTACGAAGAACTTTTGTTAATTTAATTTCTTGTCAACAGTGTCAATGCTTCTCCGGCTACACAGGGGATCGTTGCGAAACCGTAGTGATGCCCACAGTGTCGCCCTGTGCGACGTGGCAGTGCGACAACGGCGGGACATGTCGCGAGACGAGAGGGATAGCACGATGCGTCTGTGCCTCTGGTTATACAGGTAACAGGGTCGCCATGTAAGGCTAGTGCGAAACCGTAGTGATGCCCACAGTGTCGCCCTGTGCGACGTGGCAGTGCGACAACGGCGGGACATGTCGCGAGACGAGAGAGATAGCACGATGCGTCTGTGCCTCTGGTTATACAGGTAACAGGGTCGCCATGTAAGGCTAGTGCGAAACCGTAGTGATGCCAACAGTGTCGCCCTGTGCGACGTGGCAGTGCGACAACGGCGGGACATGTCGCGAGACGAGAGGGATAGCACGATGCGTCTGTGCCTCTGGTTATACAGGTAACAGGGTCGCCATGTAAGGCTAGTGCGAAACCGTAGTGATGCCCACAGTGTCGCCCTGTGCGACGTGGCAGTGCGACAACGGCGGGACATGTCGCGAGACGAGAGGGATAGCACGATGCGTCTGTGCCTCTGGTTATACAGGTAACAGGGTCGCCATGTAAGGCTAGTGCGAAACCGTAGTGATGCCAACAGTGTCGCCCTGTGCGACGTGGCAGTGCGACAACGGCGGGACATGTCGCGAGACGAGAGGGATAGCACGATGCGTCTGTGCCTCTGGTTATACAGGTAACAGGGTCGCCATGTAAGGCTAGTGCGAAACCCGTAGTGATGCCCACAGTGTCGCCCTGTGCGACGTGGCAGTGCGACAACGGCGGGACATGTCGCGAGACGAGAGGGATAGCACGATGCGTCTGTGCCTCTGGTTATACAGGTAACAGGGTCGCCATGTAAGGCTAGTGCGAAACCCGTAGTGATGCCCACAGTGTCGCCCTGTGCGACGTGGCAGTGCGACAACGGCGGGACATGTCGCGAGACGAGAGGGATAGCACGATGCGATTCTGGTTATACAGGTACTTATTATACAATTATAGAAGCAACGTGCAACATGAATACCGTCGCTACTTTATTACCAATTAAAAAATTTACAGAAAATTGTCAGTCTCAGATGTAATTGGACGTATATAGTTTTGCGAACGGGAACCAATCCCACACCCAATAACTTTGAAAATCGAACGGTAGTGTTAAAACACGAAGCAAAAATTTGAATATACATAGATTTTCGTCCAATAGGGGATATTACTGCAATGTTCTGCCACCAGAATGCAGCACTAGCCTTTTTAGTAAACCATAGAGTAACTTATACATACTGTGCCTTTATAAGTTTTTTGACAAGTTTTCAGAGATAATAAAATATGACATTGATGCATCAAGGCGGTTTGCTTACAGGGGATCTACCGGGAAACGCGAATCTGAAATTTCGCTATCTGAATCTTTATCGCTCGAATATGCAAGAGTGACAGAGATATATTAAATATATTAATAACGGGTCACTCACGTGTTTGACGCATGCTCCTGATGACGCTCCTCGGTACGGAGTGAAACATGTCGAGCGTTTTCGACTTAAAACACGTGAGTGACCCGTTATTAATATATTTAATATGTCTGTGTCTCACGGAAGTTTTGTTAGTGACAGAGATGTTAGATAACGAAATTTCGATTTTCTTGTTTCACGATAGACCCTCAGATTGTGGTAGTTACGCCACCTGCGCAGAGTTTCGCGTAACATTACCTATTGTCCAGTTCAGAAATAGCTGCCTGGACGGCTGAAAACGAACTAATTAGACAATAAATAACCTTAAGTACTAACTACCAGTGTTACTATTAACAAATGTTTTGTTGCAGGCACCCACTGCGAGCGTTGCGACGGCGACATGAACGGGGTCTGCGCCCCCGGCAGCGTTTGCGAGCTGACCCCCGCAGGCCCTAAATGTAGCCCCTATTTGTGTCAGGGGCTCTGTCAGAATCAGGTACGTCATACAATGTTGTTGTTAAAGAGGCCACTGCGACATGGGGGTCTGTGCTTTAACCTTAGACGCCAATGACGGATATATCGGCACCGCAGGTCCAACGCCAAAGACGGATTAATCTGTCAAAGACCACAGAGCAACATAGACCTACGTGCATGTGCATAAAGTTCAATTTCAGTTTTGACCAGGGCTCGGAACCGGTATTTTTTTAAAACCTCGAAATAGCCCAATATTTTGAATTTTTTTATGCTCATTACGTAGGACTGAATCATGTATTTGGGAAACAATTTTGCATTATTAAAACGTCCCATTAAAAATGAAATTATAAACAAAAGAACGAAAAAGAACGTAATAATACCGGTATTTTTGTATGGAGCAAATACCGGTTTCCGACCCCTGGTTTTGACACTTCGGTGACGTGACGCCCGAGTGACAGCCTTTGTGTTTGACACGGCGTCGACTCGGCACTTAAGACTCAGAAGTTTAAGCATTGAGTCTCGTAAAAATGAGTCGCGTTATTCAAATAAAAACTTTTAAAAGAGTCGTGTTCCTACGAACACTATTTTTTTAGCATTATAAAAAGGGTAAACAATCTTGATGTGAATTTTATTGAAAAACGCTATTAATATATAGTTACTAGTACTTAAGAAACCAGAGGAATGTAAATGATCATATATGCTATATTATTAGGGTTCCGTACCCTAAGAGTAAAACCGGGACCCTATTACTAAGACTCCGCTGTCCGTCCGTCCGTCCGTCATCAGGCTGTATCTCATGCACCGTGACAGTTGAAATTTTCACAGATGATGTATTGCCGCTATAACAAATACAAAAAACAGAATAAAATAAATATTTAAGGGGCTCCCATATAACAAACGTGATTTTTTGCCGTTTTCTGCGTAATTTACGCGCAATGGTAATGGTGGTTAGGTTTGCTGCGTAATGGTATGAAACCCTTCGTGCGCGAGTCCGACTCGCACTTGTCCGGTTTTGTTACATGTGTGAATTATGACCAAAGATAGATATAACTCCGTAATAGATGGATACAGTCTAAGGAAAAAACGTGCCTCGAAAATCAAGAAAATTTGATTCTCGTTCAGAGGGCGCTACTAGTTTTGGCCTACAGTCGTATAGATGGCGTTGACGGTTTCGTTTGTTATTTAACAATTTTAACGCATATCAGTGAAAGAACATGGGTCAAAATCATAAAAATAATTAATGCAAATAAAAAAAACATTTATCTTTATTTAAATACATTCTATCGTATTTTTATAAATCTTCATTTTTAGTTTTAAAGTGTGTCGACAGATGGCAGTGAATTTACTGGGGTTACAAAATTTACTATGACAGTACCGCTCTAGTATAAGTTACTCTATGATTGTGACGAACACAAAATATTTGTTTCTGAGTCATGGGTGTTGCCGGTGTTGGCTATGTACATATGAGTATGTATGTCGTCACCTAGCACCCATAGTACGTACAAACTTTGCTTAGTTTGGGGCTAGGATGATCTGTGTAAGGTGTCCCCTAATATTTAATATTAGCTGCAACTTATTTTTTTAAAGTATTATTCAATAAAAAGACACATCAAGATAGCTTACCTTTTTTCTAATACTAAAAAAACCAAGTATATAATCGGCACTCGATCTGTTTTTATTACCAGGGCACCTGCGTAGTATCGTCCTCCGGGCGCGTCTCCTGCGTGTGCCCCTCCGAATGGTCCGGCGCACGCTGCGAGCGGCGCGCGTGCGTGGACGCGGCGTGCGCCACGCACGGCGCGCACGACACGCACGACACGCACGACACGCACGGCGCCAACGACGTGCAGGACAGGTTCAAGTTCGGCGAGGACGATCACGATTACAAGCCACATGGAAGTAAGTCCTTATTTTAGATAATGATGGCGCTGTTTGTATTTACGAATCGCGCTATTGTAATTTGTATATAACATTTTTGTTTCTAGTTTGTAAATGCCACTAAAAGGTTGTAGGCAGAAGTGATATTCATGTTAAGTAATTTCTATTTTATATCAGAACGATCACTCGCACAGCTCTTCATATCAACAATCTTGTTTCTGATAGGAACAAATATTGTGACGAAGCGAAATACTGGGTTCGGTAGGATATTTAAACGTAAAGTAGGCTAGTTTAGTAGTATGCCCCTCCGAATGGTCCGGTACGCTTGCGTGGACGCGGCGTGCGCCACGCACGGTGCCAACGACGTGCAGGACAGGTTCAAGTTCCCATGTTCTTAAGTTCTACAAGGGCGTAATTAATTACTTGTGTAATTTAATTCCATGTAATTAAATTGTTTGCAATTTAATTTTAAAAATTGTCGATTACTACCCCGTCTATCTTCATGAAATGGTTGATCTTAGAGAAAAATGATACATAACAAAAGATGCTTATTTTAACAGTTCTTCCATAATGGAGTAATAAAAAGTTGGTGTTACGTTCAAGAAAAAATGACACTGACATAAGTCCCAAGAATTATAGTCATACTTGTTATGGCCATTTTTTGCCCGGATGCTGCACTTCATGATAAAAGCAAGCCGCTTTGCACAGTGCTAGTAGGGACCAAACTGAGTGATTTGACCCGCAGCAGCGCAAGTTTCACCCCTTAGGAACAGAGATGGCGCCACTTCTTTAAAAAATATTTCAAAAAATTCTACAAGCTAAACCAATGAACCGATTTAAATGTTTAATATCTCAAATGAAAGCGCATTATATACATTACTTTTAAAAAAATACTCAAAAAATATATACTCAATACTTTTGATAAAAACGGGAATTTTAAGTTTGTTTTTTTACTCGATTGATAGTTTTTACTTGATTTCTCAAAAGAATTGTATGGAATATGAATAGTTTAATGCATGTATATATTACTGAATAAATAACAAGTATTATAAAAAAAACCCGACACCGATATCTCTCATACTCTTCGAAATATGAAAGTTTGAATGTGAGTGTAAATTTCTTCAAGATATATTCCAAATAATTCTACAAGCTAAACTATTCGACCGATTTTAATGTTTAATATCTCAAATAAAAGCTCATTATATAAGTTACTTTTAAAAAAATACTCAAAAAATATATACTGATTACTTTCGACAAAAAACGGCATCTTAAGTTTTTTTTTTTACTCGATTGATAGATTTTACTTGGTTTCTCAAAAAAAATGTATGGAATATAAATAGCTTAATGCATGTATATATTACTGAATAAATAACAAGTATTATAAAAAAAACCTGACACCGATACCTCTCATACTTCACGAAATATAAAAGTTTGAATGTGAGTGTAAATTTCTTCAAAATATATTTCAAAAAATTCTACAAGCTTAACTATTTGACTGATTTCGATGTTTAATATCTCAAATAAAAGCTCATTGTATACATTACTTATAAAAAATAATCATAAAACATATACTGAACCCTTTTGGCAAAAAACGGCATCTTTTTATTTTTTTTTCTTACTCGATTGATAGTTTTTACTTGATTTCTTAAAAAAAATATTATGGAACATGAATAGTTTAATAAATATATATATAGTACTGAGTATATAAAAGTATTACAAAAAAACCCGACACCGATACCTTTCATTCTTCACGAAATATTTAAGTTCAATTATGCACGTTCTTACAAATAAATCCTTTAAAAGAAATCTTCAACCGCAGTAAGTGCACTGATTTTAATATGAAATGTGTCATATGAAAAGAAATCACCCAATTTATTTTAATAAATAAAAAAATTATCAATAAAAACTGAATAAAGTTTTTTCCTGGTGGTGAATTACAAAAAAAATATAACAAATCTAAAATTAGGAATTATTTTTATTTAAAGTGACTACATTTGTAAACAAAAAACTTAAATGTCCTCTTCGGGTTCATATTTATTTATTGCAACCATGGTTTTATAGGTATTACAAATTCTTGGTAGTTCCACATGGACCCCGTGGGGGCATAGCAATAATACATGCATACTTAGGGTCTAATCTTAAATCTATGTGTATAATATAAAAGTAGGTCAATTTAGTAGTTTTTATACATATAAGCCGAATTGAATCAGATAATTGTCAGTGTATTAAATACAAAAATAAAAGGGCAACTAATTATTATTAGGTAATGTCAAATTATATGGTTCACCGGTAGATGTAAAACTGAAAAAGAAAAGTCGTTTTGAAGTACTCGTACCATTCCAATACTACAAAATCACTGATCATACATGAACTGGTTGCTGTAGATTACTGTTGAATTATTTTTGTGCCTAGTTAAACCATTAAACCTAAAATTTTGTGCCAGACCTATAATTAGTGGTCAGCATGCAAAATAACCCTGGATTGAAAATTACATTAACTTACTTTTGATTTGTACAGCCACATTTGCATGATTTACACTGGGCTGTGCATGGCCAGCTGACGCGACGACACCCACAATGCATAGTGTCGCAGCCAGATTTGCAGCCACAATGGTCCAAGAGGCTTAATTGAGACCAAATCGCGGTAACTGCCGACCATTCCGGAGTCCAACTCTCTTTTTCCTCAGTCCATCCCCAAAAAGATGTACATGGTATGGAAACTTCTGGTTTCAGAGCGTTTCCCCATATATGGCCCTCTTGGTAAGCTGCTCGAAGTGCATGTTTATAGAGAGCAGCTGATGTAGGTGGCAGGGTTGGCAGGTTCTAATTTCTCGGCCAAATCAGATTTGTTCCCTGAACGACGCCCTCCATTGACTGACAACGAAGGTGGACAAATTTGGTTTTCGTACTCCAGTACAACAATTCAAGAATTCTTCCAAGAATTCGTTCAGATCAAGCTGCCTTTCTCTGGCCACTATAAAAGGACGGGAAAATAGGAGTATGTCAACTTTTAAGTTTTTGATTTTGTCAGTTGTCAGGTGTGTAACTACATATTTTAATTTTAGTATAAAGTTACCCTAGATTTGTGTTATTGTTTGGCCAAACGGAACACATAAACGTAAATGAAGTTCACAAATATTTGTTTGCTTCAAAAAAACAAGCTTGTGACAAGCCTGCCACCTACATCAGCTGCTCTCTATAAACATGCACTTCGAGCGGCTTACCAAGCGGGCTATATATGGGGAAACGCTACGAAACCAGAAGTTTCCATACCATGTCCATCTTCTTAGGGATGGACTGAGGAAAAAGAGAGTTGGACTCCGGAATGGTCGGCAGTTACAGCGATTTGGTCGAAATTAAGCCTCTTGGACCATTGTGGCTGCAAATCTGGCTGCGAAACTATGCGTTGTGAGTGTCGTCGCGTCAGCTTACCATGCACAGCCCAGTGTAAATCATGCAAAGGTGGCTGTACAAATCAAAAGTAAGTTAATGTAATTTTCAATCCAGAGTTATTTTGCATGCTGACCACTGATTACAGGTCTGGCACAAAATTATAGGTTTAATGGTAATCAACTAGGCACAAAAATAATTCAACAGTGAATCTACAGGCACAAAAATTATCCAACAGTAATCTACAGCAACCAGTTCATGTATGATCGGTGATTTTGTAGTATTGAAATGGTACGAGTACTTCTCAAAACGACTTTTTTTTCAGTTCTACATCTACCGGTGAACCCGAAGAGGACATTTGAGTTTTTTGTTTACAAATGTAGTCACTTTAAATAAAAATAATTCCTAATTTTAGATTTGTTATATTTTTTTGTAGTTCAGCACCAGGAAAAAACTTTATTCAGTTTTTATTTATTAATTTTTTTATTTATTAAAATAAATTGGGTGATTTCTTTTCATATGACACATTTAATATTAAAATCAGTGCACTTACTGCGGTTGAAGATTTCTTTTAAAGAATTTATTTGTAAGAACGTGCATAATTGAACTTAAATATTTCGCGAAGAATGAAAGGTATCGGTGTCGGGTTTTTTTGTAATACTTTTATATACTCAGTACTATATATATATTTATTAAACTATTCATGTTCCATAATTTTTTTTTATGAAATCAAGTAAAAACTATCAATCGAGTAAGAAAAAAAACTTAAGATGCCGTTTTTTGCCAAAAGTATTCAGTATATGTTTTTTTAATATCTTTTTATAAGTAGTATATATAATGAGCTTTTATTTGAGATATTAAACATTAAAATCGGTCGAATAGTTTAGCTTGTAGAATTATTTGGAATATATCTTGAAGAAATTTACACTCACATTCAAACTTTCATATTTCGAAGAGAATGAGAGATATCGGTGTCGGGTTTTTTTTTATAATACTTGTTATTTATTCAGTAATATATACATGCATTAAACTATTCATATTCCATACAATTTTTTTGAGAAATCAAGTAAAAACTATCAATCGAGTAAAAAAACAAACTTAAAATTCCCGTTTTTATCAAAAGTATTGAGTATATATTTTTTGAGTATTTTTTTAAAAGTAATGTATATAATGCGCTTTCATTTGAGATATTAAACATTTAAATCGGTTCATTGGTTTAGCTTGTAGAATTTTTTGAAATATTTTTTAAAGAAGTGGCGCCATCTATGTTCCTAAGGGGTGAAACTGCCGCTGCTGCGGGTCAAATCGCTCAGTTTGGTCCCTACTATCACTGTGCAGAGCGGCTTGCTTTTATCATGAAGTGCAGCATTTTGTTCATAACAAGTATGACTATTAACGCCCCCTAACGCCTTTAAAAATTGACGATTACTGCCCCGTCTATCTTCATAATGGTTGATCTTAAAGAAAAATTATATATAACAAAAGATACTTATTTTAACATTTTTTCCATAATGAAGTAATAAAAAGTTGATGATACGTTCGAAAAAAAAATGACACTGACATTTTCTTTAACAATTACCCCAAGAAAATTTGCTATACTGAAAATTTGCTGAACCAAATTGAAAGCTCATTCAAAATTTTCATCTGATTTTGGAAATAAAGATGATCGAAAACCTGCATTCAATAAAAGTAATCGTAATTGAGTAAAGTAATTAATTATAAATTTTAATTTCGAAATGTAATTAAAAATTTAATTAACCATAATTAACCCTTGGGGCCATGGGGACCAAGTGCGCGTCGGCTGTATAAAGATTTGGCGACGCGCCTAATAGAGGCCTCGGGCGACCAGAGGGCTGGCCACTATTTCGCACAGCGTGTTAGTATCGCTATACAGCGTGGAAATACGGCCAGCCTTCTGGGCACCTTGCCCATTAACGGCGATTTAGGCCAAATTTTTTACCTATAGGTTAAGTTTTATTATGTTTGTTTTTGTTAATTGTTTTTGAAATAAAATTAAATTAACCATTACATTTTGCAATTGCAATTGTTAGTTGAATGCGTAATTAATTTTTACATGTAATTTAAAAAAAAAACATTACTAATTGTAATTGCAATTAGTAATGGAAATTAAATTACTTTTTGCCCAACACTGGTATTATCTTAACGAGTTTAGCTATGGTCATAAAATGTGTCTTCGTAAAATACCTATATATTTTTTATAGTTTTTCAAAGAATAATAGACAATTAACCTCAACTCAATGTTACTCTGAAGTCACAAGAACTATTTAAATAGTCTTGTGGTTTGTCTATCGTCGGTCGTCAGGGCGTTTATTGGGTGATTCTACACACTCAGCGTATTGGCGAAGTATTTGGTAAATTAGGTACTATAGCAAATGTTATGATTAGTTGACCTTTTAAACGTGATGCACTCGCCAATATCTCTGGCATAATAAGCTAGCAAATATAAGCCGTACTGAAAACGTTGAAGGTTATAAGCCTCGTAAGACTCACCATATAGTTTTTCAATTTTTAATTTAAACCTTGTTCTATAAGTAAATTGGAACGAATTTCGTTTTGTTTTACAACGCAGTGAAACAAAAGAAATGCTACTCTATTTGTTTCATCAAAAGGTTCAAATTAGATTGCAATGAATATGTACATTTTAATGTACATTTAGACTCGCGAGGTTAAGCGTTCTTGGCGCTACGGGCACGTCTTCTTTCTTCGCTAGTTATGTTTCAGTTCAGAGATTGTATCTCAAGCGAGGTTTAGACTAGCAAGAACTTGCATGCAATTTTCGTTACATTGCGGTATCTGATCAAACTTTTGAATGCAGTTTACCTCAGTAGGCGGCAATGTAACGTAAATTGCTTGCTAGTCTAAACCTCGCTTCATTATTAGTCCTTTTATTGCACATTATTTTTTAGCTGCTTTAACATTTAATAACAAAACTATTTTTCTCCGATTAGGATCGACAGAGCTTGTAATCCTTTTTTTTGTAATAATAAAAAAAAGGTTGTCTGTAAAGTCGGTTTACGGACGATAATTTTTCGTGATAACGTCATAAGAAAACATTGGATGAAAAGGCCGTAACGTTACCATGGAGATCTGTCCACACGTGACACTTTTTCGTGCATGCTACCGGTGTTCATCGATCTATAAGACGTTATCAAGTCAAAATCTAAATAAAAAGAGTGTGTAAAGCTTTTTACATAAAATGGTCCAATAATGTTAAGAAGATGATAGACAAAATGTGGTATTTTCTCTAAAAAGAGACCTTATTGTCGATGGCGATGCCATTATAAACGATGCTCCGATACAAATACAATGCCGAGCGACGCTGTGCGGCGTAAGCGCCATCGACAATAAGGTCCCTTTTCATAGAGAATGCTCCAAATAAAAGTCTGTAGATGTACCTACTCAAAAACACACGGAACTTATGACGTATGTTCAAAGATAGATATAACTCCGTAATAGATGGATACAGTCTAAGGATAAAACGTGCCTCGAAAATCAAGAAAATTTGATTCTCGTTCAGAGGGCGCTACTAGTTTTGGCCTACAGTCGTATAGATGGCGTTGACGGTTTCGTTTGTTATTTAACAATTTTTACGCATATCAGTGAAAGAACATGGGTCAAAATCATAAAAATAATTAATGCAAATAAAAAAAATCATTTATATTTAAATACATTCTATCGTATTTTTGTAAATCTTCATTTTTAGTTTTAAAGTGTGTCGACAGATGGCAGTGAATTTACTGGGGTTACAAAATTTACTATGACAGTACCGCTCTCGTATAAGTTACTCTATGGTATGTTCAAGGAAAAGGCCAATTGCGTGGAACAAAAAACCAGCGGCTTCGGGGATTCCGACGTCACGTCACGAGTAGGACATTACGGATGACAGGTTTATTGACCTTGCTGGTCCATTATGTAGTACTAGCGTCTGCCCCCGACCATAGATTAGTATATGTTATTACTGTAATAGATAAGAAACTCTCGGACATTTCACGTTCACGTCTCTACTAGTGCTGCCTCTAGCGGTCCTGCTCTCAACTAATGAGACTATAGTAGAAAACACGCACACATGTACACACTACACACACACCCACACACACATGCGCATACTCGTGGGCTCTTTACCTGCAGGTAAGGTGAAGGGGGCGGAGTGCGCCTGCCGTGTAAGTGCGCCTACCCCTATATATCTATATAGACTATATAGATAGGCACACTTACACGGCAGGCGCACTTCGCCCCCTTCACCTTAACAATTTTATTATTGGAAACTGATTTATGTAGTAATCTTTGTCGTCCGTTGCACAGAAAATTACATAAATCAGTTTTAATTTTCAACAAATGAAAGAAAACTGACATTAGTTCAAGTATAATATATTATACAATATAAGTGATTATTTACACACGTTCCCAGTCACGACAGCGCATACTGTGTATACTATATTACTTTGCTAATCCTCGAAAAGTTAACGTGCTAGTCAATCAGTGGTCACCCGTTATACTAATTAATTAATTAATTAATTAATTATTGGTAAGTAACTAAGGGATTTCGATCAAAGGTCATTGGGGCATGGGATCCCCTTTATCTATCTCCTGACTTTGTGTTTTAAATAATATTCATAGGCGGTCTTTTTCATCTCGTCCTCCTGGTCCCAAAATGTGGTTTTGCCCATTAAAATCTCATTTATTTCTCTGCACCAATTATTGATAAAAAATATGATGCTTCGTTTTAACATAAACTTCGTCAACTCCTCGCCATGTTTTTCACATGTCAAAAAGGAAAAATCTAAATGTATTGCTGCGATTAATTCTATGTATTCGGTGAGCCTTCTTATGTGGCAAGAGACCTTTAAAACTTTAAGAGTAATATTCTCCATTTGGCAAAAAATATCGAAAATCGGTCTCGTTGGATATAAAAGCCAAGTTTTATCATGCCTGTATTCTCTTATTTTGATGTATTCGTGAAATACTTGTAAGTTGTCGCTTTCTAAGTCGCACTTGCATTTGGGGCAATTTTTGTATATTTTCTTTTTTGATAATTTTATTAGCCATCCGCTACAATATGCCACTGCTGCAGATTTCTCTTTTTGAGTTTTAATTAAATTTTCTGTGTCTATAATCTCAATCATTAAATGAGCATTGTCTACAGTCAATTCATCTAAGTCAGGAACTGCTATTTTCTCAGTTAAGAAAAATCTTAAAGACTGAAGACAATAATTATCGTCTTCCTCACAATTGGACCCGATGGAATGAGGTGAGGTCAAATTATTAATCATTAGGGCTTTATATGAGTTTATAAACGTGTACACACTTGGTTTAGTGTTTCTTAAACCATGAGCCCTAATTGCACCAAAAAAGTTTTCTATGGGATCCTGATTAAAGTTTCGCAGCAGCAATGAATTCAAGCCAAGTGAGTGCAAGTATTTTGTGATGGCTTGAAAAGCTTCGATAGTTTTGATCCAACTTGATATTGATGGAACTACTGATTTCGACCCATTTTTGGTGACATATTTCATGGTTTTAAGGACTTTCAGGCTCTTTATCCACAATTTTCGGTGCGGTGACCTGGGTTTCACAGCGCATCGGTATATCTTTCCTTTTTTAGGCTCACTAAAATTACCATTGACAGAGTCAAACAGCTTGTCGAAGAAGAGCAGGATATCTGCCGTGTCGCAGCTTTCTTTCGGCAGTTGTTTAACACCTGAAAATGTTATCTACAATTAAGATCTTGTCGAATTACAAAAAGTTTTTTTTTATATAGAGGAAAAGGAAGAAAATATGCCAATTTGTCTAATTTTATGTTTACCTAAAAATCTGTACCTATATAAATATATATGTTTTTAATATATATTTATATCGGGTTAAAGATATTTATTTGTCTCAAAAGAAAAATTACATTTTACTTATTGAGATAGGTCGGTACATTTGAGGACACTATAACTAAAATCATTTTTTAATTAGCGCCATTTCAATATACTTAAGCATATAAATATTTTACAATTTATTCAATACATTAAACGGGTCACTGTCAACTTTGTCTGACCGAGATTTAGTCAACGCGTGTGGAAGCGTCATCGTTGAAGAAAATGAACGAAAGTACGTGAGTGACCCGTATTAACATTTTAAGAGTCCCCGGCAAGCTCGGCCGAATTTCACCTTCCCATACAAACGGAGTTTCGTTCTCATTTTAAAACTACGTGTTGGATTGTAATGAAACCTTGCACATACAATGACATGAGGTATATCTAGGTCTGTAATTAGTTTATATAGCTCCAGCCGGGCTAGCACATGATTGGCGCGAGAGTATCTCGCCGCGACATAGACTACCCGTCCCCCTTTAATTCATACAGTTAGTAAAAGAGGGGTAGTCTATCTCGCGGCGAGATACTGTCGCGCCAATCATGTGCTCAGTCTACAGTTTATGAAACAATCGAAAAAGAGCAAAAACAAGTTTTGTGTGAAAAACTTAAATTCGCTGTATTTTTTTAACTATTGTATCTGAAATTACATAAACTAATTAAAGACCTAGATATACCTTATCCTATTGTTAGTACAAAGTTTCAGAGCAATCTAGCTAGTCGTTTTAAAATGAGAGCGTAACTACGTTTGTACAATGGAGAACCGAGCTTACCGGGGACTTAAGTTTCGTTATTAACATTTTACAAACCTGCCATGTATCCCATGGTGGCCCCTACGTTTTCACTGAATACTTGCGTACAGAATTTAACCTTCATCTTTGGTATACGATTTGATGTAACGTGTTCTGCAGTCAATTTACTAGCCAGTCGTACTCCTTTATAACTTGGGCCTCGTCTATACAGTGCCTCCAAGTGTGCCCATTTGGCTCTTTTAATTTTTTTGTCCTGAACATACTCTAAGTCTTTAGTCAGCAAATTATTGCGTATTCCTTTCATTAAATGAGGTGGGTCATAAATCGGGTAAATTTTCCTGCCACTTATCTCGAAAAATCCTCCTTTATATTCTTCATTACGCGCCAAATATGTCTCTTGCGTTTCCTTTATCAGTAGATTTATCGCAGCCATGTTGGTCGCACCTTGATCGCATATGGTGCCTATGACGTTAAGACCAGATTCTAGAACCTTTTTTGTTACTTCTTCAATTTGTCTTTTAAGGTCATTCGTCTTGGTTGTGTTTGAACAGAAAGTAAATGCAACCGGCTGCTTATATTTTTTGATAACACCTCGTACCATGAACACCAACACATGGTTGGAAAATATTTTTTCCCTTTTTACTCCGTTATCTAAAAATCCATAAATTTGGTCTTTGGTTTTGTCAAAACATATATGAGGTGTTAATGCCATCTCGTCAAAAACTAATGTGCAAAATCTATGATGATGAGGCATTTTTCGTACTCTTTTTTTTAAATTTTCAAAAATGATTTCATTTACTCCCGGGAATAACTGCACTTTTTGTAAAATTTTCTCTAAAGTTCTTCGTTTCGGTAAGATGCAAATTTTTTCAAGCAATCTGTAAGCTTTTGGACAAGGCTTGAATACCGAGAGGGCAAATATTTTTTCTTCCAAAGTAAATCTTCGACCTCTTGCTTTTTTTCCAAACTGGCTGATCTGCATTTTAAAAAATGTTTTTGCAGCAGGGGACATTTGGCTCTCCACCACCTGGAAAGCCTCGGTCTTCATTACTTTGTTTGCCAACATTAATCGAGTCTTAAACGTGTTCTTTGATTTATTGCATCTCCTTAAAGTGGCTTTAGTTGTTGCCAAGGTATCTCTTAATTCACGTTCCATTGTTGACATTGTGGAAGGACATTTTGATCTTATAGGTGTTGATCCTGAAACATAATTTAGTTATGTTTAATGAACATCACCGCACAATAATTATAAAAGACTCAGACTAACGAGTATTATAAATTATAGATCTAATATGCCATATCAAACGTGCACCTGACACCAACACGATATCTGAATAATGTACCTACTGCCATCATTATAAAGTTTAGTTATCATTCGCGCGTGCATCTCGATCGCGCTAATACATGTATAGACAAGTCCGAGCGAAATGAACGCGCAAATGATAACTAACTGAGATAATTTTGTTATCGTTTTATACATACATATGTCAGGTGCACGTCTGTAGATATATTTACCCTAACTAATTAACAGAGGGCCTACCGCTAACCACGTTGATGTGTTGCCTCCCTGTCACACTTATGTTACGTACGTTACGAATTTACAAGTGCGACAGAGAGGCAACACGTCGAACGTCGATCGCGGTAGGCCCTCAGTAACGAGAATTACACAATTAGTTATAGAAAATATGTTTAAAACGGCGATACAATTTAACGCTTAATATTGTTTGTGGCGTTTGTAGGAATAACTTAATGTTCCTTATTTTAGCAGGTTGCAGGTCGATTTATTAAAGGAAAGAGACTTTGTCTATATGTATAGGCCAGAGACAATATTCAATAAATAAACCTACCATGTGTAGCAGCTTTAGAGTTAGACTGTGGTGTTGCAGCTTCAACAGTTGTAGGTGAAGTATGCCCTTGTACGTCTGGAATACTTGGACGCGAAGCAGCAGCATGCACGCCTAAAGTAATGGTACAGTCAAAGAAATGCAATACACCATCAAACATTTGCAGCGAGAGGCGTACTGAAATCTGCCTCGGCTATTACCTACATGTTGATTTTGGAGTTCAGAGAAGAACATACCTACAATTTAAGATACAACCTGTTAAAGATGGAGAGAAGAAACGGTAGTGGAGATTTCAACAGGGTTCTATTTGAGTTTTATAATAAACATGTACAGTCGACGTCAAAGATATGTTTACACTTTTGCATCTTACTCCTTTGTAATACGGCGAAAAATGTAAACATATTTTTGACGTCGACTGTACTGTTAAGATTGTTCAGTACAGGCCATAAAGCTTTAAATAGGGTCGAAGTAAACAACTTAAACGAGCTTAAAATGGATAACATAATGACCACTACTTACTTAAGACTCAGAAAAAATTTGCCGCTAACTTAAAACCTAAGTTACGTTCATATTTTAAAGTAGCGAGTAGAAGTAATACCTGCAAAACTTCTACTCGCTCAATTTTTTTTGTATGACAATTTATATTTTATAACAACGAAAATGTAATGTAACATACCTAGGTGTTAGACCAACATAAGTCTGCAGGGATTTGATACACTGTGCAAGTGTTATGTAAAACTTCTATGAAATTATGACGTTTGAAATAACACTTGCACAGTCTGAGCTATCAAAATCGCACCAGACTTATGTTGGTCTAATTCTACTTTAATGTCCATGTCAACTTTTATGTTATTTCAACATGTTATTGTTTTAAAATGAGATCGTAATAACTTTTTTTTGTATGACGGCGTCTTATTGTTTACTACGATGTATTAGTTAGACGTATAATTACCAGGTATATTCAGAGATGGAATTGCCAATTTTGTAAGTCTCTGATTGGGAAAGGTATGTCTTTCTTCAAAATGCCGATGGCATACGCGACGATTGTTGAAGATATCTTCATTTTTTTCGCCAACGATGGTGCCACCGATTTTCATAACCCACGTGCGAAACCTTTCGATTTCATTGGGCTTACCAGGGTTCGGAAACCCATGCAAAGGTAATCCTAGAAGCATAAAACAGGTATGTATACATTTCAATAAGTTTCAGTAACGTCTGTCATATTACAAGCGTCTGTCAAACCTAAGTCTAGTCTTATTTTCAAATGGTATTTTCATAATGTATTGAGCAATATATCCAACTAGCTTCTACCCGCGACTTCGTCTGCGTGGAACGACGACGATACTGGTCGATAAAAACTGTTTTGTCCTTCCTTGGGCCCTAAACTATCTGCATTCATTTCATCTAATTCGGTTTAGCAGTTTAAGCTTGAAGAGGTACGTAACAGACAGACAGAGTTGCTTTCCCATTTATAAAATTATATTATATGACATGAAAATTACATGAAATGTAATGAAAAAGAAAAGCAATTTGTATTACTATCCATTGAGCCATAAAAGTAGCTGAAAAAGTTTAATATTAAGAGAATGGCATTTAGTATTAAGTCCGCCAGTTGTATAATTTTTCTTTGTTTTTAGTATTTTAAATCTATTATTATTATCCCAATCTACCTTACACAAAGGGAAATAAGCACTAGTCCTAGCTGCTCATAATTTTGAAGTATTACAATTACAACTTACAATATAAATACCTACCACCGCCAACAATGTATAAATACATATTGTGCTTTGCCCGAAGCTACTGGTACCTAGAGAATGCTCCTATCAAAGCTGCCTTTTGCAGTCTGTATTTTTTATGCGACAAATATTAAATAATAAATAGATGTTCAGGAGCACCACGATAAAGTAATTACTTGAAACTTTACTTACCTTGTCCTTGTACCGATGTACAAGAAGGCACACAGCATCGGCGCGGTGCCATTTTTCTTTTCTTTCGGCTTGCCGGCGTTTTTTTATTCGTATGAGTAAAAGCTTGGCTTTATCACATATAAAGAAATATTGGGAATAATATTAATTTTGAAAAATCCCGTCAAACCAAACGTCAATTGGTTTTTTTATTCGTCAAAATACGTCAATCTGTCATTTTACGGTATTTGCACTATATATTAAAAAACCTACTTACGTTTCAAATTTAATTTGTTTCCTAGTTCATTTGCAACGTAAGGTTAGTAACACTATCAAAACATTTCTTATTAAACTATATTCTTCTAGATTTAATTACATACGATTAAGTTAACTGCTTAAATATTTGTTTGGTATATTTTGTTTTCTACCATCTACATACAAGAATTATACCTAGCCACACTCAGCCCTCCTTATGCTAAAAGGCATTATCTCAAAAACGAATGAACTGGAAATGGAACTTTATGCTTAAAATTTAAGGTACTTATTTGCATTCAATTTTCAATGAGATACCGCATTTTAGCAAAGCAGGGCACCACGGTTGAGGAATATATGTCAAGCATAACCCAAAGATGGCATTATTATCAGCATTACATTACTCTTCTTCAGAGATACTATACCATGCCCCCGACATCGTCTGTGTAGTATTTAAATAATCATGACAATTAACATATCATACACGCCATCATCATTGGTGTATCATCATTGGTATTTTTGGGACAAAGCATGTTGCTGATTTGCATTTGTAGCCACCTGATGAAGCCTGCGTTGCGGATTTTTTTACATGTATCAAATTCTGTATTTTAATAAAATAAATTAACATATTAACGTATAATTTGACAAAATTATATGTTTTGCCTCGTAAATCATAAAAAAAGGCTTTCGTCTGTCTGCCTGACGTTATCCCCTACAGGTGGCCGTTTTCAATCGATCTTCGTGAAATTTTGTTTTCATCGATCGACAAACATCTAAACATACTTACAACCTTTCCCATTTGTAATATAAGTAGGATTTTTATTAACTTGCTACTAAATATAGTGTCTGGACTGGACAGATAAGTTATATGTGATATTTAAATGAATTCCTTCAAAAAACATCACTTCGCTAAAAAAAAACTCACAAGCCAATTCGAATGTACACTGACATCTGAATGATATTTGAATCATGTTATTTAGTTATGTAATAAGCGCTGGTAAATAAATAATATATGCTATTGCTAAATGTATGGTAATGCTAAAATTGAGAAAGGTATGTTGAGATGGTTTGGTCACGTGGAAAGAATGAGTGAAAGAAGGCTAACAAAGAGAGTGTATAAGGGAGAGGTAGAAACGGGAGTTGGAAGGGGCAGACCTCGGCGGACTTTCTCTGATCAGATCGGGGAAATCCTGAAGAAAGGCCAGGTCAAGAGCACCCTAAACCGGCGAGTGTGTATGAGGAATGTTTTGAAAGTGAAGGAAGCGAAAGAGTTATGCCAGGATCGTAGCAAGTGGAAATCCTCTGCCTACCCCTCCGGGAAATAGGCGTGATTATATGTATGTCAATAAATAATCTTATAGTCACACTAGAACTATATAGGTAAACTCGTCCCTTGAGTAACGCTAACATCGCAGTGACGTGTAAAACTGGAACAAACGTTAGGAACCGGTCGTGAAGGTTGTGTTAGCGACGATCTGCTCTTGAACCGCACTGTCATCATCGCATTATGTAACTATGGTGTAGTTCAAACAAAGACAATTAAATAACGAAACTTCCTTAAGACACAGACACATAGTGACACAGACAAGAGACAGACAGTGGATTGTACAAAAAGGGCATAAAGCGATCCATTTTTATCCGAGGCAATTTATTGGTTAGCGCACCGAGGATCAATATAGTCGAGGATAAAAATGGACATTTATTTTCCATTCCATTCCATTTTTTATTTTGGATTTTTATTCTTTTAATGGACTTTCACTTCACTTCGAGTGTGAGTAAAATATACAAAAATATCCAATATTTTAGGTTATTTTACCGTATTTATTCAAGACTAAAGTAAATTGTACTCGGTTGTGTCGGGGGCGCGGGGCACGCCGGTCGAGCGCGCCCCGGCAGGGCTGGCAGTTTGTATGGCAGATTTTGGACTTTATTGCTAAGTCAATAAGGGTCGTAATAGATGATTTTACTTTAGGCTCTAGAACATAATAAGCAACTTTATATCGTCTACGCACGACTTAAAGTCGAACTTTACGAGCATGAGAAGTGAAATAGTACATTTTACAACTAGTGTGAAAAGAATGTCTTTTTAAATGAAATGAATGAATGGTAAAAAGACATTTCACACGTGTTGTAAACGACGTTTTTTAATACAATTGCGAAAAAATAATAAATTAATATATCATTAGTAGAATCATACCACCAAACCAAACCAAAACCAAAAGTACCTATACAGCCCGCGATACTTGAGCTGCCGCAGCCCGCGATACCTTCATACTCGTGCGCGCCCCGGCCGCGGCCGCCGCGGGCCCGGCGCGGGTTGGTCAACGACACCTCCGAGTAACTCATGAGGCCCTGGTACCTGCTCCGCGCTAAATTCAATTTTAACTGCGTTTCGAAGGTATAGTTTGGAACTAAAAAGTAAAAAGCACTAGTTCGAGAAATTGAGCTTCTCGCACGCTACGCAGCCACAAAAAGTACCACTTTTTGAGCAACTGTATTAAAAAATATATTAATAGTGCCCGACGACATTATTTTACAAGCTTTTATTTAGTTTCACCTGTCCCGTTGTCTGTGTGTCGTAATCAATCTGAACTCTCGTATGATTTGCATAAAATGTTTACTAGAACAAAACCGGTCGCGAAGGTTGTGTTAGCGATGATCTGCCCTTGAACTGTCATTACTTATGTGACTAAGATTTAAATCAAACAAGAATAATTTTAATTTTACCCTACCAAATCTGTGACTAAAAACGTTTTTAGGGTTCCGTACCCAAAGGGTAAAAACGGGACCCTATTACTAAGACTCCACTGTCCGTCTGTCTGTCGGTCACCAGGCTGTTTCTCATGAACAGTGATCTAGACAGTTGAAATTTTCACAAATGATTTATTTCTGCCGCTATAAAATCAAATACTAAAAAGTACGGAACCCTCGGTGGACGAGTCCGACTCGTACTTGTCCGGTTTTTCATCCTAGTCGGGTTTTAGTATGTGAACTTATTTTTTGTTGCGCGGCAGTTCTCTGTTGCAGTCTAATTTATACAGTTTGACAGAAAAATCTTAAGTAGTTAGGTAGGTATTAGGTGTTAAGTTCTTCAAAATTGTAAGTATATATGTATAAACTTATAAGGCAAGCTTATCCTCATAGAATATATTTTTCAGTACCTAAACCTTTGATTTGTTAAAAATTTAGTTTATTTTATGACCTCTAGTGCGCCATGCTGAATTTACTGTGACGTCATAAATATAGCCAGCCTATTTATAAATATCAGCTGACATTCAAGACGATTCGAATGACACCTAATTTGTCAAATTATAATGAGTACTTTAGAAGTTATGAGGGAACAGATGATATACATACATTCCGGTCAAAATTATAACCCTACTTTTGCTTTGCGGTAGTCTGGAAAAAATTCTGACATTAACATATTTTGTTTTATTATATTAGGTATACTTTGTTGCCCTTACTGTATATTTTATGACTAATGTGGCCTACAATTTAAGTAAGTACAGTGGCCAAAGAAAACACAATTAAACATTTAAGGCTAAATATAGAATATTTAATTTACCTAAATAAATATACGTCGTCACAAGTAAGTAATTAAACTCTGATTTGTTAAAAACATCCGGCTGCTAATGAACATCCGGAAGTTAATTAGTCGTTGTTCTAATCCAATACTAATATTATAAATGCGAAAGTCTGTCTGTGTGTTCCCTCTTCACGCTTAAACCGCTGAATCGATTTAGATGAAATTTGGCATAGAGATAGGTTGAGTCCCTGAGAAGGACATAGGATAGTTTTTATCCCGAAATTCATCCCTTAAGAAAGTAAAAAGCGGGGTGGAATTGAGACAATTAATGAAGTGTCTGCTAATTTATGTGCATAATATGCTCAAACTAGCTTTTGCCCGCGACTTCGTCTGCGCGTACTTACTAACAGCAGCTAAAGCAAGCATAGCGCCTGGAAAAAATTTCATAGCAATTATTCAATTTGAGCATATTTTGCACACAAATTAGCAGACACTTCATTAATTATCTCAATTCCACCCCGCTTTTTACTTTCTTAAGGGATGATTTTCGGGATAAAAACTATCCTATGTCCTTCTCAGGGACTCAACCTATCTCTATGCCAAATTTCATCTAAATCGATTCAGCGGTTTAAGCGTGAAGAGGGAACACACAGACAGACAGACTTTCGCATTTATAATATTAGTATGGATTGAATAATTGCTATAAGACTTTCTCCAGACGCTATTCTTACTCTAGCTGGGGTTACTAAGTCCACGCAGACGAAGTCGCGGGCAAAAGCTAGTTATATAATATAAGCTCGTATTTTTATATTTAACTGTCAAAACAATTACTTTAGAACATTTGAAGTAAATTCTTTGAATGTGAGTATATTTGCAGAAATATAACTAACACCGATCTTTCTATAAGCATGTGCTGCGAATCGTAGTAGATAACCTATATTTCTTCCACCATACTATTCGTATATTTTACGAGCATATTTATTTATTTTATCGTATGGCATGCATGTTTAGGCAATCAGAGTACAGCTTTGAGGTTGTTAAGCCAGGTAACCACGTCGGGTGTCAGGGCGTCCAGGTCCTCAGCTGGGCCAGGATAGGAGTGAAGCGGGCAGCGCCGAAATATGTGCTCAGTGGTTTGGTCTATTTCGCCGCACTCGCAGAGGGGAGACTCCTTCCAACCCCACTTATGTTGGTTTTACGAGCATAAACGGAAACAGATCGATCGGCTTGACAATAGAGACGCTATATTTATATTTCAACCTTTATCAAGTTGAGCAGGTTCGACTTTTTAATCAGGTTTCGCATGTTTAGATAAGAAATCCGTTGAAAGAAATAGGTAGTTGAGGAAAATACTGCATTGATGTTAAAAATATCGGACCGAAGGTTTCCCAGCTGGGAAGTCCGAAGGCTTGCTAATAGGCTTGCAAACAGTAGCTATAGAATTGTAAATACTTCGTTAACAATGATGCCATAGCGCCATAGGCCACAGCACAAAAGTACTACCCGGATCTAAAAAAGGTACGATTTTATCAAGAAAAGTACTTCATTTTTTGTTAAAAAAAATATGAACAGCATAAGTCTTTTAGTAACGGGTGATTTTAATTTGTCATAATCCTCTAAAACTAGTACGGTACAAAAATACCAAAACAAAAAAGTTACAAATTATTACGCAAAAAAATACTTTTTTGATCTGTCACTACCTATATTATTTCTACGCTATTTTAGCATATTTTGAACCGCTTGTATCTTGCATGCTGTTCAAAATGTACGTAAAATCCTCTATAAAATATCGACCCGTGAGACTTCCCGCGAAAATTATCAGTAGTTTCGTACACATTTTACGATTAATCACCATTAACACGTGTTTGTTGTTTGCCTATAAGGAAATTAAGTACATTACCACCGCATAACCTTGTCGTTGCAAAAAATGCACATCGCAACATCGCGGCGGCTTTTAAAAGTCACGTCATATCTTGTATCCAAGGAGACATTAGTCCATACAGTTCAAGCTGTATTAGTTCTGATTGCAGCAGGCATATAAGTCGTATGTTCGATTTCTACAAAATTTATATAAGATCTTTTATATACTAGATGTTATAACATTTATGTATATGACTAATATGACACTACACTGGTCAGCCGTCCTTGGAAAACAAATGTCATTCTTACCTAATATGAGGTACCGATTTAGATATAAATACTTTGTTTATCAGTTTTTAGGATTCCTTAGTCAACTATATAGTACAGTTGCCATCAGATATATCGGGGCGGCAGAGGTACTCAAAAATATCGCCTGTGGTGTAAGCCAACGGACGCTTGAAATTATGGGGGCATCATATCACACTAAACCCACTCCTTTTTGGAGAACCGCGTAACACGTTTTTTTTTCGCAAAACACCGCACACGGCACATTGACCATAATTAAATGTTGGGTTGCTGGTGGTGTTAATCGCTTACCATCGGGCAATCCGTCTGCTCGTTTGCCTCATATCGTCGCTATACTTACTCAACCTCATATCTGCAACAATCTTTTGATGGAAATGTCGCTTTTCTTTCATTCGGAATTCGGATGTTTTTGTCATCAAATGAGTGTTGCAGATACGAGGTTGAGTAAGTATAGCGGCGATATATCATTAAAAAAACTTTAATTAACCGGCACCGTTGATATTGGCGAGATAAATCACACAGTCAGTCCGCGTCTTTATGCCGCGCGCACGCGCAATCGAGAATAAAGAAAAGTACGCGCGAAAATATATTCAAATATATTTTTTACGTATCACGATCGCATCCGCTAGTGTATGACTAAATTTGGTTAAACAAAATTGTGTCTGCCTGTGAAATAAAAAGTTTTTGTGTCCCTCTATTGGGGAAAGGTCTGCAATAATACATACAATACAATACAAATATTCTTTATTGCTCACCAATACCAAAAGGAACATGACATACAAATTAAGCACTCAAACTATAATAATATTCAATATTTAGCTTGCTTTTTTTTACCGAGGTGACCAAGGATATTTGATTGACTTTCAGAATAGCGAATGGTAAATGTGAAACAAGGAAAATACCTCAATGACTTCCATCGTCTGTCAATAAAATCTTACTAATTAATCAAAATGTTGACTGTTAAGTGCTGATTCAGTATACAGGGTGGAACAGTCTTCAGTGTAGTGTTGGGTTATACTTGTAAAGCATGGGTGGACATAGAAGACGGCGGGAAAATGGTTAGTAATTTATTAAAGTTTTAATAAAAGGTTGGACCAATCGTATTGAAGAAATAATATTTAACACAGTGGCTTATCGAGCAATCGTTTTATTGCTATGACGAATTCATTGCGTGTAAGGCATAATGTTTACTGTTATTATTTGTTAATGTTCCACCATTTGTAGTATTACATTATTATATTGACTATTATAATTATTACACCCTTTCTTAAACTCATCATTTTAATGATGTAATAACAATACATTTTGTAATATTTAGCAATAACAATAACACCAATTCTTTAAAAGGTCAACAATGTTTTATTTACTATTAATTTTCAGCAAAATTTGTGCAATAGACCATAAACTAGATATGTTAATACATGCATAATTATGTATCCAAGGCCAAAGTGTGGCAAGTCCTAAAGCTTTATAGCCCTGGTCAGCTCTCAAAGAAATATTCCTTACGGGGTCCCACAGGGAAGCATTCTCGGACCAACGCTATTTTTGATTTACATCAATGATTTAACAGACCTTTCCATAGGCGCCGAAATTATCTGTTATGCGGACGACACTGCCCTAATATTTCACGAATCGTCCTGGGAAAAATGTTTTGCAGCTACCGAGAGGGGGCTTGCTTTAGTAACTAACTGGCTTGCAAATAATTTACTTACTTTAAATATCTCAAAAACCAAATACCTTTGTTTTCACAAGACTGCAGCTTCATCTCCCAGCCACCGCCCTGAAATCAAATTAGTGACAGACCCCTCTAGTGGCCCGGGCAGTAAGGATAACAATAGTGTCAATAACTGCCGCACAATAAAATATTTAGGCATTACCCTTGATGAGAATCTTAATTTTAAAGCCCATATAAATTCTGTGTCCGCTAGAGTTAGAAAATTAATATATATTATGAAACTACTCAGAAACGCTGCCGGCAAAGGTATACTTAAACTAGTATACACAGCCATTTGCCAACCAGTGGTCGCGTATTGTATCACAATTTGGGGAGGAGCTGCCAGCTCAAACCTCATAACCTTAGAAAGAGCTCAACGTTTTATCTTGAAAGTAATGCTCAGAAAGCCTCAACTATTCCCTACTGCTTCTCTGTATAAAGAATGGAAGGTATTGTCAGTTCGGCAACTTATGTTTCAGAGGGTTACTCTCATGATACATCGTAACACCATTGCTTCCCAAAACTATGCGTACCTGCTAAGCAGAAGAGTGTACAAAATTCCAGTTCCGAGCACGAATACAATTTTTGCAAAACGTTTCCCCAGTCATCTCCACCCATACATATACAATGTGGTCACAAAATATTGTGACATTAAGAACGCATCCCTATCCGAAGCCAAGAGAAAACTTTTCAACTGGTTAAATAGCCAGAACTACCATGAAACTGAGCAAATAATGAAACGAGTTGTCTAAATTATACTCCATAATAATCCTTCAGGCTCGCTCGTACAGGCACTGAATGACATCAGACACAATCACTACACTTATACACATCATACTCACACACACATGACACACATCATGTTTTTCTGGTACGCTCTTGAAATTGTAACTACAATGTAATAATTGTTAGTTAGTATTAGTTTTGCATGTATCTCATTTCATTTCATTCAATGTAAGAACTGTAAGATAAGAGACTTACTTTAGTTTAGACTTTTAGAGGATACCCCTAAACTTGTTATGTAGTAAATCTGTAGAGCGGTCACCACGATCACGATACAGGCCTAGCCTAGTGTGGGACCACTGAGCCTGTTGTGTAATTTTAAAATCTTTCTTTTAATAAACAACTTTTTATTTATTATTTATTTTATTATAAATAAGAAGCATAATTGCGTGGAACGAAAATTTACTTGTGGCATAAAAAACATATTGTGCCACAACCAGTCAACGATTAGGTCAAACAGAAACTTGTAGTTAGTGTAGGATTGTAAATATCGAAATGAAATATGAAACACCAGTAACAATAAACATACATGTTGGACATTTAAAGATGATTGATTATCTGTTATATTATACAACGAATGCCCCACTTACGGGATAACGTCGTTCAAAAATACGTGAATTTCTTCACGATGTTTTCCTGCAGTACCTAGGCGCTCAAATTACTTAGGGAATCTACGGCGACACATCGTTCGCGTGTTCTAGCATATTGCGCCGACGGTACAGCGCCATCTCTCGGCAAATTTGGTGAACTTCTAACTCAATAGAGTCGCGGTTTCCCGCCAGTTTAAACTTAATAACAACAATGTCTGAAAAAGGACATACATTAAATATTCCTTGATTTCGTAATTATGTTGTTTTTAATATATACATTATGTATCTTACTCTCATCCATGGACGAACTTTATCTATAACATCTTTCTCAAGAAGTGGAGATAAAAATAATTAAGTAGGTAAATATTTTGTAGCGTTAATAATACTTCTACTCTATCAATAATTTTTGTTTTTATTCATCATAACTCTTAAGAGCCTGGCTCTTGTCGGTGGAGTAACCGCCAGTCCGTTCTTCTTTCTGCCACTGTTTTGAGCTCCTGATACGTCACTATGTTGATTTTCTCTTTGGCTTGGTCCAAAAACGCACGTCTCGGTCTTCCTCTGCCTCTCCTTTGTTCTATTCTTTCTTCTATTGTAGACTTTTTGTAAGTATCGCGGCGTATCAGGTGCCCCAACATGTGTCCCCCTCTGTTTTCAAGTATTCTCAGCAGAGATCGCTTCTCACCTACCAAATCCAATACTTCTGCATTCGTTTTCCTCTCCTTCTCCTTTGTTTTTATTATATTTACCTATTTGTTTATTTGTAATACAAACTTTGTACAATAAAAATGTCCAAATAAAAACCTAAAATAACTTTTTATTTCCAGACATTAACTTTTAGGGCCACCCCACCCACACTAGCGTCATTTCAGCGTCGGCGTCTAGTCAGCGCTATGGACAATGGCGTCGCTACGCAGTTGCGCCAACGTTGTTTCGAGCAGAGGATATAGGGTTGACTAAACGCAGACGCTCGCAGACGCAGTGTGGGGTCTCTCTTAAAAGCGTTATCGTTTCCCTCAACCGTTATAAAATGACACGTCATTATGATTAATACACATTTAATGAGTGATCTAACGACATGTGGATTGTTTCTGCTATGACGTCTAAATGCCGGCGGTTTCCCGGCTTATATCGTAATGATAAACAAAGGTGACGTTTTCAACCAAAAAGTTTGTCGGTTGTCGATAAGGTTGATTCTAAACTGAAGCTATATGGAAATAGCGCCCTATTGACAACCGACAATAAGTACCCTTTTGGTTGAAAATGGCACAAATCATTATTTAATTCGTGGCTATAATACACGAGATATATTAGTAGTTTATGTGACTACTACGTAATTAAAGGCATTAAAACACGAGTGTGGGTTTATGAAAAGAGCTGAAAACAAGTTTAAAAAAACATGTGTTTTAAAAACCTATTTTTTTTTTTCAGAACACCCCAAGTCCCCATTCTGCAGTCACGGCGATTGCGAGAACGGCGGCCGCTGTATAGCCACGTCTGCGGGCAGCCGCTGCGAGTGCAAAGGGACCTACGGGGGACCCTTTTGTGGGCACTATGTTGGCCACGGACATGCGTGTACCACAGCCAACTGTAGGCCACCGTCGCTCTGCGTGTGGACTCCTGTCGGTGAGTGATTGTATAGCCACGTCGGTGCTAAGGGGCTTTCGGCGGGCCCTTCTGTGGGCACTATGTGGGCCATGGACATGCGTGTACTACTGCAAACTGCCGACCACCGTCGCTCAGCGTGTGGATCCCTGTCGGTGAGTTGATTAATGTTTGCAAGTGTAAAGGATCCTTCAGTGGGCCCAACTGTGGGCACTATGTGGGCCACAGGGCATTTACCGCTGCTAACAGCCGACCGCCGTCACTGCGCGTAGAAAACCTTATAAGACGGTTTGTGGTGTGAATGCATACGCGGGACTATTCTGAGCCTTATCATTAGATCACGAGTATTTTTCAGCACAAGTGAACTAGATAACTATTTTCTCGCTTCACAATATCTATTTCTTTACCTTCATGTTTTATCAGGCTATGTAACATTCTAAGCCCCAACCTTGTTTTACAGACGACCCAATGCTGCCGGGGCAAGCGTTCTGCGCCTGCATAGAGGGCGCCAGCTGCACTCCGCCGCACGACCGTGTAGTGGAGGCTGCACCCAGCTCAGGAGGCGCATGGGCCGGCGCCGGAGTCGCGCTACTGCTGCTGTTGGTCGCTGTGGGAGCGGCGACATACGTACTACACAGGAGGCGACAGTGAGTTACTCTACTGCACGATAGAGGGCGCTAGTAGTCCCTAGCGCAATGCTGGTTGGGAACATATCTACAGAAAGTTACCTATTTCGTTTTATATTTAGAATTAAATGTCCAAATGCAAACAAAGAGTTTGTTGGCTGTACAACATTAAATTGCATGCATAGCAATTTTTAGCACAAGCAGTAAACAAACCGCCAACCACCTTGAAGCATCAATGTCATACTTATTTGTAACAAATTATCTGTTAATATGTTTACGGCATAGTGTATATGTTTACTCTATGGTTTACGGTTTGTGCCAGTGCTGCACTCTGGCAGAAAATTGCAGTAATACTCCCTATTACATTTATAATGGTATTCTTTCAGTGGTGCGTTCGTGCACGCCCGGCTGGCTGACAACGTTGAGATCAGTAACCCGATGTATTTGGCGGACGATGAACCGCCTAGAAGAGATCTGCTGCCGCCACCTAGAGAGGTTAGGCCATGTTTTTTTTATATATATAGGAAGATCAGTTATCAAGGCATGCCCTGGAGAGTATAGGGGCCGTGTGCGTTGGAGGGTCTGCCATCTTGTGGCCTGAATCGGAAACGGGTCCCCGGCAAGCTCGGTTCTCCATACAAACGTAGTTACGCTCTCATTTTAAAACGACTATCTAGATTGCTTTGAAACTTTGTACTTACAATAGGATAAGGTATATCTATGTCTGTAATTAGTTTATGTAGCTTCAGATACCATAGTTAAAAAAATACAGCGAATTTAAGTTTTTCATACAAAACTTGTTTTTGCTCTATTTCGTTTGTTTTATAAACTGGAGCTGTATAAACTAATTACGGACCTAGATATACCTCATGTCATTGTATGTACTAAGTTTCATTACAATCTAGCACGTAGTTTTAAAATGAGAGCGGAACTATGTTTGTAAAGGTGCAATTCGGCCGAGCTTGCCGGGGACTCATAAACATGTACATTGCCAAAGCAACCCAGGTAGCAAAATGACGTCAGCGACGTCGTAATGACGTAATAATGCCGTCATTACGACGTCGCTGACGTCATTTTGCTACCTGGGAAGTGCTGCCATCTACCGTTCTCGTACGTTTTCTTGTGCATGGTAGGTCACATAGCCCACCTATTTATTTCGGAAACAAACTTCTCGCGTCTGTCTGTGTGTATGTATGTTCGCGATAAACTCGAAAACTACTGAACGGATTTTCATGCGGTTTTCACCTATCAATAGTGATTCTTAAGGAAGGTTTAGGTGTATAATTTGTTAAGGTTTTGTTTAACCCGTGCGAAGCCGGGGCGGGTCGCTAATTTATCAACATAATATCCATACTAATATTATAAATGCGAAAGTCTGTCTGTCTGTCTGTGTGTTCCCTCTTCACGCTTAAACCGCTGAATCGATTTAGATGAAATTTGGCATAGAGATAGGTTGAGTCCCTGAGAAGGACATAGGATAGTTTTTATCCCAAAAATCATCCCTTAAGAAAGTAAAAAGCGGGGTGGAATCGAGATAATTAATGAAGTGCCTGCTAATTTGTGTGCATAATATGCTCAAATTGAATGATTGCTATGAGAAGTTTTCCAGGCGCTATACTTTAGCTGCTGTTACTAAGTCCGCGCAGACGAAGTCGCGGGCAAAAGCTAGTAATTATATAAATGCGTGTGTCCTGACTGACTACTGACATGAGTCAGTAGTCAGTCAGGACACACGCCTCTAGCTTTGTAGTTTCGGCTCTGCTTTAATGATAAAGCAGAGCCGAAACTACAAAGCTTTTGCCTGAAATAAATACCTTTATTTATTTTTTTACTATCTTGTCTTTTCAGAACGGCGGCAACCACTTCGCGAACCCCGTGTACGAGAGCATGTACGCGCCGAGCGTACCTCTGCCTGAAGAACAAAACTTATTGGCAGATGCGTCTGACAGTTCGCCCGCTGAACGGGCCGCACTATTATAAGCTAGTGGACAGTCTGACAGACAAATTTGTCTGTAGAAAAAGACGGTTTTTGAAAAATGTAGGCGCGAACGTAAGATCCCATATAACATTTTAAATTCGAGCCGTTTTGTATTGACAAAACTCACAGATTTAATATATACGCTAGATGACGCAAATACCACGATTTGTATTGAAACCAATCGTGCCGACTTTTTCATACAAAATTTACGCATAATATAATTTTAAAATTGCTTTTCTGTGATAGGAAATATGTTCTTGTCTTTGGGTGCTCGCAATTTTTGGGCTGTTGCAATTAATTATCATGCAACGAAGCATTTTTTAAGTTTTCACGGACGTCCGGCTGCAACAACTGACGCGCATGGACTATAAAGAGCGACGGTCAACCTCGACGCTTGGTCGGGGTTCGGACACGCGAAGTAGATGCAGTTACGTCTTCTATGGTATATTTATTTCTGTGACAAAACTTATATGAGAGACATGAAGATTATAATTTATTAGCCGTATGTGTGTGTATTTATTCGCCCTCAGATATATCGGGGCGGCCAAGGTACTCACGAATATCTGAACACGCCTCTATTGTCAAGGAGTTTGAGTGCGTGTTCATATATTTTTGAGCACCTCGGCCGATCCGATATATTTAAATGGCAACTGTACCTCTACCTGAAGAGTGTAACAGATAGTGAACATATGTGCCATTCTCAATCAAAAGGGTACTTATTGTCGGTTGTCAATAAGGCGCTATTTCCATATAGCTTCAATTTGAAATCAATCTTATCGACAACCAACAATGTGGTACCTTTTGGTTGAAAACGTCACATATTCAATGTTTCACCTTTTCTAATACCTATCGTCCGACAAACGGATCGCGCCCTTATTGTATACACGTTTTACGTTATTATTCTATACACGTTTTCCAACATTATGGACACAAACCAGTGAGTTGGATTGTGTAATATGACCAAATAAAGAATTTAGATAACAAAATGTAGCTTTTTGACCCAGTGTAGTGCACACAAATACATAAGTTATACAATCTGGCACTGATATGCATCAAAATAAAATATTAGTAGTGATACCAGATTCCCATTGTATAATATTGTCGAAACTACATTGTCCAAATTAAATTAGTTCCTTGAATAATTTTAAATTCTTTTTAGTATTGTTTAGGCGAGATAATCTATTTTGTATGTATAATTGTGAAATCCTGGTTAGTGAGGTAATTAATTTGATGCATAGACAAACAGGCCAATTCGAACGCACGACGCAATATAACTAAATAACATGATAGAATATCATTCTGATGTCATTGTACGTTCGGAATGGCGTATGAAATACTGATACGCGTAAAATATTGTAACCGCATTTTTGACACAACTAAATGTGACGTTTTCAACCAAAAGGTACAACATTGTCGCTTGTTGATAAGGTTGATTTTTAATTGAAGCTATATGGAAATAGCGCCTTACTGACAAGCGACAATAAGTACCCTTTTGGTTGAAAATGGCACAAATAGAATTTTACAAACAGTGCCACACGTTTTTGTGGTAACTATAATTATCAAACGTTAGAACTTGACAAGTTATTTACCATATAATGTACTAGGCAGTACACCAATCTACTTTAATTAAAATATTTCTCACTAGATTACAAGTCTTAGTATTGCTTTGTCTATGGTTGATGGATGTGATGTAATTTTAGTTGTACATACCCTCTTGCCTCTTTTTTTAGTACAATTGTAGTTATTAAGATGAATGAGCCCTTAGCCTTAACACTTTACAATATTGCGTTGGGCAGGTATTAAAGTTAAGAGCAATTTAATTTTATTAATATTATAAAGCAATTTCTAGTTAATTTTGATTTAAAATAATGGAAACCGGTTTAGCAGTTAATAATAATCCGGTTATCGCAATAAATAACCGGTTTAAATCCCAAGATATTGTTTTTAAACATTTCTCATTGTTTTACTTTATATGTACATACTGGATCATAATTACTTACAATTTATTCAAATCCTAAAGTTTTATGATCATATAGGTAGATAATACTCAAGATATTATAATTGACAATGAATTGGCACCTTTGAATGAATTGAATTTGTATCTATACTTACTAATACTATTTTATAAGTGATCTCTTCAAAAAGACCCCTTAATTATATGAATCTCATGAATATTTTAATCGAATTTGTTTTTTATACGCTTGTACAATCGGCAGCAGAAGTTCCTAAGCGGGCGAGGTTTTCAAAATGATCTTGACGCGACTTTATTGTTAAGAGAATAAGAGCGCGTTTAGGTAATTTTGAACACCTCGCCCGCTTAGCAACTTCTGCTGCTGACTATACATTTAGTTATTTTTCCTTGTCTCTTCTTCGACGGGAAAGATGACGTGTATGCAGCTACTATACAATTTACAAAATAATCAATTATTTATTGTGATACGTCGAATATCATTTACTTTATACTATTTACATTGGAAACATTTACTATTTTTACTTTTACATAAATTATATGATTATTTTCTGTCCTATTCTCTTATGATATTTGCATACCTATATTAAAATCACATCTAAGAATGTAATTAATATTAAGTACATCGTGCCATATCAAATGAATATCACTTTCGTTATAAACTTACGCTTTATACACACATATTTTTGACTTTCTTTTTTTATATTCTGTATTTGTTGAGGCCAGTACAATTTTAAAATGCAATATTGTTATTATTAAGTTAATATAACCGCGCATAGGCCTATTGAAAATGTCACTTTTTCCGATTTTTGTACGAGCGGCTTTTTTGCTAGCATTACCTATCCTGCTGTGTCAGCATGGTTGCATTTTTATCACCTGTCACTATGCATGTCCCTTTCGCACTTACGTACTTGTTAGAACGTGACAGGCATAGTGACAGGCGATTAAAATGCCACCGTGCTCAGCCCGCAGATGACAACATATACCATCGCCCATACTGTTAACTGTACATTGGACCTTCTGTTGACCGCGGGCCAGGAACAGATTTCCATGACCAATCGCCTCCCGGGCGAAAACTCGTATAGTGGTTAACGGCTATGTATGATGAACCCTCGTTAACGTCAGCTGCCGCTCCGTTGGTGGGTTGAGGAATGGCAGCAAGTAGTCTATATTTTTTTTTGTCATCGCCCCCCGCTTGATACTTTGTCAGATGATAGTTTAGATGCTATTGTGAGTAAACAAAATCGTCAGCCGATTGTATCGCTGTGGAAAGACCGTCAGCTGGTCACATGAACATGTAAAAAAGAAAATTCTTTTCAGTCATCGGCGTCATCGCCGCCCGTTTAATACTTTGTCAGATGATAGTTTAGATGCTATTGTTAATAAACCAAATCGTCAGCCGGTTGTATCGCGGTGGAAAGACCGTGTTACGCGTTTCGGTGGCTGCCATTCCTCAACCCACCAACGGAGCGGCAGCTGACGTTCACGAGGGTTCATCATACATAGTTTTGCATATGAGGCAAAGACCCTTCTCCTGGGAAAGCCACTTTTTACTCATTAATCGTTTAACGTGGGACTTTCTTTTATCACCTGAAACTAGACAAACATTGTCAAAAAATTGGAAACCGTTTACTTGCACTCAATATCGCTGATAATATTTAATTAGGTAGATGTTGGGTAGAAAGGCAGTGAAAAGGTTAAGGCGATTTGTGATAAGTAGCAGCTAACCGACAATCCTCAAGTGATGCGACGCGCAAATGAGCTTATTGTATGTATGTTAGTTGTATGTCAGACGATCACAGGCTTGTAATGAAATGTGACGTTTTCAACCAAAAGGTACCACTTTGTCGGTTGTCGAAAAGGTTGATTTCAAATAGAAGGTAAATAGAAATAGTGGCTCATTGACAACCGACAAAAAGTACCCTTATGGTTGATAAAACTTCTTTTATTATTTATATGAGTGAATAATATTTATTTTATGTAAGGATCACTTGCAACGCCCCACTAACCCGGGACTAACCGGTTAAACCTGGATTTACCATGGTTACCACTACAGTTTGACACTAGGTTAACGGTTTTACCGGTTAACCCCGGGTTAGTGGGATGGTGCAAGTGGCGCTAGTGAACTAATTTTTTCGCTCAAATATGTCTTTGGAGTTGTACAATGTTTAGATATTTTCAGTTGCTGACTGAGCCCCATTAGGTTAGTTATAATAAATAATTAAATACTCTAATTCGACTCGACATGGCCAAAACTTATATTTTTAAATAAATAAGTTATCGTAAGCACTTATTTATAGGTTTATCGATGAAATAAAAGATGATTATTGACGATGAAATGTTTTATTTTACAACCTAAAAATATAATCTGGTACGCGCAGCGAAACATCATTTTATAAATAAAAGTAAAAAAAAAACATCAAAATATAAATCGAGTAGGTACGGCGAGCCGGCCAAAACTTATATTTTTAAATAAATAAGTTATCGTGAGCACTTATTACAGGTTTATTGAAGAAATAAAAGATAATTGTCGATGAAATGTTTTATTATTTTAGAACCTTATAAATATGATCTGGTATCTTATAGTATAAAAATACATGCAATAATAATAACATTAACCTAACCTAAGAATGGTATTCACTCAGTCCAATGTGCATTGCGTCTCACTCTCTCATTAAGCGTAATGTAAGACGCAGACACACATTGGACAAAGAAATTTGACAGGTGGGTAACCTATGAAAATAGATCAGTTACAAAAAATTTCAACAGATGGCGCTAGTAGTACAGTCAGCAGCAGAAGTTGCTAAGCGGGTGAGGTGTTCAAAATTACCTTGACACGCTGTTATTCTCTTAACAATAAAGTCGCGTCAAGATCATTTTGAACACTTTACCCGCTTAGCAACTTCTGTTGCTGACTGTACACAATAGCAAAGAGGATATAATAAGAAGAGCGGTACTGTCATAGTATATTTTGTAACCGCTGTAAATTCACTGCCATCTATCGACATACTTTAAAACTAAAAATGAAGATTTATAAAAATACGTTAAAATGTATTTAAATATGGATAAATGACTTTATTATTTGCATTAATTATTTTTATATGATTTTGACCCATGTTCTTTCACTGATATGCGTTAAAATTATAAATAACAAACGAAACAGTCAACGCCCTCTATACGAGAGTAGGCCAAAACTAGTGGCGCCATCTGATCGAGAATCAAATTTTCGTGATTTTCGAGGCACGTTTTTTCCTTAGACTGTATCCATCTATTACGGAGTTATATCTATCTTTGACAATATTTAGTAGCTTGCCTAAAGAGGCAGATAGCGGAATTTCGGAATCGCGTTTCCCGGCAGGTCCTCTGTAAACAAACCGCCTTGATGCATCTATGTCATATTTTATTATCTCTGAAAACTTGTCAAAAACCTGTTAAAGGTACAGTATGCATAAGTTACTCTATGGTTTCCGACAACTATCCGGTGATACGTTGCATCTCAATTTTTTTGTTTAAGATAAACATGACATCAAGATAATGATAATGGTATGATCTACATACTCCACACTCCACATAAGGGTGGTATTCCACATGGGAATTTCTTTGTCCAATGTGTATTTTGTCTCACATTTTGCTTAATGAGAGAGTCTGACGCAATGACATTGGACAGATGGAATACCACCCAAGTTCTGTAAAATCTTAGCGTTCTTTCTAACTTTGAACCTGTGAGGGTCATTCTCGAAGAATATGTTTGCGGTTTCGTCTAATTGTCACGACATTTTTCATACATTTTGTATGACAAAATATAATATAAAGATTAAATATATTAATGATTTAATCTTAATTTAATTTTATATTTTTTTGTGGATATTTGAAATGTGTTGATTATTTTTATATTGTTTTATTCTATTTTACTTTATTGATGATTATTATTTTAATGAATTGTAGAATTTGACATGTAAAATTTGTAATTTTATGAATAAAGGAATATATATATGGGTCCCGGCAATTAGACCGCAGACATTATTTGAGAATGACCTCTTCTTCTTTGGCCAACCCTCTTCCCAGCTCATCTGGGGTCGGGTCTCCTGGTACGTTTGCGCCAGAGAGCTCTTTTCTGGGTTGTTTGCGTAGTTAGGCTGTCCTGGTTCATCTCTTTTTTGTACTTTGGTCCACCAAGTAGCGGGGGGTCTACCTCGTCCTCTGGGTCGGTTTGGTATGTTCAGGACCTTTTTATTATTATTTGAGAATGACCGATAAATAAATATTTAGGAACCACTAATAAACTACATCCAGTCTAGTAGAAGTCGTCAAAGTTGACAGGTTTGCTGGTGGAGTTCTTGACCTGGTCTTGTGAGAGGTACATCTGTGCGATCTGCTGCGCCGACGTCGCCTGCTCCGGTGTCTTGTCGTCGCGCACGCGGATAAATCTGGGGATAGGGAGTATGAATAGAACATGTAATAGAATAAGAATAATTCATTTATTAATGGCAAACTACATCTCATACAAACGTATTACAAAAAAGTATATTTAAAACAAAAAGTATATATAGTTTCCCAGGTAGCAAAGTGACGTCAGCGACGTCATAATGGCGTCATAATTACGTATACATGCTGTTAGGGTCATACGAAATGGTCCCGCCTCAGCATAATGCTAACCTTAAAGTCAGCGCTGGTTTTCCGGCGAGACCATTTATGGGCCACAAACGCAAGTCGCAACCGTACAACACGGCCATATCTATCACCGAACGCGTCCACTTTGCGCTTTGCGGTGGCGATCAGCGCCATCTAACCTGCGCCTGCGCTAAAATGTCATGATGACTTATAAGGCCATGCCGCACAAGTGAACGTTACTCGTTAGAGCGTTTTCACATTGTCCGATCCGATATCGCATATCGGATGCGACCACAAAAAAAGTAAAAAATTAACAACCGTTATGCTCCTAAAAATAATGACTATACTTTTAGCAAAGACACATTAATGGGGTTAGCAACTGTCAAAGGTTTGCAGAGATGGCGCCATCATAGCTTGCCCCTTTTTCTATGAGATTTGGCTTAAAGGGCTGGCATCCAGGGCATTAAAAAAAACAAAAATTTGACACATTTCTAGGGATTGACAGGGCAAGCTATGCTGGCGCCATCTGCTAATTATTTCGACCGGTCAACCCCATTAACACGCGTAAAGTCTAAGGCAATTACGTGTTTCGAATTTGACAGGTAAACGAGATGGCGCTGTACAGCTTCATAGATTTTGCCAGTAACTCTGATTGTCAAAAGTTGACGTTTAACCATTCAATGACCGCAAAACAGATGGCGCAGTACAGAGCCATCTGTTTTGAATGTCAATCTAAGGGGCGCGTTTTTTCTTACACTTTACCTCTCTATTACAATCAATTCACTTTGCATTTAGGAAAGTTAATTAGCTCCATGTTTTAGCCGATTAAATTGTTATTTGGGCAGAAGAGTCCCCATTAACTATCCTATGGTGACGAAACTTACCTGGGGAAGAGCAATGACACGCCCCTTTCTGGGTCGACGAGACCCATGGCTACTCGATGCGCCGGGGACAGAGACGTCAGAGACAGTTCGGCGCACACTTACGCGGGGGCGAACCATACCTACCATCGTCGACACAGTTGATAATCAGTAGTAGTAGTCGTCTTTTAAAACTGCAACTTGAGCTCTTCGAATATGCTATGTCTTTTTAGTCTGTGGCACTGTTGCCACAGAGTAGAATTTTACATCTTTTTAAACTGCAACTTGAGCTCCTCGGATATGCTGTCTTTTTGGTCTGTGGCACTGTTGCCACAGAGTAGAATTTTACATCTTTTTAAACTGCAACTTGAGCTCCTCGAAAATGCGGTGTCTTTTTAGTCTGTGGCACGGTTGCCTTGATCTAGTGTTCAATAAGCTTATTGCAATGACATGACTGCCACTGGTCAGATATGTATTTTTGTTAGAAGTTACCTAGGGAAACGCAATGACACGCCTCTCTCAGGATCCACGAGACCCATCGCTGCCCGATGCGCCGGTGACAGAGACAGGTCGGCGCAGCGTATCTCCCACACACACGCGGGCGCGAACCATGCGTCTGCCGCATGAGAGGTATCGTATCTGAAAAAAAAAAAAAGTGCATTTTCAAATCTTAACTATTATGGCAGCTTCGAAGCCGCAAGAACTACATACATCGTACGAGTAGCTGGCGCTGAAACATACTTATAAATGGTGAAACTATAGGGGCCCAGAGGGGCACCAGTTTGACTGAGAGGTTATAAGCACAGGCCCCCAACGAATTTAAATAGTTACACGAGTGGTACACGCACGTTTTATTCCCTTGCTTCCACTTACTTCCTCGCAAGTACCTAAACCATATGGTAATGTGCACAAATTACGTATGCAAGCAGCAGAGGATCTGTAAGCACATGCTCCTCCAGCGTCTTCGTATCTGCAGATTTTCATCAGAGAAGCCAGTGCCGATCTTGCAAAGGGCCTGAGGGCCTACCGCGAAAACCGAAATTGGCAAGTTGCTGGGACTCCAGTGAAGGCGTAATTAGAGTAACAGAGAAAGACGTCCGCAATTTGCGAACTTCGATTTTCGCGGTTATAGCCCATGGATGCTATAGCGGCTGCTATGGTCGCAGCAGCCCAATGAGGGCTACCGCATTTAATTTTGCCGCTAGGGGCGCTAGTGTAAATGGAGGTCTTTCAAAATGCATAGAAATTTTGGGGGTTTCAAGCTTTTTCATCGGGAATTTTCACTCCTTATTCATAATTTGTGGTAAATCTTTGTCCATCTTTGATTAATAATGGTAAACAATAGATCTAGCTCAATAAATGTTAGTGGTTTAAAAAAAGTGCAAACTAAAATATATGCACATGTTGAAAAAATGGCACATTTAGACGTTACAAATACTTTTGTGTATATTAGAACGTATTGATTTTATAAAAATAAGCTTAGAAGAATTTTGAGACCTGTTTTTCTGGACCTACATCTACAGTGGCGCCACCTGGTGAACACAAAAACAGTAGCCCTCATAGCAAGCCTCCGTACGGAAGTCTTTTAACTGGCACCAAAGATAGATATAACTCCGTAATAGATGGATACAGTCTAAGGAAAAAACGTGCCTCAAAAATCCCTAAAATTTGATTCTCGATCAGATGGCGCCACTAGTTTTGGCCTACTCTCGTATAAAGGGCGTTGACGGTTTCGTTTGTTATTTAACAATTTTAACGCATATCAGTGAAAGAACATGGGTCAAAATCATAAAAATAATAAATGCAAATAAAAATAAAAAACATTTATCTATATTTAAATACATTTTATCGTATTTTTATAAATCTTCATTTTAAGTTTTAAAGTGTGTCGATAGATGGCAGTGAATTTACTGGGGTTACAAAATTTACTATGACAGTACCGCTCTAGTATAAGTTACTCTATGCTGGCACTGATAAGTTGATAACACAGAGTAGAATTATACGTCTTTTGAAACTGCAACTTGAGCTCTTCAAATGTGCGGTGTCTTTTTAGTCTGTGGCACTGTTGCCACAGAGTAGCAAATTTAGTAGTAATTGCGGCTACGCGTGATCTCGCGCTCGCTAAACATGAATCTTAGATGATTATGTTAGAGTAATCTAACTATATGCGTGAAGCGCCAAGCGATAAAGATAGATCACACTCACCTATAATAATTCCTCGGCGTCTCAATCACATGTTCCTCCAGCGTCTTAGTAAGCGTCTGTAGATCCTCATCAGAGAAGCCAGTTCCTATCTTGCAGAGTGCCTGGTATTCCTCGCTGCTGTTATCGTAACAAGCCAATAGGAAGCCTCCGTAGACGCCGCGCCGCTTGCCGCGACCGTGGTAACCGCCTATTACCACCACGTCGATGGTATCGCCTACGCCTTCTAGGTAGTCTTTCTTTAGCTGAAAACAATAACGTTTTTTTAGGGTTCCGTACCCAAAGGGTAAAAACGGGACCCTATTACTAAGACTCCTCTGTCCGTCTGTCTGTCACCAGGCTGTATCTCGTCAACCGTGATAGCTAGACAGTTGAAATCTTCACAGATGATGTATTTCTGTTGCCGCTATAACAACAAAGATAGATATAACTCCGTAATAGATGGATACAGTCTAAGGAAAAAACGTGCCTCGAAAATCACGAAAATTTGATTCTCGATCAGATGTCGCTACTACCTTTGGCCTACTCTCGTATAGAGGGCGTTGACGGTTTCGTTTGTTATTTAACAATTTTAACGCATATCAGTGAAAGAACATGGGTCAAAATAATAAAAATAATTAATGCAAATTTTCGAGGCACGTTTTTTCCTTAGACTGTATCCATCTATTACGGAGTTAATCTTTGCATTCCTCGATTAAATAACAACAAGCGACATACATAGAAGAATCAACACATAGGTGCAACAAAATAGTATTTTTTACTCGATACATTTCTGATTAAATATAGTTTTTGATACCATTTTATCGCCACCTAAACTTGCAAGATTTGACTTAAATAAACGAAGTAACAAACAAATTTAAATAAAACCTTGTAAAAACAATAAATACAAAAAAGCAGGCAGGCAGGGCTGAAAATGAGATGCGTTTTGAACTCATTTTCGTATTTTTTATCACTTTGTCCGGACTACTAGCGCCATCTATGCCATTTGGATTGAACTATTTTACTTATGCTACCCGTTACTAGAGGGCGTTAGTGGTCGACGTTTTACGATTTATTCTATGCAAAAATCAGTTTAATTATTCGTTGCATTTTACGTCTTTTAAAACTGCAACTAGCTCTTCGAGAATACGGTGTCTTTTTAGTTTGTGGCACTAAACAACTATATTTGCTACAAAGTAGCCACCTAAACTTGCAAGATTTGACTTAAATAAACGAAGTAACAAACAAATTTAAATAAACACTTGTAAAAATAATAAATACTGAAACAGGGCTGAAAATGAGATGCACTTTGGAACTTATTTTCGCATTTTTCATTACTTTATTAGGACTACTAGCGCCATCTATGCTATTTGGATTGAACTATTTCACTTATGCTACCCGTTACTAGAGGGCGTTAGTGGTCGACGACGACGGATTACTTGGGTATTTTTGTGACTTATTTATTCAGTGCAAAAATCAGTTTAATAGGGAATATTACGCCAAACTATGCGCAGGTGGCGTCACCACAATATCAGTCAGTCTTTCGCGAAACAAGAAAATCAAAATTTCGTTATCTAACATCTCTGTCACTTGCATATTCGAGCGATAAAGAGGCAGATAGCGAAATTTCGGATTCGTGTTTCCCGGTAGATCCTCTGTAAAGAAACCGCCTTGATGCATAAATGTCATATTTTATTATCTCCGAAAACTTGTCAAAAACCTGTTAAAGGTACAGTATGTATAAGCAAGTATAAATTCGTCGCAGTTGAATGCTCACCGCGATCCTGCGCCGCCCCTTTAAAGACGGAGGTGACACTCGTTGGGTCTTTAGACGGTAGTAGAATCCTCGTCCTTTAGTCCGTCATACCCGTCTCGCTCCCCTCGAGACGGGATGCGTGAAGGCATTTTCCCAACGTAAAAAAAAAGTGTATAAGTTACTCCATGGTTTACTGAAAAGGCTAGTACTGCACTCTGGTGGCAGAACATTGCAGTAATATCCCCTATTATTCGTTGCATTTTACGTCTTTTAAAACTGCAACTCTAGCTCTTCGAGAATGCGGTGTCTTTTTAGTCTATGGCACTGTTACCACAGAGTAGCGTCTTACGTTTTTAAAGCCTACCTTCAGCCAGTTGTGGCTTCTCCTAGCGATGTCGTATCTAGCATGGTCTCCCTCTAGGGTCTTCACCATGAGCCCCTCGCAGCTGCCTTTCACCGCGTCGTCCAGGAACTGCTGTACCTCATCCATGGAACTGCAGTCTTTGGCCGTTGCGAATTGCCATTCACCTGAGAAGAAAAAAAATGGAGAACGTTTTTTATATTACTAAAACCATAGTGTAACTTATACTAGAGCGGTACTGTCATAGTAAATTTTGTAACCCCAGTAAATTCACTGCCATCTGTCGACACACTTTAAAACAAAAAATGAAGATTTATAAAAATACGATAAAATGCATTTAAATACGGATAAATGATTTTTTTTATTTGCATTAATTATTTTTATGATTCTGACCCATGTTCTTTCACTGATATGCGTTAAAATTGTTAAATAACAAACGAAACCGTCAACGCCATCTATACGACAGTAGGCCAAAGCTAGTAGCGCCCTCTGAACGAGAATCAAATTTTCTTGATTTCCGAGGCTCGTTTTTTCCTTAGACTGTATCATAGAGTAACTTATACTAGAGCGGTACTGTCATAGTAAATTTTGTAACCCCAATAAATTCACTGCCATCTGTCGACACACTTTAAAACTAAAAATGAAGATTTATAATAATACGATAAAATGTTTTTAAATATAGATAAATGATTTTTTTTATTTGCATTCATTATTTTTATGATTTTGACCCATGTTCTTTCAGTGATATGCGTTAAAATTGTTAAATAACAAACGAAACCGTCAACGCCATCTATACGACTGTAGGCCAAAACTAGTAGCGCCCTCTGAACGAGAATCAAATTTTCTTGATTTTCGAGGCACGTTTTTTCCTTAGACTGTATCCATCTATTACGGAGTTATATCTATCTTTGACTGTATCCATCTATTACGGAGTTATATCTATCTTTGTTAAAACTCATTGAATAATTTTTGGAAACACATTACTGCTAGCGACATCTAGTGGCGAGTAACTGTGTTAAAGTTGGACTTAACTACCTCTGCAGACTTGTGGTGAGAGTATTGAAGTGCCACCATAAACGTTTCAACGGCCTTCTAGCCCAATCGGTAGTGATCCTACGACGCAACGGGTATGTATTTGTGTGTTCATCACGAATATTTACGAGCATTGACGACACGGATGTAGTAAAGGTAGGGTGACTGCTATAGTTATTGGCCACTACATAGTAATTGGCCACTCCTAAGAAATCAGATAAAAACAAGCCAACAGAAGTGTTGTTATTAAGAGTGGCCAATTACTACGTAGTGGTCAATAACGATAGCAGTCACCCTACTCGGGAGAGGAAGACAAAGTCACACACGGGGATCAGAACCAGTTTTTTGCAAAAACTTCGAAATAACCATATATTTCGAACTATTTAATACTCCAAATTTAGGACTCAGTTGTGTTTTTAGGTAACGACTTCGTATTATTAGATTGCCCAATTAGAAATAAAATAATAGGAGATATTACTGCAATGTTCTGCCACCAGAGTGCAGCACTAGCCTTTTTAGTAAACCATAGAGTAACTTATACATCCTGTACCTTTATCAGGTTTGTGACAAGTTTTCAGAGATAATAATATATGACATTGGTGCATCAAGGCGGTTTGTTTACCGGGAAACGCGAGTCCGAAATTTCGCTATCTGCCTCTTTATCGCTCGAATATGCAAGTGACAGTTTTCTACAGACACGATTTTCTTGTTTCGCGGTAGACCCTCAGATTATGGTAGTGGCGCCCCCTACGCCGAGTGTCGCGTAATATTCCCTATTAACAAATAACGAAAAAATACCGGTTTCGTTCCCATACAAAAAATACCGGTATCCGATCCCTGGTCACACAATATAATATCATACCTTCGACCTCGTTAAAGTTTTCTCTCAGCAATTTTCTCCTCTCTTCCAGCGGCTCTCTGACCAGAGCGCGCCCGTTTAGATAGAGCAGGTCGAAGACGAACACACACACTTGCACTTTGATTTCGGCTGATGAGGCGTCCTTGCGTTTACGAGTAGATAGGATCTGTGGAGATACGGTTCGTACAGATAAAAAGTTTTTGGCAAAAATTTCATTTTTGGTACAAGCTTTTATCGCTAACTGTACTTCTCTTTCCACAGGCAACTAATCATCGAAACAATTCTAAAAATCCCAAATACAATTAGGTTGCGTTGTTTTATCACAGAGTTCTTATGGCCACCTCCTGTCTCCATCATCAGATCAGCTCGATGGTACCATAATATTGCATTGTCACCCGACTTACATATGATCGCACTTAAACTATCGTGAGACATATTTCAAAATATTTATCAGTACGGTTTTTACTCACTATTATTTTTAGTCGCTTTTTGCGACATGTTTCGGATTTTTATTGGGAATCCATCCTCAGGCACGAGTGTCCGCGGCGGTTGTACGTCGTGCACTCAACCGCCGCGGACACTCGTGCCTGAGGATGAATTCCCAAAGAATCCGAAACATGTCGCAAAAAGCGACTAAAAATAATAGTGAGTAAAAACCGTACTGATAAATATTTTGACTTACATATGTATGCAAATTTTCAGCTTCATTGGAAGTCGGGAAGTGGGTCAAATTTAACTTGCAAGATTTGACCCGTACATACATAGTTACATAACTACATACATATTTACTTAGATGGGTACATTGCAAGTTTAATAAAAGCTTGTAAAAAGAGAAAGTTAAGTGTGCCGGGATTTTACTTCTTTTGTATGTCTTTGTTGCAAAAAAAGCCAGAGCAGAGGTTCAAATTGTAATCAAAACAATAGTATATTCAAAGATAGATATAACTCCGTGATAGATGGATACAGTCTAATGAAAAAACGTACCTCGAAAATCACGAATATTTGATTCTCGATCAGAGGGCGCCACTAGTTTTGGCCTAGTCTCGTATAGAGGTCGTTGACGGTTTCATTTGTTATTTATAATTTTAACGCATATCAGTGAAAGACCATGGGTCAAAATCATATAAAAATAATTAATGCAAATAAAAAAATAATTTATCCATATTTAAATACATTTTAACGTATTTTTATAAATCTTCATTTTTAGTTTTAAAGTATGTCGATAGATGGCAGTGAATTTACAGTGGTTACAAAATTTACTATGACAGTACCGCTCTATCTAATTATATCCTCATTGGTATATTACATTAGGGTAATCAAGCAAGTAAATGTCAGATCACATGTAATTGTTGGCCGAAGCGAGGTCGAAGACAACTAAAATGGGATCATGTTTAGTTATTTTTTTTAAAACGAGTCACTCACGTATTGTTGAGTCGATTTGCTCGACATGTTTCGATCCAATTTACGAGACCTGAGATCATGTTTATTTTCGACTTAATAATACGTGAGTGACCAGTTTTAAAATAATTTAATATGTTTGAGTCTCACGAGAGTTTTATAGTCATGTTTTGTTATTTACTGTCCGAGGTGATTATAGTATTATTAGTTAGATATTTGGCTTCAAGCATGAATTTTAACTCATAAAAAGTTTTCGATCTATAACAACCCATAATCATATTTCCCGTCAAATCACTCTTTATATTTCTAAGTATTTGTATTAGTCATTTTCAACCAAAAGGGTATTTATTGTAGGTTGTTAATAAGGCGCTATTTCCACACAGCTTCAATTTGAAATCAACCTTATCGACAACCGACAATGTGGTACCTTTTCGCACTTAAACTATCGTGAGACATATTTAAAAATATTTATCAGTACGGTTTTTACTCACTATTATTTTTAGTCGCCTTTTGCGACATGTTTCGGATTCTTTGGGAATCCATCCTCAGGCACGAGTGTCCGCGGCGGTTGTACGTCGTTCACGAACCGTACTGATAAATATTTTGTGGTACATTTTGGTTGAAAACGTCACATTAGTACCTGGAAAGGCAGAATCTGCTTGTTGACCGTGTCATAGGCGACGGCCTCGCAATCTAACACGCAGCTCGACACCTCTGCTTTTAGCAGTGAAGGAAGCCGCTGTAGGATATCTGGGTATTTCCTGTAAACAATAAGTTGTTACATATAGTTGGTCAAGCAAATCTTGTCAGTAGAAAAAGGCGAGAAAATCACATTTTCTATAGGACGATAACCCTTCGCGCCTACATTTTTAGGGTTCCGTACCCAAAGGGTAAAAACGGGACCCTATTACTAAGACTCCGCTCTCTGTCTGTCACCAGGCTGTATCTCACGAACCGTGACAGCTAGACAGTTGAAATTTTCACAGATGATGTATTTCTGTTGCCGCTATAACAACAAATACTAAAAACAGAATAATATAAATATTTAAGTGGGGCTCCCATACAACAAACGTGATTTGTTGCCGTTTTTTTTACGTAATGGTACGGAACCCTTCGTGTGCGAGCCCGACTCGCACTTGGCGGGTTTTTTTAATTTGCCGCCTTTTTCTACTGACAAGATTTGCTTGACTATAGTTACACTCCTGAGAAATGTTATGACATACAAAAAACAAAGAAACAATGTTCTTTGTAATTTTGATAGTCTGTTAGAAAAGAATGGAGTCATGGAATGTATTGGGCCCCATACATCAGAATCAGAATTAGAAAAATATTTATTGCCACAAAAATTAATACCTACAAATATAATTTTTAAATACTAGAATAGGTACAATTTAATTAGAAATTTTTAAATACATTTAATAGGTAGGTACATACATGAATGATTGGGCAATGGGCTCCAATCTCAGCATATGCGAAGTACTCCAAGCAAAGGGCCTAGCGCTGGTTTTCAAACTGGACCCTTGAGATCAACAAATTACCGTGCTGGATGGCTAGGCTTAACAATTCGTACATTCCACGACTCTTCTGTTTCCGCACAGACTCTATTTTATGACCCAATTAGAACTATATGACAATAATAACCGGATTTTTATACTTATACCTATACTTATTCAACAGATTGACAGTTGGGCCAAAATAGCCACTAGATGACATCCCCAGTGTAGTGGCAGAGGCAGACCGAGAAAGAGATGGCGGGACGACTTGGATGCGTTCCAGCGGGATTGGCAGGATCTTGCTCAGCACAGGGCGGATTTAGGACACACACATTGGCTAATAAATAAAAAATACTTATTAAATTCATCATCATCTCCGTCCTCTCCAATTTTACTTACGTAGTGTTGTTCTCCTGATTCCGACTGAATATCGATGCAGTCTGCAAATCCGCAGATTCCTTTCCATCTTTTTCTACCTTCGGAACGTGGATCTGCGCGCGTTCGCCGTCGTATTTGTACTCGCAGGTGAACCGGGTGCCTTCGAATCTGAAGAACAAAAATATATGGTATAATACTCGAATTGTAATACACCCTAGGATGGAAATTAGGTTACACTATCTTTAACTATAGGCCATAAGGAACAGATCATTAGATTTTTGCTTTTCTTTCTAAGTCATCAATCATTATCGTTCGCTTGCTCTTGTCCCATTCATTTGGGATCGTCGCATCATTTTTTTTCTTCCACACCTCTCTTTTAATCATCTCATCATTCACCTGATTTATTTTGATATCATCTCTAACACGGTTCGTGCAATTTTTTTCTTGGTTTAACTTTTCTCTTACATCCCTTTTTCTGCCTGTGTATGACTCGATACCTAAAGTTTTAAAGCCCGCTCTGATCTCTATTTTGGAATTTGTTTAGTTTATTAAGTTAGTTAGATTTCTGGATAAACATATGGCTCTGCACTCGAGATACATAGTGAAATTTAAAAATACTTCATGTACCCCTTTAGCGATCTCGAGAAAGCGAAAGGGAATAATTTGTTACTGAGAGAGTGAAATAGATCTCTTCATGGACATCCATAGTAGGCTGCGCAAGCACAGTACACTATACTTTAGGTCTTCAAACTACTTGAATACAGGATTGCTCTACATATGACTCTACACTCGAGATGCTTGTTGTAGGGAGCACCAGTGGCCCGTTTATCAAAAGCTTGTAGCTTGTAATACAAGTGATAGTCCCTTTTTGACAGCTTTTGTTAGAAAGGGACTTCCACTTGTATTACACTCGAGATGCTTGTTAAGAAGGTAAATTACTTACTGGTTTAGCACTTCATGGGCTTCTTTAGCGATCGCTCAAAAGAAAGCAAGAGAGAAGTTAGAGTTACTGAGAGAGTGAGACCGATTGCTTACCGATTAAGCACCTCATGGACTCCTTTAGTAGGGTGTGCGAGCATAGGTTTGAGCGGAATACCCGGCGTCAACTTGCAGTGTTGTGGGAGCGCCTTTACCCCGTGTTCGAGTAGTACTGGGATGATCATTTCGTAGTTCGGGCATTCGCAGTAGGTGGTTTTGATTATGAGGGCCTGCTCATCGACTATGGCCTGAAAATAAAATTTAACATGTAAGCGACTGGATTTTGTGAAAATTTCTGCAAGTGGTAAAGCGATCAGTTGGTATACGAGTAGACCTCTTACTAGACTATTTTTTTAAACCAGATAGATTATCGCAGATTAAACAACGGAACTGCTAATGTAGTATCCGGGATATACCAAAAAACACGGAATTTAGAAGAGACACGCTAATTACAGTTCAGACGTCACTAAAATAAGATTATACCAGCGTATTTTATCCAGACATTATACGCATTTTGACGAGTTAAGTCAATGATGTATTAAGCAACAACAAGCATTTTCTTTGGAGCTTGCTTTAAAGATCTGTTATTAGGGAATCGAACCTTGAACTCCGCGGCCGACAGTCCCTGGCTCGCGTCGAGGACATCTGACCCGGGCGGAGACGTGGCAGTAGCTTGTGCGAGCGCTTGTAGCACTGACTGCTCGGCCAGACCAATGCGGAGTTTGCCTTCCAGCGATCTATACACAAGTCATTTTTAATGATCAATAAGTCTGGCGATGTCTCTGTCTCTTAAGGCTTGATTTCCTCCTACGCTGACATCGGTCGCTGACGTCGGTAGCGTACGAATAAACACAATGTTCTATGGGCCCCCGCACAGCGACGCTGACGTCCGCGGCAGATTTTTCTTCCGACGGTACGCTCGACCAACGTCAGCGTAGGAGGAATACAGGCCTTATCTAGTCCAAACGTGCAATCCACTGCGCGAGAAGGTATTCTCTTGAATGAAACACATGGGTATGATACTTATGATTTAAAATTTTCGGGTTATAATAAACTAGCGACCCGCTCCGGCTTCGCGCGGATAGTTCAACCAATTTACACAAAACCTTAACAAATTATACACCTAAACCTTCCTCTTGAATCACTCTATCTTTTAAAAAACCCGCATCAAATCCGTTGCGTAGTTTTAAAGATCTAAGCATACATAGGGACAGACATACAGCGGAAAGAGACTTTGTTTTATACTATGTTGTGATGATGAGTGGTGCGCATGGTCACTTTTTCTTTAGTATATGACTTTTTTCCGTTTATAATCTCTTTAAAATAAGGAGTGAGGACATCGGGACAAATGAGAGATACCAAAAAATAAACACGACTTATGTAAAATATAATAAAATAAACGAATACCTTATTAAGTATCGGGATTCAGAAAAGCGGCACGCGACGTACAGCGATTGAATCTTGCCTATTTTCTTATTAACTGAGGCCTGCCCTGCAAACAGTAAAAGCCAGTGTGAGAAAAAAAAACACTAAAACTAATAAAAAGGACGGAATACGGAAATAGTGTTTTTTTTTCAGTTGCTCGATTTGAAACAGTTCTCATTGTCTGAGCTGACAGTTAGCAAACCTACATATGTAAATGGCACTCCATTTCACTACATGACAGGTTACAGTCATTGTTAAGTAAACTTTATTTACTTTTTAAAACCATATATTTACAGTATTTACGTACTATTTAAGTGTATTATGATTGTTATAATTTTGGATATTTTTGAAGGAAATAAATATTATCTTATCTTATCTTATTTTTAACAAAAAACTAACTCACTCATTCCAGCTATTTCCTTCAAAGCATTGAACGTGATTGAACGCAGACCTAGTTTTTAAAGGTGGTGGTGTGAACGTAGTTCTCTGTGTAGATCTGACTTGTTCTGCCACGGCACTGAGGCCTCCACTTTTTTCAGATAGGTAAACCTACTTAGGATGGACTTACGGAGTACAGGGTGGTTGAGAAGGCAGTGCCGATGCATATAGCCCGAGAAATTGTGTCTAAAACGCGTTTAAGGCTTGTGTCTTACCAGTCATTCCAGCAATATCTTTAAGAGCATTAAAAACTGCTCTTGTTTTTAAAGGTGGTGGTGTGAACATGGTTCTCTGTGTAGACCTGGCTTGTTCTGCCACGGCCCCTAGGTCTCCAGTTTTTTGAGCTGCTGCCTTCATCTGGGCTAAAGTACGGCCGGTGGACTGGCCTATGGCTTTCATTAGGTACGTTTCTGCTATGCCTGGAATATTAAGAAGTACGAATATTTAAAAATATATACTTTAACGGAGATTTTATTATTAATAATCTTATAATAAGTATTTTTTTACAAATGTTGTGATCTAGAAAATCATAGTTTTACTATTTGTTATTCGAGTCTACTGTATTATTTTTAGACGTAATTTAGCAAAAGAGTAAGCCTTAAAAAAGTCGGACTCGCGCACGAAGGGTTCCGTACCATTACGCAAAAAACGGCAAAAAAATTACGTTTGTTGTATGGGAGCCCCACTTAAATATTTATTTTATTCTGTTTTTAGTATTTGTTGTTATAGCGGCAACAGAAATACATCATCTGTGAAAATTTCAACTGTCTAGCTATCACGGTTCATGAGATACAGCTTGGTGACAGACAGACGGACACCGGAGTCTTAGTAATAGGGTCCCATTTTTACCCTTTGAGTACGGAACCCTAAAAAAGACTAAGTTGATACATGTATATAGCTAAAGGCCTAGCGGAGGGAAGGAAGGTCACACATTGTATGATTTTTGATCTCATCTCTCCCTGATACCCCCAGATCTTCAGTCTGTAAGTGGAGGTTGGATTCTTTCTTCTAACCTGCCGGGCTAGCACATGATTGGCGCGAGAGTATCTCGCCGCGACATAGACTACCCGACCCCCTTTAATTCATACAGTTAGTAAAAGACGGGTAGTCTAGCGGCGAGATACTGTCGCGCCAATCATGTGCTCGGCCTACTGACACTATGTTTATATGCTTTACAACTTACCCAGCTCCAAGCTATGATAAGCCGGCGCGATTTGATTCAGACACAGATACACACTTGGCAGCAAGTCTTCCGGAGTTAACACTATCACTGACCTGAAATAGAAAACACAGTGAGTGAAAAGCGAACTTCATTTGTATTTGAAGTTAGCACATCTTCCTCGCTGGTTGCTTCGAGTAACTTACCTCAAGTAGTTACTCAGTATCTCTACAATTTTGAGCCGTGCTGATATAGCTTCTATGGCTTCAAGTGTCTTGGCCAGAGCTAAGTATGGGACTGGTTGGTTCGGCGCCCAACAGGCGTCGTTGATTGGGTGGTATTTAGACTTTGTGGGGTCGTATTCGGTTTCTGTAATAGAGAAAGTGGGTTATAAGGGTGGATAAACTTTTTTGTGTTGTTATCCTGTCTAGGAGGGCCTAGCAAAGACGCAATCTTTGATAGAAAGCGACAACATCAACATAAATAATGTATGTAAATGTTGTTTGGCGGTTGTCAATGTACTATTGTTATATTGGCTAGCCCCCTCTGGACACAATAGTGACACAGTTTTTTAGAAGAAATTTTGTAATCACGTTTTACTAATATAAATGGCCCATTTTGGAAATGGATTATAACTACAACAAAAATAAATGTATGCTCACAAATTAAGTGGAAAAAAATCACTTTCTTGGGTGGGACTTGAACCCACGACCACTGGATCACTAGTACAGTGCTCTGCCATCTGAGCTACGGAGACCGTACCCAATACACCGAATATTTCCACCATATATGAGCCATAGGGAGGCTCTAGCGACCAGTGCCGGCCCGAGTGCTTGATCAGGGTAGAGCGAAATCGGGTTTTGGCGCCCTTCATTGACCCAAAAGCAAAACGAACCGTATTTTGGGCCCGCGTCACACTTGCGTCTTTTAAAACTTATTTTTTTTTCTCATTTGCCATTATGGCGCCCCCCTTGCCATCCGGCGCCTAGAGCGGCCGCTCCACTCGCTCTACCCTAGACCCGGCCCTGCTAGTGACATCTACCGTAAGAGTCTTACGCTTCTTAAACGGGTACCGGAGTTCCAAGTCGTATTGGAAATTCACCAGTAACCACGGGCTATCCCATACTTAATTAATTTTGTATCAAGCAGAAACGTCTGCGAATTTAGGGATAGTAGGGATTAGTAGGATTTGCTGTTATACATTACATACCTGGAACCAGTCCACTTTCTTTTTCCTTCTTAACGCTAGCTTCCTTCTTGACCTCTTTGGCCTTTTTCTCTGGAGTTTTGTCCTTCCCGTTCTCTTTAAGAGGTGACTTCTCTTTTTTTATGGACTGACTCTCGGGCGACGGATATTTCTCTTTTTTTATTACCTTTTTAGCAATATAATCTGTAATCAATCAATTTATTTCACAATTTTTTCAACACAGGTACATAAATAAATGATTAAACCTACAATGTTTATGATTATGAATAAATTTATTTGCTGTAAGAAACTTTAACTTTGATTATTAACTGGTATACGGACCCTAATGGCGTACGTGATTGCCTGCCGAACACTGGAACCGGAAACAGGGGTTCGGTTTTTAGGGTTCCGTACCCAAAGGGTAAAAACGGGACCCTATTACTAAGACTCCGCTGTCCGTCCGTCTGTCACCAGGCTGTATCTCATTAACCGTGATAGCTAGACAGTTGAAATTTTCACAGATGGTGTATTTCTGTTGCCGCTATAACAACAAATACTAAAAACAGAATAAAATGAATATTTAACCACCCATACAACAAACGTGATTTTTTGCCGCTCGATTTCGTGCGCGAGTCCGACTCGCACTTGGCCGTTTTTTTTCTAATTTCAGCCGAAACATGATTTTTATGCTGAACCCTAATCTTCAGATGGACACTGTCAATAATACAATTTCTGGGTGGCCAAATTATTAGAAAGTCAAGTTCACAGTGACCAGTTGAAGGCATACTTTCTAATTAATAAGGAGTGATTTGATTGGTTACGAGCATCGCTAGGCCGGTGGACAATGATACATAATTATGCTGTATTCTTAACGCGAACAATCTATACCAGAAACTTACCATTTTTGCCCTCCTTCTTTCCTTTAGCCTTCTTACTCTTTGGTGACTGGTAAGTCTTCGCATTCCCACTCTTCTTTATTTCTATCTCCTTCTCTGGGGACTGCACTGGGGATGTTTCCGTTGAATTCGAATTCGATTTCTTGGGTGATATTTCAGGTGATTTCTCAGGTGATTTAATAGGTTCAGATTCACTTTCTGAACTTTCTATTCGTTGTCTTTTGACCTTCTTTTTCTAGAAAAACATTGTGATATTTAATAGTCAAAAACATATAATACTGAGAATATACTTAAGGGGATCCCATGCCCCAATGACCTTTGATCTGAATCCCTGTATATCAATTTTTACACCCTGTATATCAAGTCTTAGTACTCTTAGTTGCCCAATGATAAATGATATTTGATTTTCAAACTTTTCATTTTAATAGGTTAAGGAAAAAACAAACACGTACTGTTACAGATGTTGGCGGACTCTCTTTCTTTGGAGACTGGGATTCACTGCTGCTGGTGTCCAACCTCTGCCTTTTTGAGGACCGCTTAGCTTTTCCATTTTGGACTGGTGACGGTTCTTTCATTTCTGCATCTTCAAGAGATGTGTCCTGTAAAATTAAGAAGAACAAAAAATTTATCTGACTGTTGATAAAAATAGGGTCATTGTGCTAGTTTCCGTCCAGCTCTAGTTTTCATATAAACCTACTCTGCTGTCTCTGCCACACAAATTTGGCCTTATAGCATTCCTAATGTCTAGACAATAGATAATAAATAATAAAAATAAAAAAATAAAAAAGCCTTTTATTTCTGGGATGAAACTTAATCTAAATTTTTCTAAATGTCTAATATCTAATGATCACTCCAGAACCCTCCTAAGAGGTATAGGCCTCTTCCAGAATCTGCCATTTTCTTCGGTCTTGGGCCTCCCATATCCAGTTGGCCCCCACTGTTTTAATTATGTCGTCCGACCATCGTGCCAATGGCCGTCTTCTCTTCCTCTTTCCGTCTGGACCTTTCCAGGCCGTTGTGTGAAAAGTCCACCTCTCGTCTTGGAGTCTGGCAACATGGCCAGCCCATCTCCATTTTTGTTTCTGGGCCTGGCTTAGTGCATCTATAAGCTTAGTTTTTTCTCGGATTATGGAATGTCTGATCTTGTAAATTTTTCTTATTTTAAGTATACTCCGTTCCATGCCCCTTTGGCATGAAACTATGGTCCTTTTGGCCTTTGAAGTGAATTTCCATGTTTGGCATGCATAGATCATTGTTGGGAGTATGCACATATCCATTACCTTCTTCTTAAGCTTGATAGGTAGGTCGCTTTTTAGAGTTTCTTTTAGACTCCAGTACTTATTCCAGGTGTTTTTAGTTCTTCTCTCAATTTCCTGTTCGTTTGCATTTGGGTTGAAGCTTACTTGTTTTCCCAGGTATATGTATTGGTCGACATACTCTATATTTTCATTTTTTATAGTTATCTGATTTTTGTTGCTATTTGACATAACTTTAGTTTTGCTATAATTCATTTCAAGTCCAACTTTTTTGCTCTCTATGTTCAATGTGTTCATCATATATTCTAAGTCTTTACTACTTCTTGCAAACAGGGCCAGATCATCCGCAAATCTTAGATGTGTCAGGTTTTTTCCTCCAATATTTATGCCAAGTGATTTCCAATCTAGCTGTCTGAAAACTGATTCTAGCACGGCTATAAAAATTTTTGGGGATAGTGGGTCTCCCTGCCTTAAATAAATAAATAAAGCCTTTATTACTGACTTATTTTTAACAATAAAAAAACATCTTTATATATATATTTCACTTATTCTAATTTGTGTTTCTGACATCCGGGACGTTTTCATTGTCAGTCTGCCCTTTGGCAAAGGCCTCCCCTAGAGTTTGCCATAACTCCCTGTTCATGGCTTTCCTTCTCCATAATGGTCCAGCTATTCCTCTAATTTCGTCCTCCCATCTTTTCTTTTGTCTTCCTTTTCTCCTTTTCCCATCACGGGGGTACCAGACAGTGATATCTTTGGACCATTTGTCTTTCCGGCTACGAATCGTGTGCCCAATCCATTTCCATTTTAATTTCTTTACTGTATATGTGACATCAACTACTCCTGTTAATTTTCTGATATGTGTTAGTTTAACTTTGTCTTTCAGTTTGATGTTCAGCATACTTCTCTCCATTCTATTTTGGCACACTTTCAGAGCTTTCCTTTGTTTTTCCGTTAGGGCCCACGTTTGGCACCCGTACGTAAGGCATGGCAATATACACGTATTAAAAACCTTTTTTTTATCTTCCATAGTGAATTTTGGGTTCTTCATTACTTCTTTAAGCGACCAGTACCTTTTCCATGAGTTACTTATTCTTGTATCTATTTCCTTTTGGATTTGATCTTCTGGTGAAATTATTTGTCCTAAGTATGTGTATTGATCTACATATTCTATTGTGTTGTTGTTAAGTTGTATAGGTTTTTGTAATCCATTAGTCATTAATTTGGTCTTTCCAGAGTTCATTGTGAGGCCCACTTGTTCACTTGCCTCTGCTAACTGCTGAACCATAACTTGTAGGATTTCTGGTGTTTCACTCAATAGAATCAAGTCATCTGCAAATCTCAAGTGGTTTAGTTTTTCACCATTTATGTTTAAACCATAAGCATCCCAGTCCAACTTCCTAAATATGTGCTCCAACACAGCCGAGAACAACTTGGGCGAAAGTGGGTCTCCTTGTCTGACGCCTTTCTTTATGTTGAATTCCTTTCCTACCATTTCTGTTTTTATCTTAGCTGTGGAGTTCTTATAAATTTCTTTAATTATCCTTATGTATTTTGGTGAAACACCTTGACATCTCAGGGCTTCCCAAATGTGCTTATGTTTTAGGGAATCGAAGGCTTTATTATAATCTATGTACGCCAAATAGTATGTCTTGCCATATTCATTGCTTTTCTCTATAGTTTGCCTAATGGTATGAATATGGTCAATGGTAGAGTAGTCGCTTCGAAATCCCGCCTGCTCTTTCGGTTGGTTCTCTTCTAGTGTGTTGCCGATTCTGTTAAGGATAATCTTCGAGAATACTTTATACAGATTAGACGTTAAACATATTGGTCTGTAATTATTTATATCATCTTTGTCACCTTTTTTGTGAAGCAGTACAATTGTTGATGTTGACCACTGTTTAGGTATTATCTCCTTTTCTAGAAATTCATTAAATATGCTCGTTATGATTTTAGCGATGGCCTCTAAACTTCCTTTAATGATTTCATTCAGTATATTATCTTCGCCTGGGGCTTTGCAATTTTTCTGGGACAGGATTGCTTTTTCTACTTCACTTACTAATATAACCGGGATTATTCCTTCTTCTTTTGAGAAGCCTTGTCGCTCATCGTTGCTTTCTGTGTCATTGTATAGGTCTTTATAAAATTGTGTTGCTCGTTCAGTAATGTGACTTCTATTTGTTATTCTTTTCCCTGTTGCCTGGCTTTTAATATTAGGTATCCACGGAGTGGTTTCTCTCAGCTCTTTCAGGGCTTTTTTGATTCCTCCGGTTTTTTCTACATGATGTTGGATTATTCTCCTTCTTAGTTCTTTCCTATGATTTCGAATTTTTCCAGATATTTGTTTGCTAATTTCCTGTATATGTTTCCTATTTCCTTTCTTGTTTTCTAAGAGTAATTTTCTGTCTTCAATTAGTTTTCTTGCTTCCTTTCCTATTTTATCCTTTTGTGTTTTCGAGCAAATAATTTTTTCCGATATGTTTTTGAGCTCTTCCTCTACTAAATTATATTTTTGCTGGGTATCCATTGAGTTGTTTATTTTTGAAGAGAGGTTTTCTTTTAATGTGGTGAGTAGTTCCTCTGGCAGTGGCATAGGAATTAGGTTTGGTCTCTTGTTCTTCTTAATATGTTTTCGATTGTTTTTAGGTTGCTCTTTATAGATTTTACTTCTTACCATGCGGTGGTTGGTATTAAAATTTAGTTGGTTGATTGTATCAACGTCGGCAACGTGTTGAGGTTTGTTTGTAAGTATGAAATCTATTTCATTTCTAACTTCTCCATTAGGAGATATCCACGTCCATTTTTTATTTTTAGATTTTTTGAAGAAGCTATTCATTATTTTAAGATTATTTGCTTGAGCTAGGTCTACTAGTCGTTGTCCGTTGTTGTTTCTCTTTCCTGTGCCAAAGAGCCCAAGCACGTTCCCATCACTTACTCTTCTTTCTCCTATTTGGCTGTTGAAATCTCCCATTAGGAATATTGTTTTGTAAGTTTTTTCTAGTGTTAATTCCAGTTGGTCATAAAATGAATTTTTTGCTTCTTCTGTGTCAACTTCTGTAGGGGCATATATTTGTATAATTGATAGTGGATCCATACCAGGTATGTGTATATTAAGTTGTGCGATTCTGTCTGACACTCCGACAAAATCTTGAATATATTCTCTGTAACATTTTTTCACAAGGAAGCCCACTCCATACATTCCTGGTATAATGCCTATATGGTAGAAGATGTAATTTTCATATTCCTGTATTTGCTCACCTATTCTTCTTACTTCACTTAGCCCAATTATATCCCAATTTATTAGGTTTAAGGAATAATCTAATTCTACCAGTGATTCGTCCGTTCTTAGGGTTCTCGTGTTAAGTGTTGCTATGTTGATATATTCTCTTTTCGATTTGGGTTTCGTCGAGTTCTTTACATTTAGTTCTATTTCTTCTAGGGGGTGGTGGTCATAATCCCCACGGGGACCAGCCGGGTTGGGGAATGTTAAGTTGTTGTGTTTGTGTTTTAGTTTTGGTTCTTTCTCCCGGATGCCTGTTAATTGTTATTGCTTTGTGTTCGAACGCATAAGAGCATAAGCATCTACTTTATTTTTTTTTGCTTGGTTGTTTTTTCTCAAGTGCTTCGGTTGGATTCTCTGAGCTCCCTTGAGCATTATTTGGAGATTGGGTGGGAGATCGCTTCCTTTTTTCTTTAGGAGTTTCGTTTCCACTCGGAACATCCTTTACAATAAGTTTGTCATATCGGATGTACGCTTTCTTTCCATTCTCTAGTTCTTGTTTCATTTTTTCTTTCAGCTCCTTTCTCCTCATAAGAATCTCTTTTGGAAAGTCTTCAGTAGCATAGATGTTGTCATGGAACTGCTTGTTGTTCTTAAGAACTTCGATTTTCCTCCATGTTAATGTTACTGTCACTAGTATTGGTCTTGGTCTGTCTCCTTTCTTCCCAAGTCTTTGTGCTTTACTGATTTCCCAGATATCCCATTTTTCCATACTTGCGTTTTCACTTAGTTTATTCAATGTTTCTACAACCAGTTGTAATAGATCGTTGTTGGATGTCTCGACTTCACTAACTTTATGAAGTATGAGGTTATTTTTCCTATTCTCCTTCTCTAATATATGGACTTTCGTCTTTAATGTTCCTACTTCTTCCTTGAGTTTTTCGTTCTCTTCTCGAAGAGGCTTCAATTTTTCATCCATAGTAGTAGATAAAGTTTCTGATAATGTTTTTGTTTGGATTTTCATCTCTTCCCTCAGTTTTAGAAAAAGCGTTTCCATCTGTGCGTCCATATTTCCCATTTCCGCAATTAACCAGTTTTTATTAAATAGTAGTTTATAATATTGTCTTCGGTTACCGCGATAGTTACTCATGAAATAAAACTATGAAAACGGATTATATCGCGTATATTGAATTTATAATACATCCCGACGTTTCGAACTCTTTACAGCGTTCGTGGTCAACGGGTGACCCGTTGACCACGAACGCTGTAAAGAGTTCGAAACGTCGGGATGTATTATAAATTCAATATACGCGATATAATCCGTTTTCATAGTTTTATTTCAAATAGTAGTTTATTTTTCCTGTGGCAATATCTTTTTCTGCGCTTTTTGTTTCTCTAGTCTAGCAACACTGGAGTGTCAATGTCATATGTCACTGTCGGAAGTGCGTTAAATCTTGCACAACTACAAGTGTATAAGTAGCTACGTTTATTTTCGTCACGTTTAAAGCACTTTTTGATCACTTTTTCGGCAGAACAGTCTGTATTTCATTACACAATATGTGGCGATCGATGTTTAGCACTGATTTTTGCTACGTGTGGCGTAATTTGTCGAGAAAAAACTACTTTTCACTAATTTATTCGCGGACAGAATTTACAACGGTGTTTCTTTGACAGCTGCAACCGGATAGAGCCTTCCCTGCCTTACCCCTCTCTTAATGGGAAATGATGGGCCAATTTTGTCAAGTTGTATTTTGCTGGTACTATTCATGTAAATCTTTTTAATTACTGCTATGTAGGTGTTGTGAACTTGTTGGTTTTCTAGTGTTTCCCAAATGGCTGAATGTAGTATGGTGTCAAAAGCCTTCTTGTAATCAATATAGGCTATATAAAGTGGTGTGTTGAATTCTTGGTGTTTTTCTATGATTTGTTCCAACGAGTGTATGTGGTCTACTGTTGAAAAACCCCGTCTGAAGCCCGCTTGTTCAAGTGGTTGGTGTCTATCTAGGATGGTGCTTATTCTTTTTTCTATAACTGATGAAAAGAGTTTGTATAGGATGGGCATTAAACTTATCGGTCTATAATTGTTAACATCGTTAGGATTCCCTTTTTTGTAAAGCAGTATTATGTTTGATTCTGACCATTGACTTGGAATCTCTATAGTTTTCAATATAAGGTTAAATAGGAATGTCAGTGGAGTACACAGGAGAGACTCTGCGGCTTTTATGGCTTCGTTGCTCAGGTTGTCTGGGCCTGGGCTTTTGTCAAGTTTCAGAAGTTGGATGGCCTTTGATACTTCGTTCTTCGTGATATTTTCTAATTCATCTTGTTGTTGTATGTAGTTGTTTTGCAGAGTTGTATGATCTTGGCTTGTACTTATATTTGTGTTCTCATATTCTTTTGTGTTATATAAATCTTTGTAGAATGCTGTGGCTACGTCCAAGACTTCTTTGCGGTTATGAGCTGTTGTTTGCTGGTTTGCTAAACTTTTAATCCAGGTTTTGTGTGTTTGTAATTGTTTATAAGCCTTTTTTAAGCTGCTTGTTTGGGTGAGATGCTTTTCTAGTATTCTAAGTTTATAGTTCTTGTAGTCGTTTTTGATACATTTATTTGTTATTTTGTATAACGCCCTAAGCTCGTTTTTCATGGACCGTGATTTTGGTTTCGTTTTTTGTAATTGCTGTCTGCGGGACAACAGTGCTTTTGTTCGTTCTGACAGAGCCAGGTTTTCTTGAGATTCCTGACTTGGTCGTTCAATTTGTTGTATGCTGGAGTATATTGCGTTTGTTAGGCTATCATAGTATGTTTGTACAGTGTTGTTTCCTTTGTGGTCTGGGGCAAGAAGGTCCGGTATGTATTTAGAAAGGTTCAATTTGTATTTCTCTATATTCTCTGTTTTACATAGTGTTGATTTGATGTTTATTTTGCTGTTGAACTGGGATCTGCTCTTTCTAGTAGAATGAATGTTGATAGTAGACCTGACCATCTTGTGGTCCGATGGGTAGTTTATGTTTAGGACTTCAACATTTTGGAACATTTTTGGTTGGTTTGTTAATATGTAGTCTATCTCGTTCTTTATTTTTCCATTTGGTGAGCACCAGGTCCATTTGCGATTTGGTCTTTTTTTGAAGTATGTATTCATAATTGACAGTTGATTCTCAAATGCAAATTCCACCAGTTTCTCACCTCTTGCATTTCTTGTTCCATACCCATTGTTTTTTATTATCTTTCTCTCTTATAGATACAGACAATAGATGTCTACATAAAAAACCGGCCAAGTGCCAGTCGGACTCACCAACCGAGGGTTCCGTACTTTTTAGTATTTGTTGTTATAGTGGCAACTCTCTGTTACTTAAATTTACCTGTTCCAAATGATTGATTTTAATTTGTCAAGTAGTGGTTTCAACTTGCGGGTCAAATATCTCGGCCATTTTTGATTTTAGAGAATAGTTTTTCCTACAAAACATGCTTATTTTAGCTTATTCTCTACGATAACACAATAAAAAATAGGTGTCATAATAACATCACTCCAATGAAAATTTTTCTGTGTCGGCACCCCCTTTGCTTTAGTCCAACCGCTACTCCGTCAAGTGGAAGAAAACTAGAGCTTGACGGAAACTAGCGCAATGACCCTATTATTCGAAGTTACTCCCATGATTGGGAGAAAGATAACTTGAAATTTTTAAAACATTTTAGACAGACTTATTAATACACTTGCCAAACAGTAAATTTGCTTTCTTGTCAATCAGGTAAATAAAAATTTAGATATAAAGTGCTTCACATATCTTACTTCATTCAGAATCATAAATCATAAAGGTATAACCACATTTAGTAAGAGCCTTACTGCACTAACTATGAACATTTTTTATTATTTATTTATTTAAAGTTTACCAACAGATACAACACTACAGATAAAAGACAAAAGTACATTTTTTTTTAATTATAAACTGATCGGCGATTGGCCCTAGTCACACCTGATGGAAAGTGAAGACAGGGCCTAAGATGGAGCTCACCGGTTCAGTAACAGCCTATTCACTCTTGTTTTAAAGAGACCGAGCTCATATTGATCAGTGAATAAGTGTCTATGCAATTGTAGGTAAACACGATATGTGTTAATACTTAATATATATTAAATTAATTAAGACCTAAAGTATACAGTAATATAACACACTTCTAGTTTTTTGGGATCTAAGTTAGGATGCCAGTTAGGACTTATGTAAAGCAATTGGGCTTGGGTATTGGTAATAGGTGCACTTATTGATAAACGGTTACGTTCGAGTGAAAAGCATATTTGTCTAAATAATTTGCAAACCCTAAACTTTGTGTAAAGCAAGAAAGTATATTTATTCTAACTTACATTTTCAGGTTGTTCCTTTTTAATTTCGGCGTCTTTTTTTGGTGTGATTTTAAAGAATGACATAATACTTTTCTGAGCCATGTTTCTTACTTGTAAAGTGTCTATGCTAGGAAATAAGAGGCTTCTAGGCTTTGAACTCTGAAGACATCTAACTGATGGACGAACTAATCTATTAGCACCGGTTACAACTAATTTACACGGTAAAAATAATTTATTAAAGCAATTCATATATTAACATTGCACTACAGTATTGTAATGAATACATTATTCGATTTATTCACGTTAGAAAACGATAAAATCAGTAACGAATTCTAGCACTTTTACTATTATAACCAAACTTTTGACTGTCAAAATGTAAACAAAGTTACAGAAATTCAATACGCTATTTAATATTCTAATGCGTTCAAATAAGAATGAAATTGCTTTAACCTTGTAATGACGTAGAACTGAGACAAAACAAAAGGCGCGAAATCGAACACACGCCACTACTACGCATCGCGCGATCGTAAGGCGGAGTGTAGACTAACTACTGTCCTATATTATATAGCCTGTCAAACAAGTTTGTCAGTAAAAAAGGCGCGAACTTCAAATTTTCTATGGGACAATAGCCCTTCGCGCCTACATTTTAAAAATTTGCCGCTCTTTTCTACTGACGGAAATGGTTTGACCAAAGAATATAGTAGGAGTAGAAAGGAGAAAGAAACACCCTTATTCAACCTGTAAATTTTTGTATTTTCTAAACAAACACCTTCAGCCCTCTTCACACTCGCGCACGAATCGGGGCGCGAAGCCGCGAACGCGAGTGTGGAGTTTAGTTCGCTAATCATCGAAATCGACTCCACACTCACCTTCGCGTAGTCTGGAGCGAGCTTTCGATTGAACTCACTTTCACTACGTTTACGTTTCGTCGCTGCGTTGAAGAAATATAGTTTGTCAAAGGACTGTCTCATTTCAAACATAGACATAGAGAATCATACTATCTTTGTCTTACATTCGTACTAGCACCCAAAAGAAAAGGACGAGTATATAGGTAGTGTTTTTGTTCTTATTGAGTGACAATTTGATTTGACCAACTATATTTACAAATGTGTCATTCTCAATCAAAAGGTAACTTATTGTCGGTATTGAGTTATTGCTAAAAGCATATAGTTCAAAACATGCTCAATTATATGCAAAAAGAATCAGAACCAAATCAGAACTAAGTTTCGTACTTATTTTTCAATGTTTTTTTGAACATTCGTCATGTAAATGTACAGTTTCGGGATAATCGATGTTAAAGTTTGGGGTATTGAGTGGAGGAAGCGAGGGGAGGCCTTTGTCCAGCAGTGGGACACTAAATTAGGCTAGAAAAAAAGGGTATCAAGACGTGACATAAAAATAAATAATAGTCGCGCACGAGTGTGGAGGGTGCTTATAGTGTAGGGATAATAATAATAATCATGGAACAGCTATAATGACAAAAAAACTTTTATATTAAAACAAAAATATTTATTATAAGCACTTAACCATCTTGTATGCACTCCGCTTAAAATATAGTTTATCAAAGGACTGTCTCATTTCAAACATTAACAGAGAGAATCATACTATCTTTGTCTTACACTAGTACTAGCACCCAAAAGAAAAGGATGAGTATAGTTTGTTTTGTTCTTATTTAATGACAATTTTGTTTGACTAACTTACTTTTGTATTTTTTGTACTTGCAACATTGTGGCGTAATCAAATTTTTATGGCAATACCTTATATAGGCTGGCAACAAATTCTGACGTTTCCTTATAAAACATTAAATTACTTTTTTACGAAAACTCCTTCAAATTATGCAAGAGTAACGCTACGTCTATATTTTATAATCATTATTTTTCTTTATTTACATTTAAATAGGGTCAACTATGATTTATGGTTATATCTTCTGTAATAATGGGATGTAATGATTCCAAAAGGACTTATTTTGGTAAGATGGCGCCCTCTAGTAGTTGAGCTGTCAACCTAACGCGTGTCGTCCATGTTCCGAGTGTGGTGTGACTTATTTTTATTTTGTGTTAATTTTCAATGCCCTGTTATAAATGTGAAATGCAACAGCATGTGTCATCCCATATAGTGGAACCTTGCTCCGGCTGAATGGATCCCGCCGTCGCGTGGTATCAGCCCGAGCAGGAAGGACCCGCGAAGCGCCTGTGGCTTCGTATCTGGGAAACTCAAAGTGAAATAGACAAAATGAATTTGAAAAACTTAGAAAACTCTAATCCGAATTTGAATAAAGCGCAAGACTTTATACCTATAAATGATGTGAATGGTGAAAGTAGAAATAATAATTATTTTAATCCCGCGCGGAGGAAAGTGAACGATAACCGCGCATCGACTTTTAACCTGAACAAAAACCACGATGCTCTCATAGGTGAATACGGTGGGTGTCCGTGGCGGATACCCAATTACAAATATAAGCCCGGAATATTGGGGTGAGTAAACGTTTTTTGGTTATTCATTGATAGTTAAATAAGTGGTTATGATGTATCTCGGCATGCCGTCACCTTGTCAGCACGTTGCTTAGTATGTCTTACTGGAGTCTTGAAGCTTCAGGTTAACCTGCAGACGTTCCTCTCATTCATATTTACGTCTGTTGATGACAACCCAGAAAGTGTTGTTACATGACCTACTCTGGATATATCACTAGAAAATTCTGCTGTCTGACCCAGAAAGTACATAAATAAATACATAAACATTGTGCAATTTGTTTATGTGCAGTTTATTATGCTAATGTGTTTGTTTATCTAATTTGACATTAATAGCACAATAAAAGTTCATTTTCACTAGTTTTATTACATCCTGTTAAACTAGAAGCCCCTGAATGACAATTTTATTTAGTGATCCTTAATAATAAGAAAGTAATAGGATTCTGACTAAACTTAATCATCTGATATTATTGTTTTACCACCTATCTCTCTCTCTCTCTCTTTAGCCTTTTTCTACCCTTTGGGTGTAGGCCTCCTTCATTTTGCGCCATTCGTCGTGGTTCTGTGCGACTTGGAGCCACTGTTTCCCCGCAGTCTTCTTGATGTCGTCGTCCCAACGCATCTTGGGTCTACTTTGAGGATGCTCTTCCCCCCATGGTCGCCACTCGAGTAGTCGTTTGCTCTTAATCATCTGATATTATTGTTTCACCACTTATATTAGTAATTAATCAATTATACAGTGTTAAAGATTCTTTGAGGATAATATTGGGTAGAGTTAGACCAAACTAAGTTGGCAGCGATTTTGATAGCACAGCGTGTTATTTAAACATCATAATTTTGAAGATCACGTCTGTTTGTTTCCGGGGCTAGCCACAAAGATCCTTCAAAGATCCTGTTATTTATGGATGCTTGCCCTTAAGTAAAAAGTGCATGCTTTGTTTATCATATTACGCACGAGTAACTGCCAAGAACTGTGCTGCATTCTTACAGCTTTTACTACACAAGGACTCAATAAAACAAACATACGTCAATGTAATTAAATTGAAATAAGCCTTTTTATTATTATTATTTAATAAGCAGGCAGGCAGTTATGGCAACCGATATGGCCTGTATCCAGTAATCATAAAGATATATATCATGAATGAGTATTAGATGTAGTGTTATGCTTGTCTAATTTATTTTTAAACTGGTTAACATTTTGTTGCCAGACTACCGAACATTCTCCTCACGTGTGAAAGTCAAAAACCGACATTGGCAAATTCACCCCGTGCAAAATTGCGGGGAGTAAAAGCCAGATAGGATAAAAAAAAAAAAAAAAAAAAAACATTTTGTTGTTTTAACATCTTTATTTATTCTTGCTATTTAAAATATTTACTATACATCAGTGCAGATTAAGCAGGCATGGGGCCTGTAGCAAATTCTATCATGGGGCCCATGGATTGTTTAAATTTTGTCGGACGAAGTGAAACTTGGGTTTTTTACCACTGTTTTTACAGCCACAATGCATAGGTGCGCGAGGCCCCCAAACGCGCGGGGCCCGTGGCATTTGCCACTTTTGCCATGTGGCTAATCCGCCACTGCTATACATATAGAGACACATAAAATGTGTGTGTAACAACAATTAAAACATAATACAACATCCAAGTAACGTATTCTATCTAATTTTAGTATTTAACTAGCGACCCGCCGCGGCTTCGCACGGGTGCAATGCTGATGTATTTATTATACGTATACATATAACCTTCCTCTTGAATCACTCTATCTATTAAAAAAAGCCGCATCTAAATCCGTTGCGTAATTTTCATACATAGGGACAGACAGACAGCAGTAAGCGACTATGTTTTGTACTATGTATTGATTTCCTTAATTAAACTGTCCAAACGAAATGTATAATCATTAACACGCCTCAAAAGTAGAGGCGTGTTCAGATATTTGTGAGCACGTGGGCCGCCCCGATATATCTGGTGGCGACTGCACTCGTGATATTTCTTATACATATATTGTGCAGATCGCTCAGTGAAAGGCGTCCTTGTTAAGGCCGTTCGCTGACACTACCATTTAAAAGAATAATGCCTTAAGTGCCTACTGCTTACAATAAATCCATAACGGCCCGGCCACGACATCGCGCCGCGGCGGCAGTGGCGAGCGGCGGCCATAGGTTGGAGCGAGACACAGCGATCGGACCTTTCGTTCCCACCTATGGCCGCCGCTCGCCGCTGCCGCCGCCGCGCGATGTCGTGGCCGGGCCGTAACGTCTTGACAATGAGGGCTAACGTGAATTCGCCGCTAGGGGCGCTAGTGTAGATGGTGGTCTTTTCCATAGTTCGAAATGTCAAATGTCACTTGTCACTTCAATGACTGACAGCTGTTCTTTAGTCTTTTGGACCACCATCAACAAAGGCGCCAACTGGTGACCAAAAAAACGATAGCCCTCATAGAGGCGTGTTCAGATATTTGTGAGCGCCTTGACCGTTGCGATATATCTGATGGCGTCTGTACACATACTCTAGCAAGAGACGAAAAATTGGCATTTACACTTCAGTTCTTTTGAAATTGACAGATATATAAATTCCAATATATTGACCGGCATTTGAGTTATGAAGGTAAACCTGATTGTGACTGATAAGTAGGCCCCGGTTTGATGCTAATTATGTAGAGACCAGTGCAATTTACTACTCACCATCAGACATATCGTAGCGGCCAAGGTGCTCAAAAATATCGGAACACGCATTCTAATTTCTAACTCCTTGACAATAAAGGCGTGTTTAGATATTTGTGAGCACTTTTGCCGCTCCAATATATCTGATGGCGACTGTACAAAAAACAATATTTATATACCTATCATAGGTCTGCCGTTTAACTGAGGCGGTTGTAGATGTTATTAAGAAAACAGCTTTGAGAACAAATCAAAATTAGGTGTTATGTATTAAACTTTTAAAGTTTAGTTTTTTCTGCTGAAATATTCTTATCACAGATTCACAGCCAAAGCACACAAACAGAGATGTGTAATGCAGCACGGCTTGGACTCCCAGCGTTGAAACGCAAGCTATGTGACAGCTGCCATATAGTTCCATATATTACAACTTACAACCGTGTGCACTCTTATCCACGGAGCCGCATCCGAGCAGTAATGCGCGTCTAGTAAAGGCCTTTATCATTTTATATGGATATATAGGCCAGGAAATAAATGCCCAAAAAAAGGTATAGAGGGAAATGCTTGGAACACAATTTTTGACTTCGTAGCTTTGTTTGGACAGTCGCCATCAGATATATCGGAGCGGCCGTGGTGCTCAAAAATATCTGAACACGCACTCTAGCGCCTTGACAATAGAGGCGTGTTCAGATATTTGTGAGCACCTTGGCCGCTCCCATATATCTGATGGCGACTGGACTAGTTAGGAGGTGAACATATCAAAAGTCCCCGACCATAACCCTGGTGCTGGAGGGGAGAGGGTGGTTTGAAGGTTCCATTTTTCGGTTTTTCGATTATATCTCGGAAACTATGCGTCTGAGCGACTTGGCCACTTATACAAAATGAAAAGAGTTGTTACAAGTTTTATTCAGTTAAGTTTTTCGATATCTTGTATAGTTTTTGAGATATCCGCTCTTGAAGGTTTATTTAGGGCTCTCATTTTTATCTTGATTATCTACATCAGTGAAGTTGCTAGGCCGGGTTTGGGAACGTTTTCGTATAAATCGGGGGTGCTGAATTCATTTATGGTATCAACATTGACACCTTTCTGAAATAAAAACATATAAACTTTAAACAAATAACTTTATTTTTAACTCCTCTTCACGCTTAAACCGCTGAACCGATTTATTTGAAATTAATGGCCTAATAAACAAGTTTTATATGCGTCGACACACCTATAATGTATTTATAATAACTGTATGTCGTATTATGACTACGTTAATGGCAAGACTTGCTAAACAACCTCGGTAGCTCGGCACTCCCTCTCTGTCCAGTGCAAAACGGAAGAGAAAAAACGTGCGCTAGACACAACAAACAAATTGTCACCTATTTTAACCACGGCATTTACAGCGAACATAGAATTGACTATCATTATACCGTAATGCGTTGCAATAGGTCGTAAATACTCACAGGACACTACAACGTACCCGGGTTAAGTGACATTTTCACTCGGAATATGAATGAAAGACTGAGAGGACATTCTCTGAAGCTGGCACGGACGCAGAGTAGTAGCAACCCAAGACGACACTTCCTGTCTAACCGTGTAGTGAAAGTGTGGAACAGTTTGCCCGAATCCGTAATCAGTGCGCCTTCAGTGAACTCCTTTAAAAACAGACTCGACAAACATTTTACGAATGGACAAAACACAAGTGCAGGACATTGATATGCACGTATCAGCTATTTTAAGCTGCCTGTGCATTCGTATATAATAATAATAATAGAGGTTCCTAATAGACAGTCAATTGTGCCCACGACACAATGCCTATAGTTTCTCAATCTCAGACTAAACGACACATATAGCTTACTATATTTAACATCCAACCATTACTGCGGTTGCATATTTTTAGCACCACCAACCGTGCCGTTATCAACCTATTTACAATTGTCTTATGGACTAAAATCTGTCTCTAAAGCAATTGCATATTTTTAGCTTACCAAGATTCAACGCACGACAATACAGACCTTGTTACTATAATAATAAAGTTCAACGACAAATGATCGCATGCGCACGTGAGTTGCGTAACGCACGCACTGTAAACAAACGATATGATAGTGGTGACCTTGAACTATCAGAGCTTGCTGAAGATGAGATCTAGATAAAAAAAACGGATTTGCATACATTTTTTAACTCCTGTCGGCATTTGGGTTCCTTTTCTGCGCAGTGTAGAGTTAATAGAAATTTGATATTTATGATTCCATTGCTACAATTTGTCATTTCAAATGCCCTGCCCAGTCCCATTTCAGCTTAGCGGCCTTCATGCCCACGTCCACAATGCCAGTTTTGGACGCAGTTAGGTGTTTCTAATACGGTCTTCTTGCTCTCCATTCCATTGCTCTCTGTAATTTAACGAATTACAATTACAAACGATTTTGTGCAACCGTCCCTTATTATTGAGATCACAGCACTAAAAAGGAAATGTTGATAATATTTATCAAACGCGGCCAAGATTCGTTCCAGTTTAAAATCATAGTTCATTTTATCAAAATAACATCCAGGAACCAAAAATTGTGGATGCTAATGGTACTGATTAGCATCCACAATTTTTTATGACAGTGAGTTTTAAAGGAATAGTAGTCTCAGAATTTTACTATGTCTTGTAATTGTAATTTACTACGAATACTTACATAGTTATACAAGTCTAGTGAAAAACCGTACACAATACTGGCCAAATTAAACCAGAAAGACTGAAATCGGACTATTCTCACTTATAAACAAGTTAGCTGCACGTGTTGTGCTTTCCCGTCTTTCTCCTTACAGTAACTTAAATTAGTCACCATTTGTAATGTGTTTCAGTGGCGTAACTAAGCCTATTTAGATTTAGGCCCTTGGACAATTCAATAGGGGCCTGTGCTCTCTGCCACTTGGTCAAATAGGGGCCCCCAGTGGTATTTTGCCCGCTTTACCCCCTATAGTTACCCCACTGTCGGGTTTAAAAAGCTATTGACTAATGCAATATACTCTCCACAGGTTACATGAAGAAATCGAGCACTTCTACACATACATGTCGCCAACGGAGACCGAACACCTCGTCCGTTCTACGGTCGTGAACAGGATCCGTGGCGCTATCCTGACGCTCTGGCCGCAAGCCAGGGTTGAAGTGTTCGGCTCCTTCCGTACCGGCCTCTATCTGCCTACTAGCGACATTGATCTGGTGGTTATAGGTGAGTGGAAACACACTACAGTCCATCTACATCCGTTCTACATATGGGCTCTACGGTAAACAGGATCCTTGGCGCTATCCCGACGCTAATCCGCAAGCCAGGGTTGAAGTGTTCGGCTCCTTCCGTACCGGCCTCTATCTGCCTACTAGCGACATTGATCTGGTGGTTATAGGTGAGTGGAAACACACTACAGTCCATCCACATCCGTTTTGCATATGGGCTCTGCGGTAAACAGGATCTGTGGCGCTATCCTGACGCTCTGGCCGCAGGCCAGGGTTGAAGTGTTCGGGAGTTTCCGTACCGGCCTCTATCTGCCTATGACCGACATTGTTGTGGTGGTTATAGGTGAGTGAAAACACACTACACTTATATGTCCAGACCGAGCAGGTTATCGGCTCTACATATGGCTCTACACTTGTGAAGAAAATCCATGACGATATTCTGACGCTTAGTTAAAAACAACTAACGCAAACGTATTGAAAACGTGCCCCCAATGTGGTTATAATGGTGAGTATGATACTTGTAATATTTAGATAACTTATATCAAATCTGTATATAGCGTCTGTCAGTCCCAACTAGATAACCAAATGTAACTGTAAATAGAAACAGTTAAAAGATAAAATGGCGCTAGCGGAATATTTTTTGCTACGCCAACGAAATACCATGAATGAAACTGAAGAGATCAACGCGATAAAAAGACGTCAAACTGGATCGCGATCGCGACTCAGCATGATGCCACGGCAAGTCATAGTGTTTTCAGTAAGTCATTTCGCACATAATACTCATACTCATATTATTTATTATATTTCTATACAATACCATCATTATCACAGTCGATTGCCCATGCTTATTGGCTACGTGAGAAGCGCGTGGTGGGGGAATTAAAAAGACAACAATCCAACATAAAAAATTGAATTTTCATGCGATGCTTCGTACGTGATAGTTAGCTGTCATATAACTAATGTGTCCCATACCTAGCCTCCATACAGTTGTCATACGTCAGGATCTCCCCTGACATGTCAGGATTTTTGGACCTCTGTCAGGGTTGCGGGGGGACTTTGAGTGTCGAAAGTTTTTCTAGAGAAACCTAAACCTTACCTTAACCTTATGGCCCAAGAAACGTTATGGAATAACGGATTTAATGGGCTCTTTTTATACTTCTTCGTGGTAATGTAATAGTGCCCTTAATATTGTTATTTATTATTTATACTATATAACGTTCGGCCACGATAGTATAAAAGCTGCATACAAACTGATACATTTAGATCCCTGTTTTATTGTGACCATGCATGTAAACCGCGTCGAGCGTCGAGAAAATGTCAGGATTTTTAAGCTGATGTCAAACCTTTTACCAGGATATTCCATTTATTTAATGCCCACCTTACCCGCTATAGTTGAGGCTATTTGCCTGACGCGAATACGTAGTGTGTCACACCTACCTGCGGCGTTCGCGCCCTGTCTCTTTTTTACTTGCTTCGCTTTTAACTCAATTATAGTAAGTCGTGTACAGAGCGAAAATAAACCTTATTGCAACAACATAGGGTCCATCTATGTTGCTGTTATTACAAGCTCTAGTCTCAGTACACGCGCACGCTTGCAATCGGCTGACTCATACGCAGCGGAAGTTCTCGTAAACCTCACTGGAAGTCCAGCTTTACGTAACTGGCCGGCATGCTTGTATGCCAATGGGGAAACGGAAATGTGATTGGCCAAAGGAATACTGATAAAAATAATAACAACGAATCATTATGGACTTCTTAGCGCTTTCCTAAATCCTCTTGTTAAATTTTGTAAGTATAAAATGATAATTCGTTTATAAGACTAGATCTGCGGGCACTATATAAATATTCAGATATAATATACGCCATCGAATGCACTGAATGATCGTTTTGACTTCAAGTCGGGACTGCCTGAACCTATGCACTGCGTGGCTCTCGGAACTAGGATTAATGTCGCTATATTATAGCCGCATATTTGACGTTCAGTAGTGATATAATATACGCCATCGAATGGACTGAATGATCGTTTTGACTTCAAGTCGGGACTGCCTGAACCTATGCACTGCGTGGCTCTCGGAACTAGGATTAATGTCGCTATATTATAGCCGCATATTTGACGTTCAGTAGTTATAAACTCTTGATCTCCGGCTTACGCTGTACGCTGCGAACGGAGAACTGAGAACCGAAAGTGTAGAAATGTTGCTGCCTTCCAATACATTGTGAAGTCAGCAACGGGAGACCAGAGGGCTTACCGTCAACATCGAAAATCATTGCCTATTCTAGCGATAAAGCTTTTCGATTGGCCTCAGGGCCTAAAATAGAAAGAAGTCGGTCGTAACTCGCGACGCTATTATTGAAATGGCGAAACTTAGTCAGAGATTGCATACGTCACTATTCTGGAGCTTGGTCATACCGCGACTATATCATTTAAATGACGAAGCTTAGTCAGAGATTGCATACGTCACTATTTTGGAGCTTGGTCATTCCGCGACTGCGTCATACTTTGTTTAACTAGTGGCGCTCGGCCAATTATCGCTGTTATGACGTAGGTACAATCAGGGACATTGCCGATGAACCACAACTCCGCCCCCCATAGAGATAACCAATTACGATGCATTTAGGATTCTTTATCTTAATAATGGAAAGGGTAAAAACGGGTAATGAAACTAACAATATATGTATAGGTGGTAAGTAATAGTAGGACAGTTTATTACTTGTTGTTGTTTAGGCTCAGCTTCGCCTCCCCATTAAGATAACCAATTAGAATGCATTTTTGATTCCTTCTTAGTTTGCAAATGCCGGCCGTCACAGAGAATGGACGGTAAGAAACTTTACCAAAGCTAACCGTGTTTTCAACACCCACATTTTTATGTGCCATGCTATTGGTCAACACTTTTATGATATCGCCTGACCGTCTGCAACGATTTTTGCCCTTAAGGTGGTTCACCGGGAATGTCCACGATTGTACAACTGTTATCACTTACCCAAGCCACTAAAAAAATATAATTATAATAACAAAACTTCTGTGAGACACAGCCAAATAGTATATTGGAACGGGTCACTCACGTTTTTTAAGTCGAAGATTGCCTGACATGTTTCAAAGTTCGCTCCATAACGAGCCTGTGTGCTATAAGTACACAGCCTTTATGTCAAAAAGGACAATATTATGTTTCGCTCCGCTGCGCGTTATTGTTCGGGGACTCCCCTACATCACCCATGTCTCATAGCCAGTACGATACTTATACGTGTATTAGGGCTCATTTGTGACATTTTCAATCAAAGGGGTAGTTATTATCGGTTGTCAATACGGCGCTATTTCCATATAGCCATGAGTTAAAGCTTGAAGCCTATCTAAGAACCATCACGATAGCAAATTAAAAAAAACGGTTCATCTGTTGGGGAGCCCCAGACGAATATAAAGTTACACACTTAAACTTATAACACTCCTCTTTCTCCGTCGGCGGATATAAGGACAAGAATTATGCTTCGCGTCATTGTTCGGGGACTCCCCTAGTTCACATATAGACACGACATAATAACTCAGTTATCGCACTGATGCGGACCCGCATAACGCTCCGGTGTGTGAGCAAGACAGGGCTATGCACATGCGGATTCAAATTCAAAGTAAAGACCGCCTAACTTGTTCAAACACATGTAAAATAAACACAAGTTAATGCATATTTGATAACGTCTATTATAACAACAAGTCTATTTGATGATTCACCTAACATAATAGCTCTAGTGAAAAAAAAACGTTTTGATAGAGTCTGTGCGGAAAGAGGAGTCGTGGAATGTATGGAGCCCAATACATTCCATAACTCTTTCTGAACAGGTAGGCGAACGACACGCGAACGCGAAGCGAAGCGATGCGGCGCGGGGTGAATCAATCCTTTGATACCTATAGAAGTGTCTTACGTGGGCGATCTCGTTGCGAACGCGAACGCGAACGTGAACGCGAAGTGGGCCCGCCGCGCCGCTTCGCGTTCGCGAATTGTTCGCTTAGGTACGTAACAGAATTATGGTTTTCCGACCGATGATGTCATGTACGTTACGTCATGTTTGTTTTGGGTTTTTACGATACGATTTTATCGGCACATTAGGTAGATACGGTTGTGATTAGAATGTTTTAATACATTTTAGAATTCGGTGATTGTGCTTTCAGACACCTACAAATCTGTAAGGCCTGATTTCCTCCTACGCTGAAGTCAGTCGCTGACGTCGGTCGAGCGTACCGTCGGAAGAAAAATCTGCCGCGGACGTCAGCGTCGCTGTGCGGGGGCCCATAGAACATTGTGTTATTTCGTACGCTCGACCGACGTCAGCGACCGATGTCAGCGTAGGAGGAAATTAAGCCTTAATGTCAATTTGCCATTACAACGGTAGCCGTGTGTATCGGCGAGTCATCTTCTTTAAGAGCTGCAGCGGCAGCCAACATGCACAAAGCTTCTTTTTAACAAATACTCTAGTAATATACTGAAAACTTATTGCACCCATAACAGAAAAAGTAAGGGCAAATCGCCTAGCATGGTACGGGCATGTGATGCGGAGGGATGAAAGTCATGTGACGAGAAAGGTATTAAGAATGAATGTGGAGGGAGGTACGAGGAGAGGAAAACCGAGGAAAAGGTGGATGGACTGTGTGAAAGATGAAACTAACGCAAGTGAATGATGAGATGACGGGTGACAGAGAGGTATGGAAGAAAAAGACATGCTGCGCCGACCCCAAGTGAATGGGACAAGGGCAAGCCAATGATGATGATACTGAAAACTTATTCCGGCGAGCCGCAAGCATAGACCTAGCATTAATAGACCAGCTATACGCGTGCGCCCGTAAGGGATAGACATAGATGACGTCATAAACGTGGGGATACCATATTGGTAAAAATTACCCCAATATTTGATATCACGTTGGGGCAATTACCCTGGAGGCAAAGTTAGCTTGTTTGACGGTATTAAAAAATTGTTAAATAAAATGTCAATGGGCCGTTCTTTTTAGGCGTATAAACAATGAAATACCTCCTATAATTCTCGCAGGTGGTACAAAACTAAACATGTTTAGTAAATAAAACGTAAAATAAAATGTATTATGGGTTTTAATTTAAAGAAATCACAAATCGCAATCACACCAATTAATGTACACCACATTTAATCTTCACAACATTTGTTTATTTATTTTTTGGAATTAGAAGTACGAAAAAACTTCGAGGTCAAATTACCCATTAAATTATGATATTTTCATCTGGTATCCCTAACATGATTGTTATGCAGCTAAATTAAGAAGAAGTTTAAAAATGGCTGACCTCAGACTCCTACCTACCTACGTAATTTGGGCGGATAATTTTACAAATAATGTTTGGTTAATTTGCGTAAATAATTGTGATATTTTTATTGAAATCGTTTGATTCTACATTGCTTTGAGTGTAACGTAATTTTACGATGTTATTCTCACATATTGCGTTAAGAGGAAGGTGTAAAATACCGTACTTACGAGGGGCGTTCAATAAATTCTCGGTATGTGAATGAAAACAAACAAATACGATAAGTTTAATATTTTTATTTTTCAATATACTCCCCCCCTATGTTGATACACTTAAAAGATCGATCTATTATTTTTTTTAATCCCTCATAAAAATAATTTTTATCTTTGGTGTCAAAATGCTCCTCCACTGCCGCCTTCAACGCTTCATCGTCAGAAAATCGATTTCCACGCAGATCCTTTTTAAGATTGGGGAACAAAAAGAAGTCACTGGGGGCTAAGTCCGGACTATACGGTGGGTGAGTAATAGTTTCAAACCCAGATTCAAGAATAGCCGCCTTGGCAATATGAGCAGTATGCACAGGGGCGTTGTCATGCAGAAGCAGAACACCTTTGGTTAATTTTCCTCGCCTCTTGTCTTTGATTGCACCCCTTAATTGACGTAGAATATTAGCGTAGTACTGTCCTGTGATATTTACACTCTTTTGTTTGTAATCGATCAGTAATATTCCTTCACAATCCCAAAATATTGTGGCCATGACCTTGCCAGCTGAAGGGATGACCTTGAACTTCTTGGGATGAGCTGTACCCTTAACGTGCCACTGCATGGACTCCTGTTTACTTTCTGGGTCATAATAATGAACCCAGGTTTCATCTCCAGTAACTATCTTTTGCAGCACCTCATCAGGATTTTCACCGCACAGGTCAATAAAATCGGAACAACAAGCTACTCGCATATCTTTTTGAACCGGTGTCAGCATTCGCGGAACCCATCTCGCACTTACTTTTGACATATTAAGATGGTAATGGATAATATCATGTATGGTACCAACAGAAAGACCGGTTATTTGAGCTATTGATTTTACCTTCACTCGGCCGTCTTCCAATATAAGTTTTTCCACTTTGATAATATTTTCTTGTGAAGTAGCTACTACAGGCCGGCCTGGTCTAGGATCATCTTCAATACTCTCTCTCCCACGTTTAAATTCACTTGACCACTTTTGAATGGTAGATAAAGAAGGAGCAGACTCACGGTAAACACAATCCATTTCTTCTTTTATAGTTTTTTGATTTTTACCCTGATTGGTCAAGAATTTTATTACGGCTCGATGCTCTAATTTAATTAACATTGTTAAATCGCTCATGGTGCTCACGTTTGTTCGGAAATTGCAGAAAAACAAGAACATATCGGTTTGAATTTTACTTTTTTTTTAAAAGTCTATGAATGACTCTTAGTGGCCAGTAACAAAAGAAATACTCAAAAAGGTTGTAAGATATCAATATCGAGAATTTATTGAACGCCCCTCGTACGTGTGAAAGGTTATGATCTCATATTTTGCTCAGAGCGGCTATTACAGCCGATTACACCAGTATTTTATCAAAGTTCAAGCATTCAAAACGCTAACCATCACTATATTTCATAAGAGAAAGCACAATTTCATACAAAACAACGATAGTTAAACAAGCAACGAACAAACATGACATGTCACGTACTTATTTGTTTGCCACAACCTCGGTTGTGGCAGCCGTGGAAAAGTGAAACTATGACAAGGACAAACAATAACAGCGCTTTCTCTGCTACTCCTACTGAAAGATACATAAGACTATCCCGTTCGGTCATTTTCCCCCACTCCTCATGACCGATCCAGTTATACTAGATTCATGGCCGCAAGCCGGTCGGCTCCTCGCAGACGCGGACGGCTGCGGACAGATTCCACCGCTTCTGCCATATATAGGTAATGTATAGGCACATTGAAAATGCGCTTCGGCGCGGCCCAACTCCGGACGGTCGGTGGGAATCGTACATAACAGGAAATTGTCACGCTGGTGAAACGGGCGCCTGGTAGTCAAAGAACCACGGACGTCACTATTTATTACATAAAACAATCACCATCTAACATAATATTAATCACTACAACACGTCCTTACTTCGTGGACATAAAAACCCCTTGTCGCTTACTTTAAATGCATTTTAAACGTGGCTTACTACATTCTGTACACGTTAATTAAATTACGTCAATCGGAGTAACTGCAAGAGCGGAATGTTTGAGGCTAGCACAGTTTAACCAAAGATATAACTCCGTAATAGATGGATACAGTCTAAGAAAAAAACGTGCCTCGAAAATCAAGAAAATTTTATTCTCGTTCAGAGGGCGCTACTAGCTTTGGCCTACTGTCGTATAGATGGCGTTGACGGTATCGTTTGTTATTTAACAATTTTAACGCATATCAGTTAAAGAACATGGGTCGAAATCATAAAAATAATTAATGCAAATAAAAAAAAATCATTTATCCATATTTAAATACATTTTATCGTATTTTTATAAATCTTCATTTTTAGTTTTAAAATGTGTCGATAGATGGCAGTGAATTTTCTGTGGTTACAAAATTTACTATGACAGTACCGCTCTAGTATAAGTTACTTTATGGTTTAGCTTACTATTTGACCTACTTTACTACGTGCAAAGACTTATTGATTGTAATAACTTCATGGTTATACTTAACATAGAATATTAAGCAACGTGCTATCTTAAAGATAAGATAAATATATCGTCGTACGATTAATATATTAACCACAAGGTTGAAATACCTATAGGTCGCTATGACAAAACTGTGATTAGAGTTTTGAATTATTCACGGTTAGTTTCACTAGACTTATATTGACCGGGATATAGACGTGATTACCTTTTGTATTATTTGTGAGCTCCCGATATTTCGACGCAGTTACATGCATCATGTTCACGGGTGACTGAAGATAGCGGGTGGGTGTCAAAGTTGTGTAGACAGCGCTCTGTCTACCCTCATTCTTGCGCGTCCGCTGCGTTACCTTTCAACGTTACCAACGGTCGCATTCACACTTGTTGGTCCGGTCGCGTTCACACTCGTTGGTCTGTCCAAACACACTACACTCACGGTGTCACTACGCGTGTTTGATTCGGATATCACTGGTTTTTTACACAAAAAAATCACAGGATTCCACACATTTGACAGTTTAAACCCATCTTCACGATTGAAATTTTTGTATTTGTGAATTTCAACGGCTAACGGCAATGATGCATGTAACTGCGTCGAAATATCGGGAGCTCACAAATAATACAAAAGGTAATCACGGTCTATATCCCGGTCAATATAAGTCTAGTAAAACTGTGATTTTATGACACGCCGATTTTAACGTTTTTACGCCTGACACGCACACATTCACATCTAGATGGCTGAGCGGTGAATGGCTGCCGAGTATGTGTGTGTGTGCGAAATAAGCTTTTCATTAAAATTGTATTGCGACCCGACCATGGTTAGAGTGACCTTGGACCGTCGGAAGTTGGTTTCCAACTTGCCACTGCCAGTAATTTAGTACCTACAGGCTAGACACTACTTGCACGACAATACTGTAACTTAAAGTTAATCCGTCTGATGGTAAGCGGTTACCGTAGCCTGTGGAGGCCCTTTGACGTCAGTAACAGTGATGTGGACAATTGTTGCACCTGTCACTGTGGTGAAATAAGGGCCTGGTGGTTTTGACTGGGCGATTTGTAGTTTCTTTTTAGTTTTAGGTTAATTAGTAAACAAGTAAATACTAACACTAGTTATTAGGTACTTAGTTTAAGATAAACCATAGAGTAACTTATACTAGAGCGGTACTGTCATAGTAAATTTTGTAACCCCAGTAAATTCACTGCCATCTGTCGACACACTTTAAAACTAAAAATAAATATTTTTAAAAATACGATAAAATGTATTTAGATATGGATAAATGATTTTTTTTATTTGCATTAATTATTTTTATGATTTTGATCCATGTTCTTTCACTGATATGCGTTAAAATTGTTAAATAACAAACGAAACCGTCAACGCCATCTATACGACAGTTGGCCAAAGCTAGTAGCGCCCTCTGAACGAGAATCAAATTTTCTTGATTTTCGAGGCACGTTTTTTCCTTAGACTGTATCCATCTATTACGGAGTTATATCTATCTTTAGATAAACTAAGAAAATCTATGGATTGTTATGATCTGAAATAAATGAGTATTTAATTACTAGTAGCTTTGTAGATACGCAATCAGTTAATTTGTATCATATGCTGTAATACTAAATACTAATGATAACAATATTTATCTCCTGTAATCTTTCACTTTCCGTTTATTTTGCATTATCTGGCATAACTGCGTAGTTTTCGGTCACTTTCTCGTCAATTGCGTCTCTCCTAATTATTATCATAATCTGTATAATTATAATTACGTTTTACCTTTTCATTAAACTTTTAACTTTCAGCAATTTAGCAGTTTTTATAGACTTCCAGTGTTTTTCGAACTTTTTCACGACTAGAGTTAAATAGGCATTTTTAACGACAAAAATACGTTGATAATTTTTTTACTGAGGCATATTGTTGATAATTTTAACATGGGTACGTTTGCGTTTGTGTATCTATTTTATTTATTTTTATTTATTTAATTCTTAACAATATACATTGTGAAATAAAACTATGAAAACGGATTATATCGCGTATATTGAATTTATAATACATCCCGACGTTTCGAACTCTTTACAGCGTTCGTGGTCAACGGGTGACGGGTGAACGTCGGGATGTATTATAAATTCAATATACGCGATATAATCCGTTTTCATAGTTTTATTTCATGAGTAACTATCGCGGTAACCGAAGACAATATTAATATACATTGTGTCTAATTAATTCATGCATATAAAATAATAACATACATTAAACAATTTAAATAATCGCATAAAAATAGTAAATTCACCGTACAAAACAATAAAAAAAAAATTCTAATACTAAGTTAATGACTTCTACGAATAAAAAATAAAAAAAATGAGATAAAAATAATAAAAAATAATAAAGAAAATAACAATAATAAATGTTGAAGGAAAATATTGATGATGTATTATTTGTTTTAGTTGCAGTGTTAATTTTAATGACGTGTTGTTTTGTAAAAGACGTGTCAGTAAAAATAATATTTCTAAAAATTCTTTGTCAACGTATTTTTGGGACACCATTTACTCTTGAATAAAGTCATTTGGTGAAATGGAACTTCTGATGATCACTATAAAATGATGGCTTCAAACTGTGTGACAATCGGAACAATACGTATGCCCGTTCAAAAAGCGGTTTGTTTCCTGTCATTCAGTACGGTAGTCACCAAAAAACCGGCCAAGTGCGAGTCCGACTCGCGCACGAAGGGTTCCGTACCATTACGCAAAAAACGGCAAAAAAAACACGTTTGTTGTATGGGAGCCCCACTGAAATATTTATTTTATTCTGTTTTTAGTATTTGTTGCTATAGAGGCAACAGAAATACATCATCTGTGAAAATCTGTCTAGCTATCACGGTTCATGAGATACAGCCTGGTGACAGACGGACAGACAGACAGCTAAGTCTTAGTAATAGGGTCCCGTTTTTACCCTTTGGGTACGGAACCCGGTGGCTTTGTTTAAGAGATTAGGGTCCGAGCAGAAAAAAATACCTCTAGCTCTACTACAGTCAGCATGAAAGAGATAGTGACAGCCAAAGTGGCCTGTGGCTTTTTTACCATGAAAATTAGGACAAATCCTTATTTATTTCTGTAGTAATAATAATAAAGGACACTTTGGCAATAGTAGTACACCTTGTCACAGTGACAATAGTATGAGCTCCCTAGCGACGTTCATACACCAAAAAAAAAACTGATTGTTGTAACGAGAATTCGGTAGACCCTACAATTTTTATCGTAGTATATGTGAGAACTCTACAGATAGTAAACTCAACTATTAACTATTATATGTATTAACAAATTGAACATTGCCCGTTACAAACGAATTGTAATCGCTTCAAATCAAATGGTTGGCTAAACAGAAAAAAATGTTAGGAGAACGCAAAATTTGTTACAAGAACAAATTCCCATTTACTATACATTCTGGTAGTATTGTAAAAAATATTTTTTTCCGTGTATTGATTGTCAATGTGACAGAGTACGAAATGGTACGGAAAAAAAAATTGCCTGTATTAAGCATCTTTTCTGTGTCAGACGGACGCGTCGTCTGGCGTGAGCATTACTCATCTACAGACCAGACATGACATACTTAATAATTGGATGAGTGGGCGCCTTGAAATTCTCTCTTATGGATTAGATCTTGAGTTTACTAAAACTGGTATATTTTAGATGTTTTTATTTCAAAATGGCCTTTACCACGATTAAATTAAATAGGTTAAAGCCAGAACGATGATGAATAGATCCAGGCAGTTTTCTATATGGTTGGTTAACTGATAAATATTTTAAGTGCCTGAAAATGTAAAAACGCATTGTATGTATGTATGTAAACACTTTATTGTACATAAGAAAGATTACAAACACAATAAAAGAACATAAATATATACAATGTACAAAGGCGGACTTATCCCTATAAGGGATCTCTTCCAGTCAACCTTTGAGCAATTGAGAATGAAACAATAAACAGATCAAGATAGACAAACGAACACTAATGAACAGAAAGTAAATTATGGTTCAATTATTACAAACGTAAATAATTAAAACCTGTAATCTAGAATATAAAATGAACATATATATATATATATATATATATATACAATACATATCCATATAAACACAAATATATACCTATAAATATATATATATACATATATATATTATCACAACTAAATAAATAATCTTAGTACTCAACTATGTACAACACAAGTCATCAGAAAGCCACAACTTATGTAATTTTCCCTTGAGTGATCACACACACACACACATGTTTACATTTATTTAACTACCTAAAGATACAGACTATAAAAATAAGCTCATACTAGCTAGACAGTGTTGTAAATATAAAGTTCCTATATCTACAATCACAGTTTGCAAATGTCTCTGCTAGCGTACATACGTATATCCCTTAGTAAACAATTTGGCCTGTATAGTGTAAAGACTATAGCTCAAATCCTTGTGTACTGTTTCTGTTTCCGTGAGAATACGCCAGTGCGCAGCAGGGGGACTTAAATATGTAATAAGTTGCATTGAACCTGGGAGTCAGTAGTACTAGAGAGCTATTAAGCATAGATTACTATATTATGTTTTGTAAACATGCGATTAATAGTTTTTAATGATTCACGGTTAGTGTCACTAGACTTATATCGACCGGACAATACAAAAGGTAATCACGGTTCATATCCCGGCCGATATAAGGCTAGTATGCGATTAAGTCTTATATTTCCTACGCTTCTACAGTCACAGTACGCAAATGTCTCTGCTAGCGTACTATTTATATCGTCGCGCGGCCTCGCACTTCTATAACGATTCGACAGCTTTGTTTGGCGGCTCAGTGTTTGATGGGTCATCGACCTTAGGAAATTTGCAGACTGTTTCTTTTGCTATTGACTCTTTTTGACTCGATGGCCGTAGCCAGGCCTCTACTGTTTCGCGGGTCGAATTTACAGACTCACGGTCCACATCCGGCCCGAGGGCCGTAACAAAGAGAACTCCGTATAAGATAAATAAAGTTTAAGAAAAACACGTGCCATTAAGAAAAATGTATGCTCGAGAAGATGGCGCCATACCTTTGGCCTATACTCGTGTCGTTCACAATTTTAACACATACACAGTGAAAGAACAAGGATCAAAGTCAAATGGCGTTTCAAAATTTTTAATCCTGTGTCGAAAGATGGCAGTAAATTTACTGTGACTACAAAATTTACTTTGACAATACTCCTCTATCTCCTCTATACTTATTTTTATTATCTTTGGCCGTATAATATTGTCTTCGGTTACCGCGATAGTTACTCATGAAATAAAACTATGAAAACGGATTATATCGCGTATATTGAATTTATAATTTACTAGCTTTTGCCCGCGACTTCGTCTGCGTGGACTTAGTAATAGCAGCTAAAGTAAGTATAGCGCCTGGAAAAAATCTCATAGCAATCAATCAATTTGAGCATATTATGCACCCAAATTAGCAGGCACTTCATTAATTATCTCAATTCTACCCCGCTTTTTACTTTCTTAAGGGATGATTTTCGGGATAAAAACTATCCTATGTCCTTCTCAGGGACTTAACCTATCTCTATGCCAAATTTCATCTAAATCGATTCAGCGGTTTAAGCGTGAAGAGGGAACACACAGACAGAAAGGCAGACAGACAGACTTTCGCATCCATACTAATATTATAAATGCGAAAGTCTGTCTGTCTGTCTGTCTGTGTGTTCCCTCTTCACGCTTAAACCGCTACATCGATTTAGATGAAATTTGGCATAGAGATAGGTTAGGTCCCTGAGAAGGACATAGAATAGTTTTTATCCCAAAAATCATTCCTTAAGAAAGTAAAAAGCGGGGTGGAATTGAGATAATTAATGAAGTGCCTGCTAATTTGTGTGCATCATAATATGCTCAAATTAAATGATTGCTATAAGAATTTTTCCAGGCGCTATACTTACTTTAGCTGCTGTTACTAAGTCCACGCAGACGAAGTCGCGGGCAAAAGCTAGTTTATAATATTAGTATGGATTAGTATGGATAAGTATGGATAATACATCCCGACGTTTAGAACCCTTTACAGCATTCGTGGTCAACGGGTGACGGGGATGTATTATAAATTCAATATACGCGATATAATCCGTTTTCATAGATTTATTTCACTGGTTTAAAGTATTAAGGTCACTGGTTTAAAGGGTGGTGCTACTTGCTAGGCGTCGGCAGTCTTTTGAGAAGAAACTACAAATTTTAGGAACCACTTTAAAGTTAGAACACTTAAAAGCCAGGAAAAAAACATAATTGGAAAGGAACAAGCGAAGCTTATGATGGGATCCGATGTCGCGCGGAATAAAAAAAAAGTTTTACGGTTTACCACAATTACTGTAAAAAAATACTGCTGCCCTAATTAGGTACCTATAATTCTACTAAAATTCTGTTTGACCCAAATTAAGCTACTCCCAATGTAATAATAGTACTTTTTAACTGAACAAACGTTACATGTAATGTCTTACGCGTGTTATTACATCGCAACTATAATTAGTCAATTACACTATCATAAAACTTTATTACTCTACTAACTGTGCCCGCGGCTCCGCCCGCGTGGAATCTCCATACAAACTTTCAACCTTTTTTTCACCACCTTAGGGGATAAATTTTCAAAAACGCTGAAATTAGTTTTCTTGTATTTCAATAATATATCTTTTTACGAAGTTTCAAATTGCTAGCTTAAAATAAATCTTGAACCCTATACAAATTTTCATCCCCTTTTTAACCCCGTTAGGGGTGAAATTTCTCAAATTTTTATAGCCTATAACCTGGCCGTGGATTTTTTCGACAGATTAGTAAAGTTTGCATCAAAATCCGTTCAGCCGTTTTCACGTGATGCGCGGTCAAATAAACAGACAAACAGATAAACAGACAAACAGACAAAAATTCTAAAAACTGTTGGAACGTGTTCTGTTATCGATTCTAAGTATCCCCAGCCAACTTTTTTTCAAATATCTTCCATGTACAGACTTTCGACCCTCTTCCGCTTTATTATATGTATAGATAATCAAGCAAACGTGCAGTAATTAGACCACTTATTAAGTGGGGTATTTACTGTACCACCAGTGTTGCCAGACCAGAGCACTAAAAGCTAAAAGTACGAACAGGTACGGTTTTCCCAAAAAATTTACTGTTTCTATTCTAAAAGAAAAAAACATTAAGAGGATACGCTCAAAAGTTACGTTTCTTTATTGGTTTTTTCTCCTTCCTTGACGCTTTTCTGTTTAGCCCTATGGTTGACTGGTAGAGAATGCCTATAATGGCATTAAGTCCGCCTGTTGTACACTTTTTATGTGCAATAAGTTTAAAATAAATATATTAGCTGAGCCCCTTTTCAGATTTGAGAATTTTAGGTAAACATCTCCGTCGCGCTGACGGGGACGGCTCCTATAATTAGTGCGATAAGGACAACTCCACTTTACTTTCTGTTCATAGTGTTCGTTTGTCTATCTTGATCTGTTTATTGTTTCATTCTCAATTGCTCAAAGGTTGACTGGAAGAGATTCCTTATAGGGATAAGCCCGCCTTTGTACATTGTATATATTTATGTTCTTTTATATTGTGTTTGTAATCTGTCTTATGTACAATAAAGTGTTTACACACATACATACTCCAGCTTAGGCTAAAAATCATGCTTAAAAATCTCAGTAATCGAGGTTTCGTTCTCGACAGTTTCCTCCTCCAAAACTTAACCAATTGTAATGAAATTTTGGGAACATAATCAGAAAGAAATTATTCGTGTCTGATCGTTTTGATTTTTGCGTTCGTTGTTGCCGATTTGGTATGCTAGGCGTCTGTTTACCTAGTTCTTATAAAAACAAGAATATCAAAAAAAAGCAAAACGTACAGACACATATACAGGATATATTGAACTCATATAAAAACGCATTTAACTGATTTTCAAGACAGAAGTGATCCCATAAGTGTTCCGTTTTTCAAAACAAAGTATTGCACGGAACACTTAAAACTACTCATCTAGGGCCAAAATCCAGAGAGGAAAATGTCGTGAACGTTTGTATGGAATAATGACTACTAATGTACCTATCCTCTTAACAGTAAAACGAAAAATAGTACATTACAAAAATACTCATACTTAATCCGTATAGGGCGTAAACGCTCATTCAATTGCAAAATCGATATTTCCCGTTACCTTTCTCCAACAATACATTTCCGTAGCAAATGCTTATAACCGGAAAAAGTAATTTTCCACTCTAGTTACCTGATTCTCATAGAGCTACGAGGGGACCGCTTTTCTGTCTCTCTCGGAAACATCAATAATGAGGGAGATGGGGTTAATATTTGCGAGTTGTGAGGTGTATTAGATTTGTAGTTGGTTTATGAATCATTAGGTATCAAAGGATGAGAATTTTACGAAACATACTCGGCGAAATACTGTCAAAAATAAACATGTATATGTGATTTGGTTTATACTAAAGGATTTGCCACACTGGACGCGTTCTGCGGGCAGCGGTCAGGTCAAACTTCAACTTCAAAGGTTGCTGTCAATGTTGTTCATACATAATGCGGGTTTGACCTGACCGCTGACGGGTGACGCGCATGTGACAACCTGTAGTTGCAAGTGTACATTGTTTGCGGCGACCACTTATTATAAACCAAATAAGTACGCTATTGGTTGCGGCGACCACTTATTATAAACCGGATAAGTACGCTTATTGGCCAACGTCATGGTATGCAAAATGTATCTTATTTCTCGTTTATAAGTGGACGATTGACAGCTTTGGCAATAGAATTATGGATATGAGTCAAGGTATAAATCAGTCATAACCATATACAGGTTGACTAAGAAAAATGTAGTACATATTTAAACCCCCGTTTTCTTGTTTCCAGGTCAATGGGAGAAGCTGCCGCTATGGACGCTAGAGCGGGAACTCGTCACACAGGACATAGCTGAGAAGGAAAGCATCAAGGTCCTCGAGAAGGCCACTGTTCCCATCGTGAAGATGACCGACAAATACTCGGACGTTAAGGTGAGATATGGTGATACAGGACAGACAAGGACGGCGTCAAGGTTCTGGAGAAGGCCACAGTTCCCATCGTAGAGATGACTGACAAACGACGTTGAGGTAAGTTAAACAGGTGTCGGGAAGTTCGATCCCCGGCTGACCGGACGACCATGACTGATTTACCCATTTTGGAACGTCAGACTTAAGGCCAGAGCAGACCGGCTGGCTGCGGGTGCTTAAAAGTGCGTGTGCGCGTGCGCTAAACATTGGAGCCGTGCACACACACGTCACGCTAGCTATTTGCCGTCTCTAATAAGGATATATATATTACAACGCGCACGTACACATCTGCGCACATTAATCCGGTATGCTTTTAAATTAAATTGGACAAAATAAAACATTAGACTGTAGCCGCCGTGCAGGTCTCGACGACAAATAAAAAGACTTCGATTTGAAGTAAACGTGTAATCATATAGGTGCTGGTTGCTTTACAAGGTCCAGTTGACGTAAACGGTTAAAGGTGTAGAAGTGGTGGTAATAGTATGGAGGCTGATGCGAAAGTGCTTAAGCTAATTTTGAATGTTAAAAATGGTAGTCTAAATTTAGGTGCCTCTAATTGGCCGCGATACAGGTTATGTGGAGCGCTCCTATTGGTGCATTTAAATAAGCCTCCGCATAGTAAGCGAGCCCGACGGCTGCGTTTTGCTACTGCATTATACACATAAAGGGTTGCGTTCGCAACAAGACTAACAAATCAGGCAGTATAAATAAGACCACACACACAAAAACGTGTCTGAAATCAGTCGGTGCCATTTCACATACAACTTTGTACAGTCAAGTGTAAAAATATGGGTCCATACTCACTCAAAAACTTACATAACACAACATAACTTACTCAAAAATATGTCCCATAGTTCTTAATTCGCTGATATAAGACCTATGGGACATATTTTTGAGTATGATAGTGCACCCATATTTTTACACTTGACTGTACTACGTATGTAGTTTCGTCCATTCATTATTCGTTCCGTCTAAATTGCAAGACCAATCGATAAACCTCACAAAAAGGATTACCAAACTTCCTAGCTAACATTTCGTGCTAAATACGTGTATATGAAACACCATGAAACGATCTTTTCCTTTGACTATAATTTTCTATCCTCAATATTTAAGACCAAAGTTGACGACCGCCCTGAAACGGCCTTTCCGTACAAACTTAGTCCACATTTTCCTCTCTGGATGTTAACATAGAGTAATGAAGTATTTTCTCCATCAGGTGGACATATCGTTTAACATGAGCAGCGGCGTGAAGAGTGCAGAGCTTATCAAGCAGTTTAAGGTCAGTAAGGGCAGAGGTCGCATTACAATGTAAACAAAAATCTATTCTACACCATTAAGTTAAGGTCCAAAATCAAATAATGAGAATCTATGGGAGGGGCTAACTTGATAGCTGTTTGTTCGGACGCCATTTGATTGGTCATAGTAAAATCAATTTTATGCGATTAAATTAAGGTTCGAAATCAAATAACGTACGATGGCGGGATATTGAACTAAAGCGGTCCTAGACCTGCAGTGATTGAAGGTCATAGAAAAAAGGAACTTTATGTTCTTTATAACAAGGTTGGAAATATAACAAGGAAAACGAGGGACTAACTTCATGGCATTGATAGCAGTAGTGTTCTAGAAAGGAAGAGACTTTCCACATAGATTTCGTTACATTGACCCGCCTGTTGCTATCTCTATTGCACGCGCATATTAATTGTATTGCTGTCAACTCGCACAGTGACATTGATGTCCGGGGGCATTGGGCTGGACAGCTATACTTATAAATTATGCGCGTGCAATAGAGATAGCAACAGGCGGGTCAATGTACAAAAATCGTCTCTTCTTTAGACAAAATCTTACTATGGATTGATAAAAATTGAATTAATTAAGGCGGTTCCCTGAGCCAGAAGGCGAAAAATCCCCTTATATGATCATGTTTTTCTAAGAGGCGTTGATATTCGTAGACGTGGAAAAAATATATGTAGTTCTTGACTATATTATTTTTAACATCATAGCTTCCGATACACGAATTATGACACTTCGCTCGATAAAATTAATTCCCAAAGTAACCTCTACCTCGGACTTTTAATCCAGCTTTACTCGGTTATTTATTATGTGATACTATAAACAAAAAAAGAAGAAAAAACAATCTTAACTTAAATAGGGTTTGGGTAACGTTTTTAAAATAAATAAAAATTGACAAAATTCGATCAAAATTGACACTTTGCGCGCATGATCTTTCCCGTTCTTTCTTGCGAAATATGACAGAGACAGCGGCAAACCGATGGAACGGCCTTAAAAAGAAAAATCACATATAAAACCGGTAGCATGTGGGTCGTGCCGAATAATGAACTACTAACTTTGTATGCTAACCGAAAATAAACTTTAACACCATAACAACAAGAACCAACGTAAGCGCACTTGTTTAATAAGTTATTGTTGTTAGTTAAGACGGCGGATGTAAGTACAGATGTTTTGTGTTTACATCTTTTCACCTTGAAATGATTTTATTGTTTGTACAAAATAAATTAATGCATTCTTAATATTATAATTATTCTTGTATTAGGCTGTTGCATGCGATATAACCGATAGGATATAATCAAACGGAGACGTCTTGTCTGTAATTTTTGCGGGGGATGGTAACGTCAAATGTATACGTAACGTAAAAATAGCCATGTCAGATAAACGTCAGTCCATATATTGTGTAAGACCATTGGCCGTAAATTAGGGTTCCGTACCCAAAGGGTAAAAACGGGACCCTATTACTAAGATCCGCTGTCTGTCTGTCTGTCTGTCTGTCCGTCTGTCACCAGGCTGTATCTCATGAACCGTGATAGCTAGACAGTTGAAATTTTCACAGATGATGTATTTCTGTTGCCGCTATAACAACAAATACTAAAAAGTACGGAGCCCTCGGTGCGAGAGTCCGATTCGCACTTGGCCTGTTTTTTTATAACTAATGTTCACCTTTCTTTTTCCAGGAAAAATACCCAGTCCTAACACGCCTAGTAATGGTTCTCAAACAGTTCCTCCTCCAACGAGACCTGAACGAGGTCTTCACCGGCGGCATATCTTCCTACTCGCTCATACTCATGTGCATCAGCTTCCTCCAGCTCCATCCGCGCCCCGAAAGACTGAGACAGCAACACAATCTGGGCGTGCTCCTAATAGAGTTCTTTGAACTGTATGGAAGGAAGTTTAACTACGTGAAAACGGCTATAAGGGTGAAGAATGGGGGGTCGTATGTGTCTAAAGACGAGATACAGAAGGACATGAATGATGGGCATAGGCCGTCCTTGTTGTGTATAGAGGATCCGTTGACGCCGGGAAATGATATTGGGAGGTCGAGTTATGGAGCGATACAGGTTAAACAGGTGAGTCACACTTTCATTTGCACCATCCCACTAACCCGGGGTTAAGCGGTTAAACCATAACCCAGTGTCAAATTGTACTGGTAACCATGGTAACTCCAGGCTCCTGTTTCACCACGGCTACAATTGTCAAGCGACAGGTGACTATTTTATAATTAACCGATAATTCTACATATGTCATATTTTGTGACAATTGTCGCACCTGTCACCGATGTGAGATTGAGGCCAGGTTTAACCAGTTATCCCCGGGTTAGTGCACATAAGCTGTTATTGCACCAACTGATGTGGTACTTCCACTAAATCTCTTGCCAAGTCAGCGCAGAGATAGCGTGGACTGATTCTAATAGACTAATTTATACCACGTCGGTGGCAATCAAGCATACGGCCCGCCTGATGGTAAGCAGTTACCGTAGCCTACGGACGCCTGCAACACCGGAGGTATTACACGCGCGTTGCCAACCCTTTAAAAACCTGTACACTCCTTTTTTGAAGAACCCCATACTGTAGCCCCTCGGGAAAACCTCGGCAGGGAGCTCATTCCACAGCCGAAGCGTACGCGGGAGAAAATTCCTCTTAAACCGCACAGTACGCGACCATTCCCTTTAGTTTGAGTTTTTCAAAACTTACATAGGACTCCATTGCCAATTGTTTAACTTTCACTGTCTAATAAATTAAATTTAAAAAAGAAACCCCAACGCAATGAAACGGTTGAACCGATTTTGATATAATATGTATAACCACAAAACAACTGAAAAAATCGCATTCAAACCGGTTTACCCGTTGAAGAGCGATCAACCCTCTATCTAGGAGAAGTAAAAGTTTTTACTTGTCTTAGATAGTCGCGTTCATTGTTTGATAAACCTAAAACTAGTCTCTTTCTGACATATCCCTTAAGTTATTATTGATATTAGATGAAGGACGCTTTTTCCTAACATATTAATAATAAATTTTCCTAACCGGGCAGATTGTGTCCACTCCACGTGAATGAGGTGAATATACCCGTAAAATTATTCACGGACATATATTATTGAGGCATTTACACAATAATCGACACGATTCGCCTTTATTTATGATGATTAAATTGTTTTTCTTCCAGGCCTTTGACTACGGGTACATAATCCTCCAGCAAGCCGTGGCCCCACACAACGTGCTCCTAGCGCGACACAGCGCGCTCGGCCGCATAGTACGCGTCACGGATCACGTGCTACAATATAGACGATGGGTCCGAGACACGTTCGAACCGTTCTTCTTCCCCCATCGGGCGCCGCCGGCTGCGGTGTCTAGCGAGCCTTCGCCTCCCCCGAGCGATAGCGAACCTGTAAGTAAATATATACTACAAAAAGTACAGATTTTGTTGGCAAATAGTCCGACAACGGAACAAAGTTTGCTAGTGCTGAGATCAAGTGCTACAAATGCTGCAGTTTAGGACACGCTTGTATGGTGCCATAGGGAGCATAGTCCGCGTGACGGATCACGTGCTGATACAGGAGATGGGTCCGAGATACGTTCGAACCATTACTCTTCCTTCGCCGCACCCCTCCGTGAGTGTTCTAATATACAACAAAGAGAAAAAATTTCAACATTACCCGTACCATTTTTAGTCGTATGTACAGATAGTACTAAGGTGTGTCCATATCTGGTGAATGCGTCTCGTTCGCTAAAGGCCCGTTAAATACTTGCGTGCTCTAATGGCGCCTAGATCTGGACCTACCTTCATAGTGGTTATTTGTTTTCATCTGCTAAACCTCCGATTATATTGTCCACAGGAGTGGTCGGACAGCTCAGCGCGGGCCTCACCGGTGGCGGGCGCGCGCACGTCTCCGCCGCCGCTGTCCGCGCTGCAGTGCTCCTCGCCCACTCCCCGGCGGGTGTCCGCTCACCAGAGCCTGATCATACACCACATTACCAGCAATTCAGACTTCAACAACATACCCTCAGGTACTGCACATACCAGATATAGGTATTTACACAGTTGTGGGCCACACTAATAGCGGGCGCGCGTCTCCGCCGCCGCTGTCCGCGTTACAAAGTTCCTCGCCCACTCCGAGACGAGTCTCTGTTTATCCTAATGCGGGCTGTAAGTATACACGAGTCTCGGCACCGCTCTGATCCAATCGGAGAGGCGCGAGACGAGACCAGTAAGAGCGGGACGAGATGGGAGCAGTATGTACACACTCGTTCTCGGCCTGTCTCGAGGTGTCTCGACGAGTGTGTACAGCCGGCATTACGTATTACGAAGCGAATGCAACTGTGTTTTTAATATATACAGAAAACACCTTAGTTTTTCATGAAGAGTATAAATGTAGACTTTTGAAATGCCATTCCCGCTCCAAGTTCAAAATCAAAACATTAGAACTGAATAGCCGTTTCCACAACACCTAGGGACAAATCTTATATTTTTAAAAAACTTACTTTTCTTCCAGGAGTAATGCAACAACGCTACTCCAACGACAGTGCGCCAAAGAACCGCAACCGCTCCTTCTCATCCAAACAACGGCGCTACTCCTCCCCGCCCGCGCATCCGCGCCGCATGGGGGGTGGCGGCGGAGGCGGAGGGGGAGGCGGAGGAGGGGGGGACGCGCGCGGCAGCAAGAAGCGCCGCCAATTCGCGCCGCAACCGCAGCGATGATATACGGCCGGCGTCTAGGTGATACGTGCTAGGATGTGTTCTAATTGTCACCATGTTTACACAAGTGTGCGGTCTTAGTGACGAGCGTTCGGCGGGGCGGGTAGCGTTGCATCAAGCGTACAGCGATTTACGCGTGCCGCTCATATACGTTTACGCTGATCGCTTCGCTTGAGCGTCTACTTAATTTGCACACTGATGTCGGTGCAAGGATCACCTCAATATAAGAGTTTACTTTTAGATATACTCTTGTATAGAGATGATATTAAAACCCTCTTCGCTCCGCCGGTGACGCGCGCCATAGTCGCAGCGTACACAATCGGCGTGTAGGTTATTAACAGATGAGTGGTCGAGATGTGTTTGTGACGGACGTAACGAAAATTGTCAAAGCCTAAAGCATCCTAATGTCAGCAGCGCTATAGAAACCGATTTCGGGATAGGACGTTAGAAAAAACAAATTAACCTTAGGTCTCTTTAGGCATTTAGCGTTACACTGTTGAATTGTACCTACATAGTTCCCGTTTCAATCCAAATTCGACTAAAATAATCCATAGTTTGAGACGTAATCATCCACTCAAAGGCGGCTTTTAGTTAAATGTACAGTGTAAGTATTAAACTTTTATCAATATACACAGTTATCGTCGATATATCAGTTACGCATCGCCTGATATCAGAATATAAATTTAAAAAATCACAAAAAGTATTGTGTAACTATTGAATTAAAAAAAAAACCGGTACTATCTAAAGAATAAGATAGAAATTATATTTTGTTTTTAAATTTTGAGCATGACTATTATGTATCTAATTTCATTGCAATAAGAACTCTTATGCCTCGGGCCATGTAACACGCTCCGAGCGTGCACGAGCGACGCTGACGCCGACCGCCATACATAGCGTCGAGCGTACACGCTCGGAGCGTACGTTTTGTGGCCCCAAGGCATAAGATTGTTAACCCTACGTTGAGGTTGTATACAGCGTTTACCGCATTTTTTTAATCCGTCTTTAATTTTGCGTAGCTGATACTAAACTAGAGTAAGACCAAGATAAGTGCAACGATTTTGATAGCACACGCAGTGCAAGTGTTATTTTAAACGACAAACTTCTTTGAAATTATGACTTTTAAAATAACACTTGCACTGCGAGTGCTATCAAAGTCGTTGCAGACTTTACTTGGTCTAACTCTATTGACGCTTATCATTCGCTGTTGGAAAGGCAAGCAATAATTTCGTTATTCGTAATTATACACGTTGAACATAGACTTATTATTGTCAGGAGTTGTGTATACCGTTATTATTGCAACTTTGCACCGTGCAAAATTAACAGTTGCAACTTTGCCCACTAGCAAACTTGCACTGTTCTGTAAAAATAGTAATATATAGTGCTCTTAAAACATTTAAATCTCTTTTTATTTATATGGAGATATTTTGGCGGGCATTGAAGCCAATTGCACTGTTACACGAACATCAACCACCAATTCTATACAATACACCCATGGTATAATAATATACTCCGCCTGGTACTCTCTTCCGAGCCTCGCGAACCACGTGACTGACACAAGCCTACGTCATCATGCTGTTCACAGGTTCACGATGACGTAGGCTTGTGTCAGTCAGTCAGTCTCGGAAGAGAGTACCAGGCGGAGTATATTATTATACCATGCGATACACCAATATAATTATAGGTGGCCTGTGACATAGCTGTAATAGTGAAGTCTAGTTCATTTGGTCAAAAACTCCCGTTTGACAATTTTTTGTGACAAGCGAGTTTGTGGCGAGAGTTTTATATATTAATCAAGGCAAAAATATTCATTGATTGTATAAGAGGAGAAAAAACTGCCTGCGAGTTTGAGAGCTGCACAAGATGGCGCTTTAAGGCTGTCTTGTGGAATTTGAGTGACCGCATAGTTTCCGTATAGCGTCACCTAAAATAACTGTCAAATTCAAAGAACGAATGTGTCTTATACTTTACACGTCTAATACAATCAATGAATCTGATAAATAAGCAATAACTTAATAGTAGAAACTTAACATATACCGTATTTTTATGTTAAGTTTGCGTCACAACATAACTTTGCCCAGTTTTTTTAAAATAAATATTATAGAACAATTTTACACAGATCGATGCTCTCACGTTACGCTAAGTAAGGCTTTTGTTGTGGGTACTGGATGACGATAAATATAATATACAGTTATAAATAAATACTTCTATACATAGAACACACACAACTCAGGAACAAATATTTGTGGTAAACACACAAATAATTGCCCTTACCAGGTTTCGAACCCGGGACCTCCTGCTTGGTCGCAGGGTCACTACCGACTTGGCTAGGAGGTTGTTTAGATTATTTTTCTCATATGAGTTAAATTTGGTAATCTTTAGTAATTTTTATTTATGTTAAATGAACTGCATTCGAAATTAAATAGTTTTTATAGTAGACAGTTTTTGTGCACTTTATTAATAAATAACAATATGCTGAATTTTAATTTTTTTATATATTTTTTGATAACACGACGGTCTTTTATGATGAATGTGTCGTTTTTTGAAAAAAGACGCCTCATTGCGAGGCGCCCTTTATTGCGCAGTAAAAGTATGTCTCATTTCACAGATGATAAAAAAAAACAGTGTCGAATTTTTCACAAAATCTGGGCAAAGTTAAGACGAAGTAGCAGTTGCACTTCGTGACGGTTTTTTTTTCTTTGAATACATATAAAAACTCAGCTCTTCATATCGCAACATAGCAACACTACTATAAAATAACTTATACGCTTCGATAAAAGTGCGATTCTATAGTTAAACAAATTTAATATAACGTTATAGCGCTGTGACTATAGTAATAGTTTAGTATAGATAGATATACGCCGTGCTGGTTTTATAAGGATGTATATGTATTATTAAAAACGTAATTGTATACGTTAAGACAGCGAAATAGCTGAAGTGAAATCAATGAGAAATAATTTATTTTTCTTTCTTCTGATCTGAAAATGTAAATTTGACTGTTTTATGCAAAAAGTTCCCTGAAGGTTGTCGATGAAGACGATTGAATGTTATGGCACTAACACTGCCTTAATGAAAAACTACAATAAGTTACGACGATAAGACCTTCAAGAAAAGAGCGTACTCCTATCTTAAAGGCCGGCAACGCACTTACAAACCTTCTGGTGTTGCGGTTATTCATGGGCGACGGTAATCGCTTACCATCAGGCGGTCCGTCTGCTCCTTTGCCTCCTATATCACAAAAAAAGAAATGGTACATTTACCAGTAACATAATGCGAATAATTAGTTGTATCGTTTCATGAGGTGAACTGTACCAGCTTGTAAAATATAAAACTCATTGATCTAACTTTACGCTAAGGCGGTCTTTATATCAGATTCGTATCCGAACGTCGCTGCATAGTGCAAGCGGGACATCGCTAAATATGTGCATGGCCTTGTCTCGCTTGCACACCGGCGTTCGGATGCTCATGAGTATGATAACCGCTTCAGCTGGCCACCTGCAAAAATAATGATTTGCAATCTAAAGGTTTCAAAGTCCGATTAAAATGTAAAAGCAATATCTCACTAGCCACTAGCCTTCGCGAATATCAGTCATGGGCCTAATAACCGTTTGTCATAGCATATTGAGCCATATTGTTTAATATTGGTGTTGTATACCCCGAGAGATTGTACAGATGTAGTGCATAATTTTTTTCCATCGTATTTTCACGGAAACGTACGAATGTGTCTTGATATTTCAGTCAGTCTCGGTACAAAGAGTACTGAGGTTGACTGAAGTAGCATGGCAAATACGAACGTTTCCGAGAAAATACGATGGAAAACAATTAAGCACTACATATGTACATTTTGTAACTTTGCCCATGGCAAAGTAAAAAAAGTAAGTTAAAGAATAATACCGTTTAGCGATATTTAATTACAATTTGGATTTGAAAGGTACCTATTTTAGTATTTTTAGTGTTCGTTTGCTTGGCATGAGGGCAAAGTTAAATAGTTTCTCGGCATAGTATTTACATCAGATGAATGTAACCGAAGATTATCCCACTATTCTAGAGAAATATGTAATATTTTTGTACTTTCTTTTGTTATTGGCCTTTTTTTGAGCAATATTTAAACAGTTATTTTAGCCTATCGTGGTTTTAAGCGAGATAAAATAGATCAGTTAGATAAATTCCATGTCCCTAACTCCTTATTAACCATGAAAACGGGCCAGTTTCATATACATAGAATACCCGTTTTCAATGTTGAATTTATTAGTAAATGTGCCATTCTCAATCAAAAGGGTACTTATTGTCGGTTGTCAATAAGGCGTTATTTCCATATGGTTTCAATTTAAAATCAACCTTATTGACAAGCGACAATGTGGTACCTTTTGGTTGAAAATGTCACAAATGTCAATATAAATGTGTGACGGTTATTTGGTTCTACTGACGCTTTAGTATAAGTCCGAAACAAATGTAATGCCTTAAGTAGTTGCGTGTTTTAGACGTAAGACTATAACTGTTTGATTGGAAAAGGTTCATTCTCATTTGTGGCTTCCCATCAGAGAAGGGTCCTTATGCTTGTGCAGATTCGTCGCCGTAAGCGATATCTATGTATGCTTGATACATTGTTTAAATTTAATTGTGGATTCTATTTAGGTACATAATAAAAAAGCACGTTTATTCACTAAAATTCCTGACATTTTCGTATTCCAGCCGAATAAATGACAAACGGCCAAAATTCCTGACATGTCAGGAAAATTCCTGACGTCTGGTAACCCTACCTAAGAACCTTTCTAATGCACATAAAGCATAAGGACCCTTATCTGATGGAAAGCCACATATAGTCTATTCTATTAGGGCCAAAAATTCATTGTTGTCTAAGCTGTGCAAAGTCTAAGAAAAAAATCATGGTTTCAATTCGACAGCTGAAGTAGGTGATGTTTTATCGTTAACTGATTTGTCATATGTCAATTTTTGACAGTCGGTGTTACCGCGTAATATACGGAGCCGTAAAGCGCCGTTTACATTAGCTATCAATTTCTAAGCGTGAATATGTCTTAGATTTTACACATTGAATTCAACCAATTGGGGCATTTTCTATGAAAAGGGACCTTATTGTCGATGGCGCTTACGCCGCACAGCGTCGCGCGGCATTGTATTTATATCGGAGCGTCGTTTATAATGGCGTGAGCGCCATCGACAATAAGGTCCCTCTTTATAGAAAATACCACAATTAATCGCTGGCCAGGATCTGAAAAGAAGGTAAAGAACATAACCATGTAATTCTGTCATTTAGGTACCACATTTTATTAAAAGGTGCCCGAGTCAAGTTTTTTGTTTACGTTTTTTTTAAATGTCCTAGTGGTATTAGACTTAGACGATTTTACGTTTTAGTTTGATCTAAAGGAAAATGATTGATTGAGTGAGACATTTTAGACACGTGAGTGGTTAGGGTCAGGTCAGGCTTAAGCCTTAAAGGCCTTACCTATAGATTATATAATTATAAAAAATCCAAAAAAATGTTAACAGAACACGTGATTCGATCCTACAGTCGCCATCAGATATATATGAGCGGCCAAGATATTCACAAATATATGTCCAGACATTTTTATATCTGATGGCGATTGTACGACTATTAATATAAGTACATAGATCAAAAATGTAAAGCTGCAGAGACAACTGACCCTCTGTATATTGTTGGCAAGGGGGGTCAGTTATCTCTGCAGCTTACTGTACCTAATTGGTCGATTTACCGAGTCATGTGGTTTTTGTATTGACTTAGTACAGCCTGATGTGAAATAACACTGCCTGTCTTGTGACGAGGACGGGGTTCGATTCCCGTACAAAATTAAACACACATTGGTTAAAGATAACAAAAAATGCATTTAGTCCAGTAAGACTGCTTCTTTCGGTATCATATAAAAATACACAACAATACAAAATAGTACTTAACGGTAAATTATCGTGCTGTACTAATCTAGAGTATAATTCGTTTGTACTCTATTAAGTGTAAAAATCCCCTTTTGCATTTTGTGTACATTGTCATAACCAAGCTTGAAATGTACCATGCAACTTTGCCCATTGTTTTTATGACTTTGCCCACAATATTTAGATCACTACGGTTACACTCACTAGTATTTTTTTATTATAAAGATACTAGTGAGTGTAACTAGTGAGTATTTTTATAATAAAAAAATGAGTGTAACCGCGGTGATCTAAATATGTCTTACGATAGTTTAATTTCGATTTTCGCCTACAATGTTTGTGCAAAAACAAAATCATCGTACAGTTAGCTACATTTTTCTTACCGAAATTGGATGAAGAGAAAAAAAGGCCATAAACTCATAAATATCTTTATGGTGTTTTATCGCGCACCCACAATGTCATATCTGACTTTATGTGAGATACAGTACTTGTGTTTTGTTAAATATGAATCTGATTTCATGGAACTTTGCCCACCCCTTCGAAGTCAATTTTGAGTTAAGTAAGTCAATTAGTGGCACAAACGTAAATTTGTTGAAAAATTAACTCCTAAGCGATGGGCGAAAAATATAAAAATGTTAAAAGGGGCGTAATTACAGCGTAACATGAACTCTAACGTATACTCATCGGCCATGAAGTATTAGAATTAGTTAATTTATTTTATGAATTGTTTTTGTTTTTTAATGTGTAGTAACCACATGTTATTGTGAATTGCCAAAGTTTTTTGAAACTTAAGCGACAGACCAATGTGATGCGACTATAATATTTTTCACATAGGTACGGTGACAACTGTAATCTCCATACAATTTAAAACGCGAGCTGTATGAAAAATACCATATAATGTACACTTTTTACCATCCGTGCGCTATTAATTGTGTCGTTCCACGGCGAATGGTACCTTACGGCGGAAATGGATGCTAGTTTAATGGAATTATAGGTGATTTTCGGATTATCCGACATTCTTAAGTATTCGTAATTACCCAAATCGCCTTATTTAAAAAGTCCGTTGCAATGATCCGTCGCTTGTGGCAAAGGCAAACATTAAAAACCCGGTTTACACTAGAAAGTCGCGCAATAATAGACGCGTGTAAACTAGGTTAAAGCTCTTCCACACTATCCTACAGGATATCGGATATAGGATACAGTGTAAAAGGCATCTTATCTTTATTTTTAATCCGACCCGCTAACTATATTATCGGGCTCTCATAAATTTGAAGGGTTATCAAATGGCTAGAAACGCAATAGGTAAGTCTACATCCACAGTAGGGATGGAAACCGGTTTTTAATTGTAGAGAAAACCGGTTGTTAAGGTTTTCCTATACTTTTAAAAACCGGTTTCCATTCCCTAACCCACGGTTACCAATTTGCCAAAATTCAAGGCTAAAAAAAATTCAAGGCATTTTCCACACACTGTAGCAACTTGTATACCTTTGGTTGGTATTCCATATGTCCAAATATCTTGGTTCAATGTGTGTTTGCGTCTCACATTTTGCTTAATGAAAGAGTGAGACGCAATGCACATTGGACAAAGAAATTGGGATACCACCCTTTAAGATAGGTTAAGTACGGACGCTAAGAGCGAAGAACTTCATACACCCGCGTGTTCCAATCTCTATCACACGCGCATAATTATAATGCTGGCTCGCTCGCAAAGTGGCATTGACCGCTGCCATCATGAGCGGGACAGCTATATAATTACGTGCGTGCGATAGAGATAGGTACAAGCGGGTCGATGTATGAAATTCTTCACATTCATTTTTCGAAAAAGTAACGACTGTCCTGGAAATAATGCATAATTTCAGAATTCGATATAGGGTCTGATTTTGCTTGCAAAACTTGATTTCCTGAGCTAGTTATGACTACAGTTTGTCCTAAAAATTGGCCAGTGGGTCTTACAGGGATAACTTTACATCATATTGCGTTTCTATTCATATGATATTCTGATTTTACTGTATTTTAAGCCTCAATTTATGTCTGAAATCAGTAGATTTGCGTTGGTTAACTAGAATTCTAGTTTGATATCAAAGTATGAATTGTATTTAGATCTAAAATACCAGTTGGCATCATTTTGTTATAGTTTTAATGGAAGTGTTCGATGGTAAAAAAAAAATAGTTAAAAAAAGCAACAGTTAAAAACTAAAAAAAATGACAAGGTCGCTAAAAACGCAGCGATGTTGAAATTGCTAGTTTTTATAGTTTTTTTTTAATCTGAATTTATTTTTTCGAATAAGATTAAAGAATGAGATTAAATCTGAGAGGTTAACAAGCCTAGTGGCAAGGCGTGCGGCTTTGCAACCGGAAGCAGGGTTTGAAACCCGACTCGTACCGATGAGTTTTTTTAGAACTTATGCACAAATCTCATTAGATGTTTAGCTGCCGTTTTACGGTGAAAGAAAAGATAGCGAGGAAACCGGACTAATCCCAAATATCCCAATAATACTTAGTCAGGCCACATCCGGCGTGGCTCACTTCGAGATTTCTCGCGTCGCTACAAGTACATGCGGCCCACACCAATTCTGGTGTCTAGCCATAGTAATTGCCGCGTACCGCTAAGGAACGGACGCCTGCTCGCACTTGCGCCACCTAGCGGTCATATCTGTCGTAATAGACGCGTTTTGTAGAGTGAATCTTCTGTACCTAGTACTATTATTTATTCAGTGGCCACAGTTCATAGAAGTTTGATATTTAAAATAACACTTGCCCAGTCTGTGCTATCAAAATCGCTGCCGAGTTTTCCTTTCTGGGTTGGAAGGTCAAATGGCAGTTCCTTTTTAGGGTTGCGTACCCAAAGGTATTCCGCTGTCCGTCTGTCCGTCTGTCTGTCTGTCTGTAACCAGGCTGTATCTCATGAACCGTGATAGCAAGACAGATGAAATTTTCACAGATGATGTATTTCTGTTGCCGCTATAACAACAAATACTAAAAACAGTATAATATAGATATTTAAATGGGGCTCCCATACAACACGTGATTTTCTTGCTGTTTTTTCCGTAATGGTACGGAACCCTTCGTGCGCGAGTCCGACTCGCACTTGGTCGGTTTTTTAAAAACTGCGCAAATTCTTGAGTTAAATTTTTAGGATGCGTTTTATCTGTGCTCTCAATTTATTATACAACTTTGTATTACTTTAGCTATAGTCTTCAACAAAGCGTTTCAAAATGCCTGTAACTTTCCACAAAGTTCCTATTCAGCCATATTCCGCAATTATTCTAAAGGTCGCTGTCCCAGTTCTCACCTGGATTATATTCATAAACTCCTATATTCCAATATTACTTGACCCCTAATTTCATACTAACTATACATAGCCAAGAGTCTTAGTTAAAATAAGATTTTAACATCTCCTAATATTACTTGACCCGTAACTCCATACTAAATATAGGTATCAAGGGTTCTTAAGTTATACTGGTTTTTGTATGTCGGTACAGTTGATAACAACGGTCATTAAGCATGATAAATGGTCTTGCTAAAACGCTTTGTTGTGCGTAATTTTGGGTACAATGGATGAAAACGATGTCGTCCGGGCAAGCGAGTCATGGTAATCGATGGACGTTTATTACGCAGTTTAAGAGTCGGACCTGACCGGGCCGTTGCCAAATCGGAAGTTACGCTCTCAATTTAACCTTTCATAAGTGTGTGGTGGTCAAAAATCGTGGTTTCAAACCTCGGTAGTGTGGTATAGAACAGAAAAAGTCAAGTCTAGACCTAGCCACAGAATAAATAATAGTACTAGGTGCAGAAGATTAACTCTAACAAAACGACGACATATATGACCGCTAAGTGGCGCAAGCGCGAGCAGGCGTCCTTCCTTAGCGGTGCGCGGCAACTACTATGGCTAGACACCAAAGATAGATATAACTCCATAATAGATAGATACAGTTCAAGGAAAAAACGTGCCTTGAAAATCAAGAAAATTTGATTCTCGTTCAGAGGGCGCTACTAGCTCTGGCCAACTGTCGTATAGATGGCGTTGACGGTTTCGTTTGTTATTTAACAATTTTAACGCATATCAGTGAAAACACATGGGTCAAAATCATAAAAATAATTAATGCAAATAAAAAAAATCATTTATCCATATTTAAATACATTTTATCGTATTTTTATAAATCTTCATTTTTAGTTTTAAGGTGTGTCGATAGATGGCAGTGAATTTACTGGGGTTACAAAATTTACTATGGCAGTACCGCTCTAGTATAAGTTACTCTATGGTAGTACTATTATTTATTTCGATTTCGATTAGCGTTTTCTATCAACTATTGCCACCTTGACTAGGCCCCCTGCATTAGTAGTTTACCCTACATTTAATGCATTTACCAATACCGACATTAAATGATAAAGTGCGCCTTATATCTCGGGCCTTGACATTTCACCTTTATTGCGCCTGTAAAGCGCATCAGTTGTTAAAGTGCACTTCGTTTTATATGCGCGTATAAGCTTGATACGTGACGCCATTTTCTTTAATGCTTCGTTTTATGTTTTTAATACCGCGATTGTGGGAGCGTAACGCGGCGTACTACGTAGGCGAACAACGCGAACGCGAAGCGAAGCGATGCGGCACGGGGTGAATCAAACCTTTGATCCCTATAGAAGTGTCCTACATGGGCGATCTCGTTGCGACGCCGTGGGCCCGCCGTGCCGCTTTGCTTCGCTTTCGCGAGTTCTCTTACGTAAGACGCAGCGATAGACGGTAAACCGACATCTAGCCTATGGATGTAGTATACCTTGCGGATACGAGAACTGGTTATAGGCATCGGCATTAAATATGCTTTAAGGGGCCCACTGACTATCAGCCCGCCTGACGATATCGGCCTGTCAGTTAGAACAAAAATTTGACAGTTCCGGACAAGTGACAGGCCGATATCGTCCGGCGGATTGATAGTCAGTAGGCCCCTTTAAAGAATTATTTGGGGCCGATTTTTATCTTCTCATTTTTTTCTTTCGTAAAGGGGCCCACTGATTACCAATCCGCCGGACGATATCGGCCTGTCAGTTGTTCGAAGCTGTCAAATCGTTGTTGTAACTATGACCGCAAGGTCATATCTGTCGTAATAAACGCGTTTTGTTTGAGAGTGAATGTTATGTACTTAGTACTATTATTTATTCTGTGGTGAAACACATGATCCTGCAACATATGCTACATGGGGTAAAAGCTCGTATAAATGTTTCAAGTCCTTTCTCATAAATATAATATATTTTGACTGAATTTCCTAAGCGGCAGGACGAATTTGAAAATTGGGGTAGTTGTAAAAAATCTGACCCTATGCTTTTGGCCACTAAGCGTGGCTTAGAAATACCTAGTAATTTTAAGAAATCGGACTTGACTACATATACTTAGTAAGTTCATTAGCTGTGTACAATAAGATGGTACATTTATTCAATAACAAGATGATGCCATTAAAAAAAAAACAAAAAATTATTAAACTAACTTATGATATTATGAAGAGTGCAACTAAAAGTTACTTTATTAATAGAGATAAGTTAATGTAGGTACGTATATTAGTTTTTTTGTATATCTATGTACCGAAAGTGGTTAGACGTTGACTTATATACACGATGGTGTACATAATACAGCTATAAAACTGTACATACAACATTGTACATACACTGTAAATACACTCGAGATATATATTTAATAATAATATAAATTTGATTCAAAGAAAAGTTTTAAAAAATAAATTGAGAAAAAAATACAAAAAAATAAAATAAAGACATACAGTGAGTATGAAGTGGAAAAAGCAATCTTGTCTTTTATTTTGTAACCCGTTCCTTTACTTTCGAGCAAAATTAAAAAAAAACTCAATATTAAACCATTGACAGGCTGGCCCAGAAATACCTTAACAATATTTATTTTTATTTTTCTTATACCTTTTACAAGAGAACATTTACCTGAAACAAAACGTATTGGTACAAGGCCATAGTAAGTGAGCCCCCACACATTCCTTGGTTCCTTAATACTGACATGGGTCGGAAAACTATCGTAACAGCGCATAGAATACGAACTGGTCACGTGGCCCTCAATAAATTTAGGTTTCTAATGAAGCAGATCGACTCTCCTAACTGCGACATCTGTGGATCAGTAGAAGATGTCTATCACATTCTAGTAGAGTGTAGTAGAAATCGCGCCCTTAGGGAGGCGCTCATAACTTCAGCCAATCTAATGCCATATGACATCGGTGCATTTATACACATTCTTGGTAACCCAACATCGGACACGGCACAAACGGTGTATGGATTGGCTGAAGTTAGGCTTAATAAATAGATTATAGTTGTTCTGAAATTATAAGAAGCGGACTTAATAGGGCCGATATGTACAACAGTATAAAGGTCCTGTAAAATAATAAAATAAAATAAAAGTATTGTCTTCAAAATATTCTTCTTTACTTTTATACACAAACCACAAACGCAAATGTTCGTTGAAAATTATCAACAATATGCTGCAGTATTAATTTTTTAACGTATTTTTGGGTCACCTGTATATAATATAATCACATATAACAAATTAATATCGCTATACGGTTAAACTTAATAGTTTAACCGTAACGAACGAACGAACGTTGAACGTGTAATCAAGTTTTGTAGTTTTAGATTATAAAATCGCCTTCGCCCACCTCACTTAAAAAATGCCTGAATATAACTTTGGCGACAGTGGGTAAGTTTACCCTATGTGACGTAATATGGCATTATGACATTGAAATGACGTACAGTCGCCATCAGATATATCGGAGCGGCCGAAGCGCTCACATTATCTGAACACGCCTCTATTGTCAGGGCATTAGAGTGCGTGTTCAGATATTGTGAACACGTTGTCCGCTCAGATATATCTCTATGACCGCGTATATTAAATAAAATATAATTTACATGGTTTATTTTTTGTTACACAATGGAAATGATTAACTTAAAGACTAATTACAGGTTTTACGCTTAATTACTTAATTTTTTTGGAAGTTGGGGCGTCAGATGAAGGACCATTGATTTTTCCTATACTTACTTGTAGTTGAAAATTATTCACATTTCCATAGGTACATTTTCCTATTATTCCTCAAGAGAATACCTGCTTCGAATATTCTCACCTCCGCTCCGCAACGCTCCAGGGAACATATCAAACTCATACTCAAGTTCGGTAATCTAAGTACAAACTGCTTGAAAACTTGAAATGGGGGCTTATCTGCTCTAGATAGTTATTATTAGTTGGTTGAGAGCACGGGATATCTTAATTACGCTTAATCCAGGTATAAAGTGTGTATCGTACAAAGAGAACACACACACAGACAGACAGAGTGCTCACTCCATACATCAGTTTTGTTACCAAAAATACTATTTTCGTAGTCTACATCTAGCGTCAAGTAGCGGAACTATCAGTACTGCTACTCGACACTAGATGTCACAAGTGGCGCGACTGACGAACAGTGTATTGCTCAACATTTAATAACTAATATTATAAGCAGAAGGAATTGAAAATAGAGTTCCGGTTATAATATTGGCTGAAAATCGTTGAGCATTCACTCCATACATCAGTTTTGTTACCAAAACGACTATTATTTTCGTAGCCGACATCTAGCGTCAAGTAGCGGAATTATCAGTAGGTACGGCTACTAGTGCTACTCGACAATAGATGTCAAGGTTTACTAAGTTTTTGAATCTGAAACGGGATCCGGATTTGATCTGGATCAAGTCTGTTACTATAAAAACTTTTGCGTACACCTTTTTACATAAATAAAATACTCTACCTATATATAGGTAGGTACCGAACGGAAAAAAAATTCTCTTCAGTATTGCTGTCATTCTAACCTACACTAATGTGTTTTTATGAATCCAACATGTTTTTGAAGAATTTTCAATGTAATGTGTTAAATGTTTGCTTTGTGAGTGGTTACATATTTGATATAATGTAAGTGCTAGAGACATAGTGAATAAATGCATCGACTGATTTGAGCCTGAAATACGTTCCTGCTGAAAGAATAAGGACCAAGAAACAGCGTCGTTTCCGAGGAGGTAGGTAAGTGATTTCTTTGATCCTGATTAAGGCGTTGCTATGTGAGTAAGATTGGTCGAAGTGCATAATTGCTCACTCAAAACCCTTGCAGAATTTGGGGAGTACGGCTTTGAACTTCGAATTACAAACGTGTGATAAACAGGCATTGAACATAACTGACGTATAGAACCGGTATTATGTGTCATGAGTTTATGGATGGTATAGAAAGGATCGCAATCTCTTATGGCAGAATTGTTGTAAAAGTGACCGCTTTCAGCTTTAAATAATAGTTCCTAATCTCTCCGGTGGCGCTAGTTAGGCTCTGGGACATGAGTATAACATGAACCATATAAGGCAACAAATAACCCGACCAAATAGGTTGTTTTTGGTAGTATTTCGGTGTATGGTGGCGCCGCCTAATTACTGTTTTTTGATGGACACTTTTCATACATAGAGATTTGGCTCCTTTATACAGTCTCCATGCATGAGTTGATGTTGTTTTGACAACAAACCATAGAAGCAGTGTGAGTGTCGCGACCTAAACGCGTAAGCGCCATGAATGTTACGGCGCTTACCTACGCGTTTTTGCGACGGCGACAATTTCATTGTTTGGTAAGGTTTCTTTACTTTCTTTATAGTAATAATATCTCAATGTAGACAGGGGACCGGGGGTGTAAATATGACAAAAGCGTTTGCTATCTTGACTAGTCCCTCGTTGAGCGCAGCGGATCCGTACTGTAATAATAATATCAAAGAGGATATAATAATTATTATATTTATCTTAGGATAGAGCGGTACTGTCATAGTAAATTTTGTAACCACTGTAAATTAACTGCCATCTGTCGACATACTTTAAAACTAAAAATGAAGATTTATAAAAATACGTATAATTTTATTTAATGTACTTAAATATGGATAAATGATTTTTTTATTTGCATTAATTATTTTTATATGAAATAAAACTATGAAAACGGATTATATCGCGTATATTGAATTGACGGGTGACACCCGTTGACCACGAACGCTGTAAAGAGTTCGAAACGTCGGGATGTATTATAAATTCAATATACGCGATATAATCCGTTTTCATAGTTTTATTTCATGAGTAACTATCGCGGTAACCGAAGACAATATTATTTTTATATGATTTTGACCCATGTTCTTTCACTGATATGCGTTAAAATTATATATCACAAACGAAACCGTCAACGCCCTCTATACGAGAGTAGGCCATAGCTAGTGGCGCCCTCTGATCGAGAATCAAATTTTCGTGATTTTCGAGGCACGTTTTTTCCTTAGACTGTATATATCTATTACGGAGTTATATCTATCTTTGATAATATTAAGAGAACAACTCAAAATTTGCATTTGATTACTTTGCCACACATGTGGATAAAATGCAACTTTTTCATCAGTTTTTGAACAATCAAGAGGGCCTTTACCAGCTGGTGTGGATATGGTGAAAAGAGTATTGTATTGTATAGTGCTAGGTACATACGTACATTAGATTCTGACGGTATTACGTTGTTGTAACTAGCGCATAAGCTGTGTGTTGCGTGCGTTCAAGCTTACCTTTATACACGTGAAGGGCATATAAATGCCCTATTTAATGTGTAAATAAAACAATAACAATATGACAGCGAGTCGTGTTTTCTTCGGACTGGAACTAGTGTTGTAATAATTTGGAGTCCTTAATTATTCGGCTTATATCGACCGAGATATGAACCGTGATTACTTACTTATTTCGCTGGCTCAGCGACCCGAAGTGGATCTTGGCCTCCGATACTAGATTCCGCCATTCGTACCTGTCCTGTGCGATCCGACGCCATTCAGCCGCTTGGATGTCACATAGGTCTTTCTGGACCTCATCGTGATTACTTTTTGTGTTGTTTTCGAGCTCCCGATATTTCGATGCAGTTACATGCATCTTGTCTTGTCTTGTTGCATGTAACTGCGTCGAAATATCGGGAGCCGGAAAACAATACAAAAGGTAATTACGGTTCATATCCCGGCCGATATGTCTAGTGAAACTAACCGTGAATCATTCGAAAACTGTTCTTTTTATTTTTTAGGCTCGAATAAGGTTTTTAATTATCTTGAGACTTAAAAGAGGCACACGAACCTAAGCCGCTGGCATACAACCAAAGCTACGCTCATTTTAAAACTACTTATGCTTAAATAACATGAGATTATAATATTTAAAACTTTCGCGTTTTGAACACATATTAACACACATCTATAGACGGGTCTATCGCGAATTTATTTTATTGCCTTTATTTACCGACGTTTCGACACAGGTTTCACTGGTGGTCGCGGAAACATGAAATAAGACATCAACATTCAAGTAACTTAGTATCTACGTTGTTGTTGGGTAGGTACATTCAGCGCCAAATACTCTGTAGCAGTCAGTGGCCAAATAGTTTGGTTTCTTACATACTGGGCGGCTGCGGCGCCCTTCACATTAAAAGGTCGGGCGAAGCCCGACATTCAACGCGCTACGCGCGCTCTTACATACTGGGTGCCTGCGGCGCCCTTCACACCAAAAGGTCGGGCGAAGCCCGACATTCAGCGCGCTGGCGCGCTCTTACATACTGGGCGCTTGCGGCGCCCTTCACATTAAAAGGTCGGGCGAATTCAGCGCGCTTCGCGCGCTCTTGCATACTGGGCGCCTGCGGCGCCCTTCACACTAAATGGTCGGGCCATGCCCGACGTTCAGCGCGCTCCGCGCGCTCTTACATAAGGTCATTCAACGCGTTTTAATCCGGCACTGGTTATACCTAGGTATAAACATAGCTATCTAAGGTTATTTCATTCGTTCTGTATCCGTACCATTCTCCGTTCCGTGTCGGATAAAAATAAAACGGTCGATACAGTACGATTGTTTGCAATTAAACTCTGAACAGATTGCACACTAGAATCCAGATAGCACTTAGGTACATATATATAGTGCATAGCGTGTCAGTGTAGTTAGGTCATGCACCCTACAGGGAAGATTAAGAGTCCCCGGCAAGCTCGGCCGAATTGCTCCTTCCCATACAAACGTAGTTCCGCTCTCATTTGATAACTACGTGTTGGATTGTAATGAAACTTTGCACATACAATGACATGAGGTATATCTAGGTCTAAAATTAGTTTATATAGCTCCAGTTTATAAAACAAACGAAATAGAGCAAAAACAAGCTTGATATGAAAAACTTAAATTCGCTGTATTTTTTAACTATGGTATCTGAAGCTACATAAAGTAATTATAGACATAGATATACCTTATCCTAATGTAACCACAAAGTTTCAGAGCAATCTAGCAAGTCGTTTTAAAATGAGAGCGGAACTACGTTTGTATGGAGAACATAGCTTGCCGGAGACCCTTAATTTGAAGAAAACAATCTCAATTTCATTGAAACTCGATATTATAGCAAATTATGATTTGGAAGTCGAATTTTTTTCCTTGTCATTTTTTTTATTAGTATTAGTGGAGAAATAAAGTTACCTATTCTGTACAATATTATCGTACCGTATGTGTATGTATTAAAAATCCTCTGAGTTGCGAAAACATATGCAGTAAGTATGATGAATTTGTTACTTAACGAAAATAGTTCTAACGAAATAAGTTCGACAGCAAAACAAAAATCTCGAATCTCGAACAGTAAATTCGTTAGAGAGATTATCGGAAAAATAAAGACATTGATTGATTGAGATCGGTGCAAATTAAATATGGGATACCCGATTGCTAAATATACTAAACACTAAACTTGTAAGCGAATCTCGTAGCGCTACGCCGTAGCTCGTAGCGCGCTGAGTAGGAAGGACTCAAATATCAATTCGAACGTTCACTGGGTTTACTGATGTTTCGGCGAAAATTACTTGACAAACTTTCAGTTCCCAAACTATTTATCCCATATTTTTAGTTGGGCGAAATTTCATTTCGCAAATTTACATAATCCGGCGAGACGTATGATAACTCCTCTGGAGTTGCAGGCGTACAACATCATTCGGGCCGTATGCTTGTTTGCCACCGACGTAGTATAAAAAAAAACTACATGATTTCAGTGTAGATACCTAAGCTCGATTTGGCCTGTCAGATTGACCATGATTTTGGTTAAGACGAAAGTTGACGTCCCCACGTAAATCGCTTTTCCATACGTGTATCTACTTTAAATTTTCTTTGTGGATGTTAAAATTTAACGTTACACGTTTCATGGAAAATATATATATTATATTATATTATAGCCTCTTTATTCCTTAGGAAAAAATCACCTTTGGTTACATGTATATACATAATTTTACAGCTTAAAATAGTAACATTTCAACATAGGTATACAAGCGTTATTTCTAAAACAATTTAATTACAAATATGATTAAATGAATACTATTTTTTATATAATAATATTAATATTTTTTTCAGAAAAAAAAAGAAAAATATATATATGGAAAATATATAACTACCTACTAATAAAATCATAGAATATGCGAGGATAACCACAAGAAAACAATTACTCTTCAAATGTCCTGTGAAAATCTATTGCCACCGCATGCGATTCTTTAGATTAATTATTTCTCTTAAAAAACGTTTAATTTTATCTGTAATACCATAGAGTAACTTATACTAGAGCGGTACTGTCATAGTAAATTTTGTAACCCCAGTAAATTCACTGCCATCTGTCGACACACTTTAAAACTAAAAATAAATATTTATAAAAATACGATAAAATGTATTTAAATATGGATAAATGATTTTTTTATTTGCATTAATTATTTTTATATGATTTTGACCCATGTTCTTTCACTGGTATGCGTTAAAATTATAAATAACAAACGAAACAGTCAACGCCCTCTATACGAGTGTAGGCCAAAACTAGTGGCGCCATCTGATCGAGAATCAAATTTTCGTGATTTTCGAGGCACGTTTTTTTCTTAGACTGTATCCATCTATTACGGAGTTATATCTATCTTTGGGTATACTGTTGAACCCGCTTAATACGATTACTTTTCCGCGTAATACGACATTTCATTACTTATCATTACGATTATATACTACTATATAGCGACCCGGGGCGACTTCGCACGGGTTACACAAAACCTCTCTCGATTCGACAAGCCCCCAAGCCTGTTTTTAAGCGTCTACTCCGCAAGCATCTTCTGTCAGAAGAATTTAAATAATGTTCTCCATCTTGTATGTACTAATATGTATTAGTTTATCTTTTGTATATCATATAAGTATTAGTATTTAATCATAATTTTGTTAGTTTACGTTATTATGTTTATATATATATACATGACTTTTTTTGGTTCTATTTCTCGTTATAATTTATGAATCTATCCTGCACCAACATTTATGTCTCTGTTTGACCTAATGGTTGACTGGTAGAGAATGCCTTTTGGCATTAAGTCCGCCATTTGTACATTTTTCTTTGCTTGTGCAATAAAGTTTAAATAAAAAAAAAAACATAATAAATTACAATTCTAAATCTTCCTCAAGAATCACTTTATTGTGAAAAGTGAAAACCACATGAAAATCCGTTTAGTATTTTTGAGTTTATCGCGGATATACAGACATACCCTCCTAAGTCCCAGCTTTTTTTAAACGTCATGGTCCTAGAGGCCTCTTGTTAATTTTTTTCATGGAGACTATATAAAGGAGCCAAATCTCTATGTATGAAAAGTGTCCATCAAAAAACAGTAATTAGGCGGCGCCACCATACACCGAAATACTACCAAAAACAACCTACGTAATTTGGTCGGGTTATTTGTTGCCTTATATGGTTTATGTTATACTCATGTCCCAGAGCCTAACTAGCGCCACCGGAGAGATTAGGAACTATTATTTAAAGCTGAAAGCGGTCACTTTTGCAACAATTCTGCCATAAGAGATTGGCATCCTTTCTATACCATCCATAATTTTTTTGCACATAATAAACATTTGCTGTCAGTCCGAACAGACTATTTACAACCTTATGGACTTTCAGAATACCCCGCGCGAGCATTCAAATCTAAACATTTTGTACCGAAATATGTACTATCGGTGTTTATTACTATACTAATGTAATTAATGCTGGGACTGAAGGGTGACTTTTATTATGTACAAAATTTGGTACCGCAGGACTTAGGAGGATACAGGGACTTTGTTTTATAAGGTGTAGTGATCTTAACGTATCGCATCGCCTTCAGTATGCTTCAGCCTTAAATAGCTAATCTCCTAATATAAACTGAGATTATAAATCCATCATCTAGGCTCATATCCGAAGGGCAGCCGTCCAGATGCATAATGTTGTATGCATTGAAGCTTACTTCAAAGCCTTGTTCATTCAATTAAAAGCACATTTTCTCACATCACCAATGAATTTCACGTGAACAAAGAACAAATTTGCTAATACCGTTTATTTGTTGTTAACGTTATTTTAACAGAGTTCAATTTCGTTTAAGTTGTTACTAAAGAAAACTTGGTAAAGGAACGTTTAAATCTAAACTGTTTGACATCACATCAAATATCCATTAAAAACTCAACCTTAATACAACCAGTTTAAAATTAAAAATACATTGCGCGTAGCAGTCTGAAGGAGCCATTTTGTTTAAAGCGTTGTGATACGGAGGGTAGTTCGCGCAGGCGCGGTGCGGCGTAAACACCGTATTACGGGCAGTAATCGTACGCCAGTCGCTGCGGGCGGTCGTGTCGCGTCGTGTCGGATCGTGTGTGCCGTGTGCTCAAATACATTGTCAAACTGTGGATTTTTCCTGTGTTTCTTAAGGTAAGATACAATTTTTAATTCAACTTAGGTTGTCAAAGTGTGTGTGTAATATTTGTATGCGTAAACGTGTAATAAATAATTCTATAGGTTGGTATATTGACGGCATGAATTCGTTAATAGTACGTTGAGTCATAAGACAATGAGTTCGGTCTGGTTGAGTGAAAATAATGATAAACCGTCTATTTATGTAACGTTAAAATAACGAACCGTTGTTTAAAATAATTTTAAATGAAAATAACCAGATTATGTATTAATTTTAATTTTTAAAATGTAAATAAATGAAAAATGTATTGCTTATAAATACATGTGTATGGATAAATAAAAATCTGTGTATTTGTGGGTTGAGGCACCAGTCTCTTCGGAAGGCGTGGGTTCGTATCCCACCGCTGTCACCATGTTCTGTTCAATGAAACACCACGAGTCCTTGACAACAACTGATTTATTCCCACATACATACACATAGGAGGGTACAACCCAAATCTTACAGATACCAATATCTACAACAGAAACCTTGCTACTTCAAAAAATAATACATAAAACGAATTAACATCTAATTTTGAAATATCGGCAATGTAGTCAACAAATTTGATTCCTAGGCCACTATAGAACCTTATCGCTTTAACACTCTATAAGCACTGTCGTAGTATAAACAAATTGATTGAATATTACATGGTGCTATATAGTAGCCTGGACATTTTTTTCTGTAGTGATGCACTGGACTTGTTTTTAGGATATGTAAATTTAATGTTATTTCTGACCAGAATCATGAGCTGATTCCATGCTCCTAGGAAAGAAATAATGTCCCAAAATTTTCATACATTTTACGTACTTTCCATTTTGTTACCGCCGTACTCGGCCGTGCAGTGTTTGAAAAATGGTAACGGAATGGATAAATAAAACTTGGGTCTTTTTTCCTCCTAGTAGGAACGAATAAGGAGCTCGTGATTCTGAGTAGGAAAAACATTAAATTTACCTATTTTGGAAAAAAAGTCCAGTGCATCACTACAGAAAACAATGCCTGCCTAGGAATCAAATTGCCTGACTGTACAAACTGACACGTAAGCAATTGATGTGCATATCCGGTTGCAAAATATTTACGTTAAGTACAGTTGCCATCAGATACATCGCGGCCGGCCAAGGTGCTCACAAATATCTGAACACGCCTCTATTGTCAAGGCGTTAAGACGGGATTCCACCAATGCTTGTGCCATCATGGTGGAATCATGGTGTTCAGATATTTTTGAGCACCTCGGCCTCTCCGATATGTCTGATGGCGACTGTACCAATCCATTCATAAATATGTAGACTGGTGTGTTAGCAACACTGTTTGTAAGGATCATTATTTATTAATAGCTTATATTTTGACCATTCTTACTTTTACGATTAGCTTAAAAAAGAGTATCAGTTGACCCTTACTTGTCACTGGTTCCCGCCATCTTGAATTGTTATTAAAAGGCGGGTACACTGTGACAAGGGGGAGTTCGTGTACAGACGAGTTACAGTGTAGACATCTTGGAATATTTATTGTAAATTCGTATTATGTTGGTAGCGAACGAATAAAGTTAAAATATTGGTACAAGTATTATAGTTTTCATCATCAACCCGGTGGTAATGGTAACCTAACAGGTGCAATTCTTAAGCGAGGTTTAGACTAGCAAGAACTTGCATGCAATTTTCATTACAGAGGGAGAGACTTTTTATTATTTTAGGATGTAGGTGCGTGAACGTAAACGCGTAACAATTTTTTTTTTGCATTTTTTGTTATTTTGTCTAGTCTGCTTGGTGACAATGATTTGTTAGAAAATATATTGTATAACGTTTAACATTTAAAACTTTCGCGTTTTGAACACATATTAAATCACATTTAAAATCGGGTCTATCGCGAATTTATTTTGTTACCTTTATTTACCGACGTTTCGACACAGATTTCACTGGTCGTGGTCGCGGCTAACTGACGTCCCAGCAAAATGTCAAAACAGAGATTTGTGTGGCTACCCGACGAAAAGTGTATTTGTAACGCTCTTTATGTAAACTACGTAAACCAAACGATAGCGCCATCTAAACGACGCGCAGAGACATCTAGCGGCAAATGTTGGAACCAAGTTTCGTTAGTACTTGTATTTCGTTGTACTGTCTTATTTATGTTTAAGAGCGATTATCGCAAAGAATTTAACCCTAAATATTTAATAAAAACTCATAGGACTTAAAGCTTCGTTTAAAATCCTTATCTTTAAAGCGGAAATCGCGCCATTTACGCGTGAGTATGTACATAAAAATTAAGTATAAGAATGTACTAACGATACCAACAAAAGACGTAAAACCTGCCGCCTCTTATAAGGATCTGTATATGTGTCGTTTTCAAGCAAAAGGTACCAAATTGTCGCTTGCCAGAACGAGGCTGTGACGGGTTTTTCGTAAAAAGATACAAGCAATTTTCGTCCTTATGGTAAGCGACAATGTGGTCCCTTTTGATTGAAAACGTCTCATATTACAAGGCGCACGTGCATGTGCACGGCTGCGAACACGCACCCGGTGTGCACACGCCTTAATTCTGTAATAATTTCTCCAGTCCCTCCCAAGTTTTCAACCCAACAGACCGTATCCAGTGTCCCAAAATTGCCATTTAGAAAAATCCTTGCTCCTTTTTAAGACGCCCCAACAATAAGACTAATTTTCATACTATGAGAAGCAATAATAAATGTAAGTACATTTTTACGGAAAATTAGAAGCTAATACGCTTGTAATTAGACTGATAAATTATTGTAAAGAAATAAGACTTAGTTATTTTTGAGTTTCGGAGGTAGATCCGCTGTTGGTATAAACTAAAATAAATGTCTTAAGGTGGTAAATTTGAATAGATTAAATAAATAAATAAATATTATAGCACATTCTTACACAGATTGACTAAGTCCCACGGTAAGCCTAAGGAGGCTTGTGTTATGGGTACTCAGGCAACCATATATATAATATATAAATACTTAAATACATAGAAAACACCCATGACTCAGGAACAAATATCTGTGCTCATCACACAAATAAATGCCCTTACCGGGATTCGAACCCAGGACCATCGGCTTCACAGGCAAGGTCAGTACCCACTAGGCCAACCCGGTCGTCAAATTATTTGTCGTCGGTCGTCAAAAGATTAAAATGTTTTTAAGCAAACAACAGTAAAGTTTTATTTTAATTGCTGAAGGCAGCAATGCTGCCTTAAAGCTTTGAATGTTTTTTTTGAAGCTTTTAAGTAAATCAGATGGAGCACAAAGATTTGTATGAATAAACGACATTGTTTCATGTCTTATTCAGGAATTGTATTATTAAAAATTCCTTTATGATTTAGCTCTTTGACAATAACATAGAATTTCTCTTTTTGAGCTATTTTCTGTGGCACTGTACTTTATTGGTTAGGGTAAATAGAGTCTACGATAGGTATGTATTTTTTTGTATTTTATTTATAGTAACAAAACGTGGATAAAAAAGTTTCATAGTAAACCGCCGGAGCGCGGCGGGTGACGTTGATCAGTCTGTCAAGTGCGGATGGTTCAACTGGCACTAAGTAGATTAAGCTCAATACATGTGGACCTAATATCTATATACATATATAAAACGTAAGTTAGTACCTATTTTTTTATATAACGTAATACTGGATGCACTTCACTGTTAACTGGTTAGCGTTAAGGTTTTTTTTTTCTTATCTTCTTCATGAATTTATAATGTATTCATAATACTTATATTTTCTTTTATCAATGTCTCCCGGAGCCTTAAGCTCCAGTGGTATATAAGCTCCGAATAATCAAAATTTTTGTATTTATTAAGTGGTGAACGGTGTTGGTCACACATACTGTAAATAGTGTTAAAACTACTATATTTAAGTTTCCCTTGTAGTGATTGTTTGTTTACTTTTCGCACGAGCATTATCAACGAAACTGATTTTTGTTGGTTAACCAGACATTTGGTTCAACCTTGTGCTTAGTTTTAACTGTTATCCTGTATGATACATTTAAAAAAAGACCTACCATATTGTTTTATGATTTAAGAGGCAAAAGAACGGACGAACCGTCTGATGGTAAGCAATTTCCGTCGCCAATGGACACCTGCAACAGAGGGATTGCAAGAGCGTTGCCGCCCGGGTTGCGTAAATGTTAGAAACAAAGTATTTATTTGATTTCATCTCCCCATACCATTAGTATGAAATCCATTTAGCAGCAATGAATATTTGAATAGATTCATATTATCTAATCATTTATTCAAAACTCTACTTGTATAAAATAGATTTGGTTTCCCAATTTTCCTATTGTATATAGGGTACAGTCAACATGAATAGTAGCAATAGGATGGAACAAGGCACCAAAAGTATCTGCCACCCTGGGGGCCTAGCCAAGGTAACAATCGTTAATAGAAAACGTCAATGTGACGTTTCGTAGCAGCTGTAAATATAAAAAAAAATTATTGCTTGACTCTTGACTCTAATACTTTTCCAATTAGGAATATATCTCTGAATTCGCGTTCATAAGTAGCTAAGGGTAAAAACGGGACCCTATTACCATAGAGTAACTGATACTAGAGCGGTACTGTCATAGTAAATTTTGTAACCCCAGTAAATTCACTGCCATCTGTCGACACACTTTAAAACTAAAAATGAAGATTTATAAAAATACGATAGAATGTATTTAAATAACGATAAATGATTTTTTTTATTTGCATTAATTATTTTTATGATTTTGACCCATGTTCTTTCACTGATATGCGTTAAAATTGTAAAATAACAAACAAAACCGTCAACGCCATCTATACGACTGTAGGCCAAAACTAGTAGCGCCCTCTGAACGAGAATCCAATTTTCTTGATTTTCGAGGCACGTTTTTTCCTTAGACTGTATCCATCTATTACGGAGTTATATCTATCTTTGCTATTACTAAGACTCCGCTGTCCGTCTGTCCGTCTGTCTGTCTATCACCAGGCTGTATCTCATGAACCGTGATAGCTAGACAGTTGAAATTTTCACAGATGATGTATTTCTGTTGCCGCTATAACAACAAATACTAAAAACAGAATAATATAAATATTTAAATGGGGCTTCCATACAACAAACTTGATTTTTTTGCTGTTTTTTCCGTAATGGTACGGAACCCTTCGTGCTGGAGTCCGACTCGCACTTGGCCGGTTTTTTGTGGTTTTCTCTTACTAGTGTATTTCGTTCTGCAATTATATTTATGTAGACTACCTATTAATTGTTTGAAAATGAAATTTCGTTTATTGTTTGCAAAATGTATAAGAAATTAACGCTTAACATCATATTACTAACTTAGGTGTTTAATTAAGGTTTTACCCTGCACCTATCCCGATCTGAATTTTCTTGGTTATCTTTCTTACATTTTTCTTGTGAAAAACTTACGTAATTGTCAGTACACAGCGCTTGGCAAGCCTCCAACACCGAACTACGCTAAAAACGCAGCTTTTAGCCCACTAGATAAAACCAGTGGTATGCAATGCAATACAATACAGTAACCCTAGTCTAAATTTCATTCAATTTCATGATGTACGCGTTTGCGTTAAGGCCGTTCCATTGGTTTGCCGCTGTCACTGTCACTGTCACATTTTCATTTTGTATGGGATTTTGAGTTTCCAAAACGTCCCGCTTGGCGCGCGGTTCAAAATCCCATACAAAAATAGACAACTTTAACGCGAACGCACGTCATTATCAAATGAAATTTACACTATAAGGGGTTCAGTATTCTTTATTATTCACTAATCCTACATCTTATTAAACCGAGTCCCCCACCGCGTCTGTGTCTGTATGTTCGCGGTAAACTTGAAAAGTAATACTGAACAAATTTTCATGCATGTAATGATATTTTAGCACACCGTTTGTCTAAAACAGCTAAAGATTTATATAAATTAGTTAATTTAGGAATTATGCGAAGGTAAATTTGTGATTTTGATTTGTATCAATGGGGGTGCCATCATCAAATATGATAAAACCCTTTTATTAAATAGATTTAAAAAAAGGTTTACCCGAGCGTAGCGACCCACTAAATTGTTGTCTATTGTTAATCAGTATGTTTTTGTCGCTAAAATTAAAATTATCTTTTAAGGCGGTTCCCTGAGCCAGAAGGCGAAAAATCTCCTTATATGATCATATTTTTCTAAGAAACGTTGATATTTGTAGACGTGGAAAAAATATATGTAGTTCTTGATTATATTATCTTTAATTTATAAGCTTCCGATACACGAATTATGACACTTCGCTCGATACAATTAATTCCCAAAGTAACCTCTAACTCGGACTTTTAATCCATCTTTACTTGGTTAGTTATTATGTGACACTAGAAACAAAAAAAAGAAGAAAAGCAATCTTATTTTAAATAGTAATTTTACCGCTTTCGAATTTCGATATTGTAAGGCAACGTTATTAAAATAAATAAAAATCGACAAAATTTGACCAAAATTCACTTGGCGCGCATGGTCTTTCCCGTTCTTTCTTGCGAAATACGACAGTGATAGCGGCAAACCCATGGAACGGCCTTAACTTAGAATGATCCACGTTAACAGCCTCTCTCCCCCTACTTAATAGCATAATAACCCGGGGTTAACCGGTTCAACCGTTAACCAAGTGTCAAATTAACCGGTTAAACCCGGGTTAGTGGGATGGTGCAAGTGGCGCTTAGGGTACTAACCTTTAAAATTTTGTCAAATGAAAGTCACCATATTTGTAGCAATTATTTTATATCGTGTTGTGCAAACTTACGTAATGACACGCTTGCAGCTGGCGGGTCGCCAAACTGGGACTGCGCTAAAACTGACTAAATTCTCTCGTTATCGAGCTTTTTCTGCTAACGGTACTTTATTTTTTCATTGACAAGGTTTTATACCTACCGGGTAAGGCCGGCCCGTGTTCTACGCTGACAGTTGTCTGAGTTGTCGCCTGACAGTGTTGGCCGTAATTGTTAATTTTAATTAACCATTGATCAATTTTATTAACCATTAGTTCCGCCATTAACCAATTGCATTAAAGTTAATTCGGATTAAAGTTAATTCGGATTAAATTTTTGAGACGTTAATGGCCATTGAAGTTAATTCGGATTAACTTTAATTCGGATTAACTTCAATGGCCATTAAGTTTCAAAAAATTAATTAGAATTACTCTCAATTGCATTAACGTCTAATAAAATTACATTCGTGATATTTTAAAATGAGACAGCAAAATGACCCTGACTGAACCCTGGCAGTAGTAGCAGTACCTACCTACTACCTAGTAGAATTCTGGTTTGGTGCAACACAGACATACGCGGTTTTGGTCATTTAAATCGTCTTGATGAGCACTTCGGAGAGCCGTACCCATGATAGAGCTGATGCTGAACCCTGGCAGTACCTAATGGATCTAAGGTTTGGTGCAACATAGGCACACGCTGTTTTAGTCATCCGACTCGTCTTGATGAGCACTTCGGAGAGCCATACCCATGATAGAGCTGATGCTGAACCCTGGCAGTACCTAATGGATCTTAGGTTTGGTGCAACATAGGCACACGCTGTTTTAGTCATCTGACTCGTCTTGATGAGCACTTAGGAGAGCAGTACCCATAATGGAGCTGATGCTGAACCCTGGCAGTACCTAGCGGAACTAAGGTTTGGTGCAACATAGGCACACGCTGTTTTAGTCACCCGACTCGTCTTGATGAGCACTTAGGAGAGCGGTACCCATGATAGAGCTGATGCTGAACCCTGGCAGTACCTAGTGGATCTAAGGTTTGGTGCAACATAGGCACACGCTGTTTTAGTCACCCGACTCGTCTTGATGAGCACTTAGGAGAGCAGTACCCATAATGGAGCTGATGCTGAACCCTGGCAGTACCTAGTGGATCTAAGGTTTGGTGCAACATAGGCACACGCTGTTTTAGTCACCCGTCTCGTCTTGATGAGCACTTAGGAGAGCGGTACCCATGATAGAGCTGATGCTGAACCCTGGCAGTACCTAGTGGATCTAAGGTTTGGTGCAACATAGGCACACGCTGTTTTAGTCACCCGACTCGTCTTGATGAGCACTTAGGAGAGCAGTACTCATGATAGAGCTGATGCTGAACCCTGGCACTACCTAGTGGATCTAAGGTTTGGTGCAACATAGGCACACGCTGTTTTATTTACCCGACTCGTCTTGATGAGCACTTAGGAGAGCGGTACCCATGATAGAGCTGATGCTGAACCCTGGCAGTACCTAGTGGATCTAAGGTTTGGTGCAACATAGGCACACGCTGTTTTAGTCACCCGACTCGTCTTGATGAGCACTTAGGAGAGCGGTACCCATGATAGAGCTGATGCTGAACCCTGGCAGTACCTAGTGGATCTAAGGTTTGGTGCAACATAGGCACACGCAGTTTTAGTCACCCGACTCGTCTTGATGAGCACTTAGGAGAGCAGTACCCATGATAGAGCTGATGCTGAACCCTTGCAGTACCTAGTGGATCTAAGGTTTGGTGCAACATAGGCACACGCTGTTTTAGTCACCCGACTCGTCTTGATGAGCACTTAGGAGAGCAGTACCCATAATGGAGCTGATGCTGAACCCTGGCAGTACCTAGCGGAACTAAGGTTTGGTGCAACATAGGCACACGCTGTTTTAGTCATCCGACTCGTCTTGATGAGCACTTAGGAGAGCAGTACCCATGATAGAGCTGATGCTGAACCCTGGCACTACCTAGTGGATCTAAGGTTTGGTGCAACATAGGCACACGCTGTTTTAGTCACCCGACTCGTCTTGATGAGCACTTAGGAGAGCGGTACCCATAATAGAGCTGATGCTGAACCCTGGCAGTACCTAGTGGATCTAAGGTTTGGTGCAACATAGGCACACGCTGTTTTAGTCACCCGACTCGTCTTGATGAGCACTTAGGAGAGCAGTACCCATGATAGAGCTGATGCTGAACCCTGGCAGTACCTAGCGGAACTAAGGTTTGGTGCAACATAGGCACACGCTGTTTTAGTCATCCGACTCGTCTTGATGAGCACTTAGGAGAGCAGTACCCATGATAGAGCTGATGCTGAACCCTGGCACTACCTAGTGGATCTAAGGTTTGGTGCAACATAGGCACACGCTGTTTTAGTCACCCGACTCGTCTTGATTAGCACTTAGGAGAGCGGTACCATAGAGCTGATGCTGAACCCTGGCAGTACCTAGTGGATCTAAGGTTTGGTGCAACATAGGCACACGCTGTTTTAGTCACCCGACTCGTCTTGATGAGCACTTAGGAGAGCAGTACCCATGATAGAGCTAATGCTGAACCCTGGCAGTACCTAGTGGATCTAAGGTTTGGTGCAACATAGGCACACGCTGTTTTAGTCACCCGACTCGTCTTGATGAGCACTTAGGAGAGCAGTACCCATAATGGAGCTGATGCTGAACCCTGGCACTACCTAGCGGAACTAAGGTTTGGTGCAACATAGGCACACGCTGTTTTAGTCATCCGACTCGTCTTGATGAGCACTTAGGAGAGCAGTACCCATGATAGAGCTGATGCTGAACCCTGGCACTACCTAGTGGATCTAAGGTTTGGTGCAACATAGGCACACGCTGTTTTAGTCACCCGACTCGTCTTGATAAGCACTTAGGAGAGCAGTACCCATAATGGAGCTGATGCTGAACCCTGGCAGTACTTAGCGGAACTAAGGTTTAGTGCAACATAGGCACACGCTGTTTTAGTCATCCGACTCGTCTTGATGAGTACTTAGGAGAGCAGTACCCATGATAGAGCTGATGCTGAACCCTGGCACTACCTGGTGGATCTAAGGTTTGGTGCGACATAGGCACACGCTGTTTTAGTCACCCGACTCGTCTTGATGAGCACTTAGGAGAGCAGTACCCATGATAGAGCTGATGCTGAACCCTGGCAGTACCTAGTTGATCTAAGGTTTGGTGCAACATAGGCACACGCTGTTTTAGTCACCCGACTCGTCTTGATGAGCACTTAGGAGAGCAGTACCCATAATGGAGCTGATGCTGAACCCTGGCAGTACCTAGCGGAACTAAGGATTGGTGCAACATAGGCACACGCTGTTTTAGTCATTTTATATATTTAAAATTTATATATTTAAAATTATATATTTAAAAATATCGATTTATATATTTAAAATTTTACGGAGTATACTCTTTTTATCCGTTAAAGTATCCTACGTTGTTCGTGTTAGGAATGGTAGAATACAATAAACTAGAAGTTAGAAGGGAGCTGGGGCTAGCTTCATATATATTTAAGTTGGTGCGGGGCAAGTTGTGCAACCCTGGAGTCCTGGCAGAGGTGCGTTTGAACGTACCAGATCGGTATGTGTGGCGGCGGCGGCGGCCGAGCCTGCTGGCCGAGCCGCTCGCTCGAACGCAACTCCTTCGCCAGGCCCCCTTTACGCGCGCAATTCGGACCCTTAATAGAGTAGCGATCGAGTTAGATTTGTTCTCTTGTTCTCTGAACGAATTCACAAGGGCTACGCTTTACGTATTGTGCTACTGTAATCTGTAAGCTAATGTATTGTACCTATTTTTTGTGTCAATTTCCATACTGTCGAATTAGGATTTCCTGTAATTGATGGTTGTGTGTATGTAAATAAATAAATAAAAAATGTACTGCCAGGGTTCAGCATCAGCTCTATCATGGGTACTGCTCTCCTAAGTGCTCATCTAGACGAGTCGGGTGACTAAAACAGCGGGTGCCTATGTTGCACCAAACCTTAGATCCACTAGGTACTGCCAGGGTTCAGCATCAGCTCTATCATGGGTACTGCTCTCCTAAGTGCTCATCAAGACGAGTCGGACGACCTAAACAGCGCGTGCCTATGTTGCACCAAACCTTAGATCCACTAGGTACTGCCAGGGTTCAGCATCAGCTCTATCATAGGTACTGCTCTCCTAAGTGCTCATCAAGACGATTCGGACGACCTAAACAGCGCGTGCCTATGTTGCACCAAACCTTAGATCCACTAGGTACTGCCAGGGTTCAGCATCAGCTCTATCATGGGTACCGCTCTACTAAGTGCTCATCAAGACGAGTCGGGTGACTAAAACAGCGTGTGCCTATGTTGCACCAAACCTTAGATCCACTAGGTACTGCCAGGGTTCAGCATCAGCTCTATCATGGGTACTGCTCTCCTAAGGGCTCATCAAGACGAGTCGGATGACTAAAACAGCGTGTGCCTATGTTGCACCAAACCTTAGACCCACTAGGTACTGCCAGGGTTCAGCATCAGCTCTATCATGGGTACTGCTCTTCTAAGTGCTCATCAAGACGAGTCGGATGACCTAAACAGCGCGTGCCTATGTTGCACCAAACCTTAGATCCACTAGGTACTGCCAGGGTGCAGCATCAGCTCTATCATGGGTACCGCTCTCCTAAGTGCTCATCAAGACGAGTCAGATGACCAAAACAGCGCGTGCCTATGTTGCACCAAACCTTAGATCCACTAGGTACTGCCAGGGTGCAGCATCAGCTCTATCATGGGTACTGCTCTCCTAAGTGCTCATCAAGACGAGTCGGACGACCTAAACAGCGCGTGCCTATGTTGCACCAAACCTTAGATCCACTAGGTACTGCCAGGGTTCAGCATCAGCTCTATCATGGGTACCGCTCTACTAAGTGCTCATCAAGACGAGTCGGGTGACTAAAACAGCGTGTGCCTATGTTGCACCAAACCTTAGATCCACTAGGTACTGCCAGGGTTCAGCATCAGCTCTATCATGGGTACTGCTCTCCTAAGTGCTTATCAAGACGAGTCGGATGACTAAAACAGGGTGTGCCTATGTTGCACCAAACCTTAGACCCACTAGGTACTGCCAGGGTTCAGCATCAGCTCTATCATGGGTATGGCTCTCCGAAGTGCTCATCAAGACGAGTCGGATGACTAAAACTGCGTGTGCCTATGTTGCACCAAACCTTAGATCCATTAGGTACTGCCAGGGTTCAGCATCAGCTCTATCATGGGTACGGCTCTCCGAAGTGCTCATCAAGACGATTTAAATGACCAAAACCGCGTATGTCTGTGTTGCACCAAACCAGAATTCTACTAGGTAGTAGGTAGGTACTGCTACTACTGCCAGGGTTCAGTCAGGGTCAGGGGGCATTTTGCTGTCTCATTTTAAAATATCACGAATGTAATTTTATTAGACGTTAATGCAATTGAGAGTAATTCTAATTAATTTTTTGAAACTTTAATGGCCATTGAAGTTAATCCGAATTAACTTCAATGGCCATTAACGTCTCAAAAATTTAATCCGAATTAACTTTAATCCGAATTAAATGGCTAATGGTTAATGGCCATTAACCTTTTTAATTGTTAATTTTTAATGGTTAATGGCATTAGCGTTTGGCCAACACTGTCGCCTGACATTCACAGTTCATCGTACATTTCCAACAATTTCAACAAGTAAATCTTGGCGCTCCGATTTACTATAAATATACCGTGTTGTACTTCTTCTTAAACAAAACCAGACTGCGTAAAAATAAATGAATCAGACTTTTTAGATTTTTATGTGGATATATACATATATTTTTTAAATGGTCTTTTCACTAGCTTTCGTTTGATACCCATATTCCTATGGTAAGAAACCCTCCTCCTTTTTTTCATTAGCGGAGCGTCATTTAAGAAATTTATATAGCCTATGTCACTACCACATTTCTGACGAATTCAACCACACCTCATATGTCAAACACTGTCCAGCCGTTTGGGCTGTAGGGCGTGCCAAAGAAATCGACAAACATACCTACATATACTTACATACATACGCTCGAAAAACATTACCTTCCTTCTGATGCAGTCGGGTAAAAATGCTTTCATCAAATTTATGAGTACTTCGCTATTATCTAAAGTGTGCTCGTAGAGATTGACGTTGTTAGGTAGTTGCTATTAGAATATAATACATTTTTTGTCAGGATCCTAATCATACATAGGAGATTAAAAACCTTATTATCCATAAAATAGAAGCTAAAATAACGTAAACAACCTCTCCAGGGGTTCCCAACCTTTTTCAGTCCGCAACTTGCAAGTTTAAAATTTCGGCGGCGGCGCCCTAACCCAGCTAGGCTATTTGAAATAGATAGGTAACATGGTGAGGAGGATTGCCTCACGGCGCCCCTCTCTGCTGTCTACGGCGCCCCAGGGCGCCGCGGCGCTGAACTGATTTGACGTAGGAAACCACACAAAGGAGGGCAGCACCAGTCGTGCATCTAGCGAATAAGTTTGACTTTTGAAACTAAAAATCATAAATTAAAGCGAGTATAAAGGGGGCCACTGACTATCAGTCCGCCGGACGATATCGGCCTGTCAGTTAGAACAAAAATTTGACAGTTCCGAACAACTGACAGGCCGATATCGTCCGGCGAACTGATAGTCAGTGGGCCCCTTAAGTTTTACATACAAAACTTCTGATCGTTCTATTTTCTTTTGTAAGTATAACAATTTATAATAATTTTATTATTAAAAATATATTTATTTGCTGACATGTCCCATAATTACTCAGTTTAATTTAATTAAGTTATAAGCATGTATGTATATAGTTCGTAAGATTTCTAACACAATGCATTATTGTTAAAGAAATAAATAAATGGAAATGGAATTTCAAGGGAATTTAGGATATTTTAAGGTAAAAAACAAAACAAAAAACTTATAAAAAAACAGTATTTGTTAGTGTCTCATATCGGAATATTTTAACACAAGTTCTAGGGTATATTATTGTGTCATTAAAATTATGCCACTTTTACACAAACGCCACCTACAAGAGCCTCTCCCTTCTGACACCTTCTCTGAGCACATTTCCCGTTCATCTTCTTAAAACCATCAGGGCATTCCGGTACCTCAGGCTTATCCTTCAGATTCACATAGTCCAAATACCAATAATCATAGTCCTCTGTAGTAGTAGTCGTTGGTTTAGGTCTCGGTTTCTTCTTCTTCTGATCCATCTTACCTTCCTCTTGGTAAACTAGTCCATCTTCATTGAAATTGATATATATGTTTACTGTGTATACATTCTCGGGATCGCTGCCTCTTAAGTCTGATTTCACTTCTTCTTTCAACTTTAGATTTGGAGCGATTGTGCTTGTGGGTAGAGGCCATCCTATGTTAACTGGGGGCAAGCTTATTAAGTGTGGAGTAAAATCTTTAGGTCCATCTAGTGATGACATTGTGCTACTTACAACATTGACTTGCTCAAATATCGCTCTAGGTTCATTTTCTGTTTTTTCCGCAGTTATTTCGATTTCTTCAGTTTTGTCTCCGTCTTTGACAGGTTCAATTTTTTCTTCAATTTTCCTAGGATGATTTCTTCTAAATGTCCTCGCAGGGGACGCGGTTACTGCCATGAGGCATAATGACAAGTATAGAAGGCGCATTGTGTTGTCCCTTTTCGATTATAATGAGTGGATGGTCCACGGGAGTCTATATATACGGGGAACGGGTAGGATGACCTTAAGATCAAGTTGGGAGCAAAAAATAGCTGGACAAGTTTGAATTATGCGTGTGTGTTTAACATGGCCATTATTCTTTATAGGCTTATTATGAGAAATAAAGGAAGATGGGCACTTACTTATTAAGGTATAAACAACTTGGTGAACTAGGCTGCAAAAACGCAATTCTTAATGCTATAGACTGGGTTATTATTAGCTTCAAGCTTACTAATTGCATTTATTGAACCGTTAAATATTTCCATGTAAAATCCGTGCCAGCTTTCGTGTACCTACCTAACCTATAGATGATTGTTGTAGTGAAATCATAGTCGATGATAAAAGCTGGATTATATCAAAAATTAACTCTTTACAGAAATTCTATATTGTCATTTCGAATGCATATAGGTACCTACTTGCAAAGTGTCATAATCATAATGATACGAATCTTAGAAGTACCATATACATACAGTCACCATCAGATATATCGGAGCGGTCAACGTGCTCAAAAATATCTGCATGCATTTTGACGCCTTGATTACATATAGAGGTCTTGTTCAAATATTTGTGAAGACCTTGACGCTCCGATATATCTGATGGCTACTGTACAATGGGGCCAGAAAGCATACCCTTTCTAACCAAAAAAAACCGGCCAAGTGCGAGTCGGACTCGCCCACCAAGGGTTCCGTATTTTTTAGTATTTGTTGTTAAGCGGCAACAGAAACACATGAAAATTTCAACGTGAAAATTTCAACTGTCTAGCTATCACGGTTCATGAGATATAGCCTGGTGACAGACAGACGGACAGCGGAGTCTTAGTAATAGGGTCCCGTTTTTACCCTTTGGGTACGGAACCCTAAGAAATGATGTCGGTCTAATGGTCTCCGAGTAATCAGTACCTAGGTACCTACATATAAAAAAGATTTCGACGAATTAAGAACCTCTTTTTTTGAAGTCGGTTAAAAACACCGTAGTCGGGTTAAGTTTTCAAACTATTTAATCGTTCTTTCCAAACCTTGACACAGTTCTATTTAACTGTAAACGGAAACAGTGGGGAACCCTTTCAAACTAAATAGGTTCTTTCAGCCGAAAGAAAAGTTAGATGAAAAAACTTTTTAAAAGTTTTGCAATGACGGACCGTGGACGTGACGGGTTTAGTGACGTGTTATCACGTCCCAAACTTGTTAGAACGTGTTTATTTGTATTTGAAAGCTTTGTTTTATATAATGACGCTGACAGACACGTGTTCCAATCTACGAATAGCCTTCTAAGGTTAATGGAGTTCTTTTTTGCATCATTAATTCTTTGAATATTTAATAATTCTCAATGCTTATAAATAAAGGAAAAGTGGTAAAACTCACTGTCTCGGGCAAGAGTCGAACTTCGGGATACCAGCCCGCCCCTCTACCAACTCAGCTACCGAGACCTATCTGTGGACACGAATATTCGCCTTCATATGCGCCTTAAATGTCGCTAGGCTCCCTGTCGCTCAGTAATGTGACCTATAGTAGTTTATTTTGATGCTATAATAAAATTCCTGACTATTTTCTTCGGAATTCTAATTTTTTCGCCCTTTGTCTTCGTATCTTTTTTCTGTTAGTATTTTTTTTATGTTAAATGTTAAGTATTTGGTATAAAACAGATAAAATGATAACCATCAAGGTAGCTTTATAGTTGCTTATTAATTGTTCTATAATCGTCAACAGAATAAAATCCAACGACACTGACGAATTAAAAACTTTTCAAACATTATACTCGTTATGCACATAAATTAAACCCATATTAGTATTTTATACAATCGTAATATAATAGAGAGCTTTTCAATCGAGTACCGTGTTTAAGCAACGAAGCTTGCTGAGTTGCCTAAGTGAGGTACGAGATTGAAAAGCTTGATTATATCACTATTGAAAACAATACTTTTTCTAAGTCATCTAAAATAATACTTTTTTTATTATAAATCTAAATAATTAATGAAAATTGGTACAAAAAATTGTACTTAGTACAAAAGACATCAACGCGCGACTATTGTTGCCCGTTTAGTCTTTTCAATGGGAGCGTAGCGGCACGTGATTGGTAATTTTTTAAAGTTGACTACAGCGTATCGAAATGAATATTATAGAGTTGGGAGCCCATACATAAAAAGTACGCAATTATAGTTTGGTATACGAAATCTTAATTCGACCATTAAAGTCGACGAGTAGAAAAAATAAATAAAAGTATCCTGTGTTCATCCTCTATTTAATTTACTCTTAAACCTGTACTAACATTACAGCAACTCATTTAACTGACTATTTTAGGTCTTATGTCGTTGAATTTAGGTATATAAATTACCAGTTTTTTATAGCTGGTCCACCTATACGTATAAGGAGATCATTTTGATACTGGTTGATGTATTAATAGCCCTTCGTTATCATTTGTGCAAGTCGCTCCATAATACCCTGGGTCTTTTTACTTTCACACAATTATAGTGTTTATTGCTAAGTGATTAAGGGTTACAACGACGTGCATGCTTGAATGTAAAGTTATGTATGGCGGTAGGCTTCGTTTTGTCTCATTGTTTAATTGCCAGCATTTATTTATAACCGCGGTCATTGACTGAGCACTCAATATAATAAGCACAGTATAACTTGTACGCAGTAACTTGACTTCAATAAATATGATATTGGCGGTAAACGAGCACACGATTCGTTCTACCGTTGGACTGACGATTCAGAAGTGTCACATGCGCGTTGATTGTTAAAGGAATATGACTGTAATCGAGGTTTAAGAGTCAAAATGCATGTTCTTAGCCGCAACGTAGCACATATTTTGGAGATCTGTTGTCATTACTAGTACTAATTTGATCTAAAATCCACGAAATAACAATACCTAGTGTCCACGCATGTAGGGGTGGACGAGAAGTTCTTGGGGTCGTGGATGAGGTGAGCTAAATGACACTCGTAGTCCAATACATGCACGTATAATATAACTTGGTGATACAGAGGTGTTATAATATCACGGTAAGCGGACGGGCTCGACCGTCCGTCGCAAGATTGCTGAGAGAATGGCCGTTGCCGGCCCCACTGCCCCGCGCCCCGCACCATGCATTGCGTCGGCGACGGCTCCCGAAGATGCCCGAACAAAGACGAGGCGATAACATCTAGTATTACCTGCATATCTTATGAAAAAAATCTCATGTCACACTGCTGCTCATACCTACTCAAAGTTGAAACGCAGTAACTCTGTCTGCATCCGATAAAAAATTAAGTTAACTACATTTTTCATTTGGTTGACAGAACAAAATAACGAGTTATAATATGTGGAATAATATATTATTATCCATACAATACGATATCAACCAAATCTATATTAATGTGTTGTATTGTTTAACACGATAATATACTGATATTTACCTATACTGTGTAAAAGTTAATATAAAAGGCTTACTAGGCAGATGTCTCACATATCGCTACTAAGACCCTTGGTACAGCACAATGCGTCGTCTAGTCATACTCACTTGCCTTTTTACATACGCACTAGCGTTACCTACAAATGTTCAAGAGAAAAAAGAAATTGAAAATGTAAAACCTGAAGAAAAGACTAGTGATTCTATAATTCTTGATATAATTGAAGAGAATGAAGAAACTGAAGAAGGAAGAGATATGCTTCAAGCTGTCAAAAAGGAAGTACGTAAAACAATACATATACATTCACCAAATACTCCAAATATCAATGTAATGCCAACTAAATATCATATTACTGCTAACATGCCTACACCTCCACCATACGCACAAGGTTTCTACGGACAAGGAATTCGAGGTGACGGATTAAAAAGCGCAAAATCAGACAGAAGCAAACCGAAGAATCAAGTGAACATCTACGTTTATTTCCCAAATAATACAGAATCAATGGAGATGGGTGAGATGGGTGGCAAAAATGCCTCGATTGATAAATTTGATAAGAAAGAAGCGGGGAAGGAAACTGTGATGATGGAATCGGCAAAAGAACCCGTCAAACAGGTGATAGGAGAAGTTAAGAAACCTAATACACCTAGTGATACGTCAGGGCAGAAGCCGAGCAAAAAACCCTCGTATGTAACGGCGTGTCCACCAGGGCATGTGAAGATATTAGGAGCTTGCGTTGAATATGATCAAGACTGAAAATATGCAAAAGGAATAACAGATAAAAAACGAATGTAAGATATAGTAAACCAATTGGTCAATATAAAATGGCAGCTTTGAAAAATGTGCCTAGCTTAAGTACCCACATCGCCATACGAGCTGTATAGAAAAGTGGATAAGTACTTATGTTAGGGCACTTACTAACGTACGAAGTGGTGATGGAAATTTTGATTAATTTTCTTCAAAAAAATAGGGTTATTGACTGTATTTCATGCAGTTTTGTTTTTCTGTGAAGACGTCATTTCGTTTACTTGTTCTAGTAATGTAAATTTGAAATAAAATGATATAAAACAAGATGTATTATTTTATTACAAAACAAACTGGTGAAAATCCTGTATTTTTTGATAATGATAGGTTTTATACTAAATAATGGTATTGTGTCTAGTTTGGCTTGTTGTGAGATTTTTTAAATTGTTTTTAATGTAAATAATTTTGAACTTATTTAAGAAAACCGGCGAAGATTGAACATTTCCCCATCCTTATCTCCGAAACTAAAATGTTGAAATAAATATAGAAAATAGTTCATTACCCATAGATTAAAGGGGGTACATAAAATGATAATGATGTCATCGACGTAAGTACAGTAGAATAGATTAAAAAGATCAATAAATTAATAATATAATTAGGACACAAATTGACTAAGTCTCACAGTAAGCTCATCAAGGCTTGTGTTGAGGGTACTTAGACAACGATATTTATAATATATAAATATGTACTTAAAAACATAGGAGACACCCATGACTACAGAATTACTAAATGACAGGAATAATTATTTTAAAGGGGCCCACTGACTATCAGTTCGCCGGACGATATCGGCCTGTCAGTTGTTTGGAACTGTCAAATTTTTGTTCTAACTGACAGGCCGATATCGTCCGGTGGACTGATAGTCAGTGGGCCCCTTTAGAAAGGTCCAGCGTGAGTCCGTTATGAAAAAAAAAAACTTATGAAAAAAAAAATACGGATTTATTATTCATTTATTTTAAACTTTATTGCACATAAAAAGAGTACAACAGGCGGACTTAATGCCATTATAGGCATTTTATGCATTATAGACATTTCGTATTCATTTACAATATTTACATGTAGCATTCTATGTTTATATTCTACCATCCTACGTACCTGAAGCCGTAATTCAATTATATTCTCGTTCAACTTTCTTCGACTTCGTAAAAGTTCAACAAGATACCAGTTAATACAAATAGTTACGTTTTACAATGAGGCAAAGTTGTTGTTTAACCTCTCGTGCTATTGATACCTGAGCAAGCGGAAGATTACAAAATTGAACTATGTGCGTAACAAGTGATTCGAAAATTGGAATATTGAGCGTTGTGAAAGTTCCAAGGCACGAGGGTTAAACAAATTTTGCTATCGAGTGAAACACGAAATTTTTCAAAATATTAACTGTAAAACATTACAAATCAAAATATTAATCCAATTCAAAGCTACTAAATATTAATTTGTACATCCTGTAAGTTTGTCTATCTGACCTGGCTATAGTTTTCCACTCATCTACTCGAAGGTTAGCTGGAAGAGATCCCTTATAGGGATAAGCTCGCCTTTGTACTTCCATTACTATAATTTATTTTTGTAAACCTGTGTTGTGTACAATAAAGTGATTACTACTAGTACTACTACTACTAAATGTATATTATTTAAAATTATAATTTAATAGTCAGTTCTTTTTCTAAGCCAACACGAGGAAACAACTCAAAATTTGCATCAAATTATATGCCACTTGTGAATAAAATGCAACTTTCACATCAGTTTTTTAAAGACAAGAGAGCCTTTACGAGCGGGTGTGGTTAAAATTAAAATGAATAAGGACCCTTTTGTTTAACATTTCGCATAAATAAAGCCTATTAATAACTATACACATGGGCACTGTACTGTGCGTAGCGTAAATAACTTTTTCAACACACTTGCTCAAAACGACGTTTTTATTCCACCGATTTTTGGCTCATAATCCTAGATATTAAACACGCGTGCTCTTTCAGTGTATTATTCCACTCGTGCTTTTTCATTATATTATTCGACTGAGTTAAGAAGGTAACTAATTGCTAACAATATGCATGGAAAGGGAGCCTTCTTTAATTGGTCAGACTGGCGGACACCGGCGCGCCCGACCGCCTGCGCGGTGCGCAGCCCGGCCGGCCCGCCCGCCGCGTTGCCCGCGGCCGGGTCGAGCGAGGGCCGGCCGGCAGTACGAGTATGACAGATGAAACACACAATACTAACTGTTTTAACTATTAAAATTTGATTAATATGAGTTTCTTTTTTTTCTCGCAAGTGTGTTGAAAAACGTCGTATGAAACGCGTGTGCATTGGTCATTACACACATCGGCTTTCTTATTGCGCGCTCGCTTACAGCTCGCGCGCACAATATCGCCTCGTGTGTAATGACCGACTTAGCACACTTGTATCATAATGTATTGATGCACACAGAACGATTACGCTTACGCGACGCTTGGTGCTAAAACTCTACGCGTCACGTACTCGTGACGTTTTTACGATACACTTACGCGTCTCTTTACGCTTACGCTCCGTGTGCTGAGCGCCTAACAGTAGCGGAGCGTAAAAATGACGGCAAGCCGAAGCACAGTTGGCTTACATTCTGGTGCTTTTGGTAGGATAATGCTTAATTCTCTAAAAATAAAAATAAAATAACAGTTATCGAATTTTATTTACGCCTCGACATGTCACTTCGTACATTATTGAGCACAGGTTGTCTAAAAAAATCCCAAAAGCCCTTAGTGTGTCTTGGAATAACATTGCGTACCTGAATATAAAAAAAATTGATAACAACATATCCTGATTTTTTGGGGTTTTTCAACTCAGAATCACTAGCATATTATCCTGATACAAAAAAGTGTCCCAAATATTTGTAAATAAATTTTAGTTTCCACTAGGTACTAGGTACATTTTTCACACTAAAACGTGACGTAATGGAACGTACATTTTAGGAAATCTTTTTTTAATGGTAGGATAGAGAATGCTGAAGTTTCTGAGTAGAATATTTAAACCCAAGAAAGTCCAGATATGTAATAATCAGGATTTCAGTATTTATTTTGGAAAACGTTCACCTGCGAGTAAGTTTCCCTTCCCCTTACTAAGTATCCTACTTAAAAAATACTCTGTAAGGTTATTTACATACATGGTTACATACACACGACACGAGCAATGGTAGTCTAGCGGTAAAGGCGTGCGACTTTCAATCCGGAGGTCGCGATATCAAACCCCGGCTCGTACCAATGCATATTTCGGAACCTATGTACGAAGTGTTATTTGATATTTATCAACCGGGCTAATCCCAAAAGGCTTAATTTCCCCTCTGGGTTGAAAGGTCAGACGGCAGTCGCATTCAAACTAGTGCCTACGCTAATTCTTGGGATTAGTTGCCAAAGCGAATCCCAGGCTCCCAGAGCCGTGCCAAATCCGGTGACGACGTTGGGATGATGATGGTTTGGTTACTTACAGAAATGGCAAAATAAATAAGAGCTTGTTAATAAGTCCCGAATTCTTCACATGTGCGTTGCCCTTATATATAAAACATCACGTCACGTGACCGAAAGATTGAAAATTCGTAAGACGGCCACGTGACCTGATCGAAATTGATTTGGATGGAAGTTGATTTTTCTGAGAGACAAACTTTTTAATGTTAAATACTTGTTAGTTCTGAAGTGTAAAATTTTTAATGTAATATAAATTGTTATGTTTGTGTACGATAGCGCAAAAAATGAATATTGTTGAAGTGATGGAATGGTTAGGGAATAATATTGCACGAATTGCTTTAATTATCAGTATAAAAGTACTATCATTTATGTGGTAAAATACAATATTCAAGTTTTCACTTCTGCCGGCACTGCCGGAGTGCAACCCGTTGTTTTATTTTTATAAAATAACAATTAAATGCAATTTCATTAATTTCAATAGCCAGGAGGACCAGTTTCATGTGCATCAATGTTTACTCATCGTAATTATGTGAGCGCTCCGGCAAAAAACAAGTTTTAAATTGTAACTATGGTCTGTGCATCGCCTATTAAAATTCAAGCTCCTGCGTTTTTATTTTTAACCGCTCTTAAACAGGCTTTAAGCCGCGAGCTTTATAAAGGACATACTGGACACGCCTTCCACACTTTAACAGCCTAGCCTGGGCTAGCCAAGCTAAAAATGAAGCTAATAATACTAACTTGTCTCTTAATTTACGTAGTAGCAACGCCAGTACGAACTGGAAGAGACGCTGATAAAACTAAAGGGGATAATGCTGCCCAAGATGCTAAAGAAATAGCGACTAAACACGAATTAAAACTCGCTAAGGATTACAACAAAGATGTCAAAATAGACAAGTCGATTGAAGGAACAAATGATGATTCAGGAATTGAGGCAAAAACGACAAATCAACAAGCTAAAGGTGAGGGAGAAACGACATTAATTGAAGTTGGTATGGCAGAGGATAAAGAAGCCGAAGAACGAAGCACTTTTCATCTTTATCCACCTAAACCTAATATTAATTATAAACCAACTAAGTATCAAGTCACAAATGATGGCCGGCCTGTTGAACCTCTCTTAAAACCTAAGCCAATTTATCCTCCAATGCCATATGGCATATGGCCTTTCATACCTCAACAAGAACAAGCTGAAAAAAAATTCTATGAGTATGATGATGATTATGACCCTATGAATGAAGTGGTCGTGCATATATTCATACCTAATAACAGCGAAGGCACAAACCAGATGATGGTGAATACGTACACTAACTCATAAACGAGTTGGTGTATTTATAAATCGTCCTTGGTCATTGCACTGAACAGGCTTTATAATAAAAGGCATACAGGACGATTCCCACATTATATTTAGTACCATCGCTTTGGCAGCTGGTTCGAAAATGAAGCGTCTTCTACTGACTTGTTTTTTAATATGTGTGGTCACGTCATCACCTAAAGGAATAAATTTAAATGTACGCATCGGAGACACGACAAGTTCTAACACAGAAGCAAAAGTAGATTCAAGAATTAAAAATCTCAGTAGTCAAGAAAAAACAACGCAGTATATCGAAACTTTACAAGTGAGTGAAGAGGGTTTGGAAGAGTCGCTAAATACTACAAAGGATGCTATAGAAGAGACAATTAAAGCTACGAAAGAAGCCGTTAAGACATCAAAAGAAGTTACAGAAGAAATAGCAAAAATAACAGAAGACTTACAGATTGATAGGAAAAAACATGTGAAAACTCCAGATATAATAGAAGGACGTAAAAGCAATATTTATGTTCCAACAGATCACAAATCTAAAATTAATTCGCCATCGAAAAATCATGTTAAAAATCATAAGATGAAGCCTATTTTGGATGATAGATCCAACACGGAGCAAGAAAATAAATTAAAAGATGGAAAACACAGAGATGATGATCGTACTACTGTTGTAGATGTCTATGTGCGTTTCCCTCCTTCGAAACAGGATAATTTGACAGTGGACATGTCAACCAACCAATCTTATGACTAATTTCAGACTTGTATCATTAATACACTTATATTGACCGGGATATAGACTGTGATTACCGTGAGAACGTAATATAAGTCTACTGAAACTAACCGTGAATCATTCAAAACTCTTATTGTATCATTAATATCAATTAGATTCTAATACCAGTGTTACTCACATACATAATTATATGCATTTTTTAATAGGCTTTCTGATAAATAGTTTATCTTTATCTCTTTGTTTCACGTGTGTAAGGAAAGTAAACAATTATATGAAAAGTGACAGTTTATTTGCCATGTCACCTGTAAACAAAGAGATAAAAATAAGATTGCAGTACAGGTATACATCTTTATTTCTGTTCTGTTTCCGATCACTTTTGCCAAGATATTTGTAAAGTTTTAATAGTTTTTAATTGTACTAATTTACCTTTACATAGATAAATAATAAAAATGTGAAAAGATCTTATAATCCGCATTTTCACTATAATATATAAGCCACATAAAGAAGCTGGGGATGTTATATTTTTCGATATGTATTTAAATTGGTGCCTTCTAACTGATTTATAACCAAACAATCTAAACAGTTTTATATCCTTATTATTTACAACGACGGGACTTAATCGCGTAAAACTCGCGCGCCTAGAAGATGTTGATGTCAACTTTAGCCAGTCTTCTCCGAGACCACGGGAACAACGCCGTCCTCGAAACGTCGGAGGTAGATTTAAAACTTATTTTACGCGATTAAGTCCCTTCGTTGTAAATAATAATGAGTAAAAATCGTGAAAGTTTAAATCAGAGTTTTATATCCTATTTTAAATAATAATATATTGATTTTTTTAATTATATAAATATTATAAGGACAATCGCACACAACCCCAAAGCTCAATAAAGCTTGTATTGAGGGGTAAACGACAATAAATATAATACATACTTACCGAAACATCCTTTATACGGAACTAATATTTGTTATAATCACACAAATAAGGAGGATCCTTATCAGGATTTGAACCCTGGACCTCCTGCGTAGGCAGGGTCACTACCGACTAGGCTAGGAGGTCGTCAGATAGTTTCATATAATTTTCTTTAACGCATACAAAAAAAAAACGCAAATCTGTCACTTTTGGGATAAAAAACGACATTAAAAATAACTTAACCCCTTTTACGTATAAAAAGCGTGTCACATGTTGCTTTTGGTTGTAAGATATTATTGCTAATGACATATATTCGAAAAACATCCTCCCTTCGTTTCCGTCGGTTAAAAGTGTTAAAGCACACGTCGAAAGCTTTTAGAAGCAATATTGACTGTGCACAAATTGATTTCAGTCATTTTTGTGTACAGCCCTTGCCGGCTTTTCATGTAGGTAAATAAATTACATTTCAACACCACGCTGCAAAAACGATTAAGGTCGAGCCGGAGTTTAACGATGTGGGTTCCACGAATTTTCATATGCTGATTGAACCATGTAATTAAGAAAAACCGGCCAAGTGCGAGTCGGACTCGCGCACCGAGGGTTTTGTACTTTTTAGTATTTGTTGTTATAGCGGCAACAGAAATACATCATCTGTGAAAATTTCAACTGTCTAGCGATACGGTTCGTGAGATACAGCCTGATGACAGACAGACGGACAGCGGAGTCTTAGTAAAAGGGTCCCGTTATTACCCTTTGGGTACGGAACCCTAAAAAGGATTATGCTGCCATACATGAAACTGTCAATACATGAATATGTCTTTCTCTTACTCCTGGTCGCTCGGTTTCATGTCTATAATTACGTGTATATACTATGTCTATTATTAGGTCAGAGGGTCTACCGCGAAAACCGAAATTCGCAAATTGCGGGGATCTTTCTCTTTTACTCCAATGAAGGCGTAATTAGAGTGACAGAGAAAGATGCCCGCAATTTGAACTTCGATTTTCGCGGTATAGCCCAGACACGGAATGTCACGGAATGTTTGTAAAATGTTTGTAAACTTCAGTCTCATGAATAATAGGAAAAAGAGAATTCACGTTGTTATAGCGGCAACAGAAATACATCATCTGTGAAAATTTCAACTGTCTAGCTATCACGGTTCATGAGATACAGCCTGGTGACAGACAGACAGACCGACAGACGGACAGACGGACAGCGGAGTCTTAGTAATAGGGTCCCGTTTTTTACCCTTTGGGTACGAAACTCTAAAAAGGACTACATAAAGATAAAATAAAAGTGCCTATTACATATATGCTCTTCGGACATCGCGATGGTTAATACATGTATGCAAAAAATTGTGTAAATGTATTTTCCATAATGTCAATATCTAGGAGGAAAATAGGGACTACGTCTGTATGGGGAAGCGGTCACGTTATTTCGTCCCCTTTCGTCTTAATTCTTGACCATTAGAAATTTTTAGGTAGTGAGGTAAGTAACACCTCGAAAGGGAAAAACGAAACCCTTATAGGATCACTTTTCGGACTTTGTTGTCCGGCCGTTCGTCTGTCTCTGTCTGTCAAAACCTAAAGGGTCTCGGGAACGCGTGGAGGTGTCGAGTTGAAATTAAAACCATATACTCGAATCTACAGTCCCTTGAAGCTGAAGTTAACGTAAAAAAGATACGACCGTTTATGCCGCATAAATAAAACGTATAGGTATTTCGATTCTTTCAAGTGAATGGAAATATAGGGTAAGGGCGTGCGACGTGCAATCTGGAGGTCGCGGGTTCAAACCCCGGCTTCGTACCAATGAGTTTTTCGTACGAAATATCTTTGATATTTCGCTTCTCGGTAAAGGAAAACATCGTGGGGAAACCGGACTAATTCCAATAAGGCCTAGTTTCCCCTCTGGGTTGGAAGGTCAGATAGCAGTCGTTTTCGTAAAAACTAGTGCCCACGTCAATTCTTGGGATTGGTTGCCAAGCGGACCCCAGGCTCCCATTAGCCGAGGCAAAATGCCGGGACAACCCGAGGAAGATGATGATGGCATTAAATTTTTTCTATTTTTTTATTTAAACTTCAGGATCAATTATACAAACAAATACTACACGCGATGACATAAAGTAGAATATTGACCAGGTTCGATTCCCGGTTACGTATGAGTTAAAAAAAATGAATGTCATTATTATTAAATCTAAAATTGACGCCATGGTTCCTAAGAACAGATTTCACTATTTCTCATAGTTTTTGACTTCTCCATACTGACCCATTTGGATTGATCACCCTGTATATACGATGACCGGTTTGGCCTAGTGGGTAGTGAACCTGCCTGTGAAGCCGATGGTCCTGGGTTCGAATCCCGGTAAGGGCACTTATTTGTGTGATGAGCACAGATATTTGTTCCCGAGTCATGGGTGTTTTCTATGTATTTAAGTATTTATATATTATATATAACGTTGCCCGAGTACCCGTAACACAAGCCTCCTTGGGCTTATTTATTATTTATTTATATAGTTTTGCTAGAGGACTCAAAATGTAGGCTCGTTTGTATGTGTCGCGAGATAACTAGTACTCTATTCTATCAAGACAATTATCTATTCTCTGTCTCCGAAACTGTCAGAGTTAGTTTCCCCAATTAGTCAAAGTGACAACTTAACTAAAGGGATTTCGTTACTGACTGTTCTTAATGGGGTGACAGGAAGTCCTGTTTCGTAACTCTAACAATTCAAATCCCACTTACATTGTGACATCAGAATGATATTTAAATCGTCGTGCGTGCATTTCACTCGTAGTATATTGGCGCGACCGAGACGCACGGTATCATTTTGATGTCTCTGTAATTTTGAATAGGCCTCTCTGAACGTGTTGTAACAATAGGTGTTGATAGGGCACTACATTCAAAATAGTCTTTACAGTACATTACGACACCAGGTGCTATAATAAGCACATTACGTAACTACGTCGAAAATTTAAAGGGCCATATGTACTGTAAAAGTTTAATTCGCAACTCGTGTCGATTTAAAACATTCCCTTCGGTCGTGTTTTAAAACTCGCCACTCGTTGCAAATTTCCTATTTTTCGCACTAGTATCGTAAATAACTATTATCTACATCCTCCTCCTTGCATCGGTTTCCTCATCACTGAGGGTCATAGTCGTGGTCACTTCTAGGGAACAGCTTCTCATTAGACAATTTGCCGCCACCTCTTTCTGTCTCTCGCCGAGTGTAGGGCACCGTGGAGCGTCAAGGGCTGAGCGAATTTAGTCTGTCCACCGCATTGGGCTCCTGCGTCTCGGCTTATCGCCTTCGATTTTGCCATTGATTACCAGTTTTTCCAGGTTATCACTGTCTTTCCTGGCAATGTGGCCAAAATACACAAGAACGTTGTGTAAGCAGACAGTAGACAGCCTCGTTATGATATTTAGTTCATCAAGGATCGATGCATTAGTGCGGCGCGTTGTCCAGTGTATGTTCAGCATCGTCTTCCAACACTACATCTCAGGCATCAATTCGGTTACGGTCAGCTTTCTTAAGGGTCCATGTCTCTGCGCCATATGTGAAAATGGAGAAAACTAGAGTCCGAACTAAGGTACTCTTGGTGTTGGTAGAGATGTTTCTGTCCTTTCATACTTTCTCCAGCTGCGCCATGGCACCCTTGGCCATTCCCATTCTTCGGCGGATTTCGGACCCGTTGTTACTTATGGTAGAGCCAAGGTATATGAAGTGTTCTACGATCTCTAGGTCAAGTGTTCAACTGCGCTCCAACTTCCGTTTGCGTTCTTGTATCATGACTTTGGTTTTAGATCTATTGATCGAGAGTCCGAGTTCTTCACATATACTTTCTATCCTGTTTACGGCACCCTGCATCCTGTTTCCATGCTGTTGTTGTGTGTTGTGTGTGTTGCTTGTTGTGTGTGTGTGTTATATGAATACTTAAATGATAGCAAAATGTACCTTACTAACTTAATAATATAAAACTGTATATGTATCTCTAAATTTGACGTGTAAAATGTATTTTTATCAATAAAACATTGAATTAAATTGAATTTAAAAGACAGTCCATCTCTGCTTCGCTGGCTGCCAGAAGGGTGGTGTCGTCAGCGTATCTTAAGTTTAATATTTTACGCCCTACCACGGAAATGTCACCATTCCAGCCGTCGCATGTTCTACATATATATCTTATGTAATAAAATTCATAAAGCCACACATACCATAAACCATTCATAAACCTTCTATGATGCGTTCAAAATCCACAACTTACGTCCAGCATGAAGATACACAGCGTTTACTCATGCGTTCGATCGAGGGCCCCAACTTGACATGGGTCAAGTTGTCAACTGTCAAGTTACAAATGTGATTGATAGCGGCTAGACGAGTGACACTATACGCGTATAGCCAATAGAATAGAGAATTTTGTTAGTAAAGTTAGACAAAGAGAACCTTCAACGACTTTGACAGCACACGCAGTGCATGTGTTATTTATATGTCATGATTTTATAGAAGTTTGACTATGGATGGTATAGAATGGATCGCAATCTCTTATGGCAGAATTGTTGTAAAAGTGACCGCGTTAAGCTTTAAATAATAGTTCCTAATCTCTCCGGTGGCGCTAGTTAGGCTCTGGGACATGAGTATAACATGAACCATATAATGCAACAAATAACCCGACCAAATTACGTAGGTTGTTTTTAGTAGTATTTCGGTGTATGGTGGCGCCGCCTAATTACTGTTTTTTGATGGACACTTTTCATACATAGAGATTTGGCTCCTTTATACAGTCTCCTTGAGTTTGACATTTAAAATAACGCACTGCGTGTGCCATCAAAAATCGTTGAAGGCTTGTCTTGGTCTAACTCTAATACATTTGTATTAGCAAATTGACATCTAATAAGTCAATTTGCTAATACAAATACTTAGGCGCCGTATAATTTTGTAAACAGGAAAGCCCTTGGCTTATCCTGTTTATTTGTTTGGGTCAAAGCCCTTGGCTTATCCTTTTTTGGGGAAACTCCACCAATAAAGAATTTGTATTTAAGGCTCAGAAGAAATGCATACGAACAATTTGCGGTGTCCAAGAAAGTGAGCCATGTAAACCATTTTTCAAGAGTCTCAAAATTCTTACATTGCCATGTTTGTATATATACGAAATGGCCAATTTTGTAAATACAAACCACAGCCTATTTAGTAAGTTTAAAAGCGTTCGCCTTCAAAACAAACTAAAGTCTATGCAAAAAGTACCAAATAAAACGGCACTTCTACAAAAAAGTATACTTGGAATGGCTCACAAAATATATAACAAGTTACCGGCGAATATAATTGCATGTAAAAACAAGAATAATGTTTTTAAAAAAAACCTAAAAGCTTTTCTTACCGAGAAAGCATATTACTCTATTATAGAATTTTTGACTGAATTACCTAATTAAGATTTACTGCATGACATAACCCTGTTTTGACTATTATTGTTTTCTGTGATATTATGATTAGCGTGTATTTTTATTGAATTTGTATGCCAATAGGCACGACATAGTGATACTGAAATATGTATTTAACATCTTGTAACTTACCTATGTTGAACAAATAAATCTTTGAATCTTTGAATCAAATCTTGCAAGCTACCTACATTAGACCCACTTCTCATTATTAGATTGAGATGTAACTTGTACATATACATATACAGATGACTTGTATGTAGGGTGACAATGCAATACCTATAGGGTTAATTGGCTATTAGGCAAATGCTTCTTTTATTTAGAATTTAAGTAGTATTTTTCACAACTGCCACTTTTAAGCGTTTTTTGTACAAAAAACTAAATACTCAAATAACTTTAAAACCAAAGAGTTTTGACGCAAATGTGCTAAGGAATAACCCCTTTCAAGGAATTCATCGAATTTCCAATCAGGATACAGGATCAGGTCATAATACTGGATTATGGTATCTAATGATGGACACAGGAGGTGGCCAGAGGAACTCTGTGATAACCTGATAACCCGACGCAACCTAATCGTGTTTGGGTTTGTTAAAATCGTCTTGATGAATATTAATTGCCTGTTTATTTAATCTTTATTGCACAAAAGAAAACCTTACAGTACAAAAGGCGGACTTAATGCCATAAGGCATTCTCTACCAGTCAACCTTACCAACCTTAGTAAAGTACAGTCAGCGATAAAAAAATTGTATGAAAATATATTTTTGACAAAATAATTAGGTAATTTTGTCTTCGGTTACCGCGATAGTTACTCATGAAATAAAACTATGAACCGGTTTTTGCATGTACAACCAGCCTTAAAGTTTATAGTTTATGATGGTTCATTATTTTTGTATGTAGGTATTTTGCACTTTGTAGCTTTTCCTCAGTCACTCGTTGACCACGAACGCTGTAAAGGGTACGAAACGTCGGGATGTATTATAAATTCAATATACGCGATATTATCCGTTTTCAGTTTTATTTCAAAAATAATTAGGTATTATTTTGTAAAATAAACAAATCATAAATTAATTTTTAACAAGCAGAAACGTCTGCGATCGATGCTATTAAGCTTAGAATAAATTTAAAAGTGGAAAAATTACTGCCTTGGGTGAGACTTGAACTCACCAGAGGCCGTGAGTTCAAGTCTCACCCAAGGCAGTAATTTTTCCACTTTTAAACAAATCATAGTCCTCTCAATAGTCACACGAACCTAACCGCCGCCATACAATCTAAGTTAAGCTCTCATTTTAAAACGACACTGATATATATAACATGTAATTTGACATTAAGCAATAACTTTTTCAAAAACCTATTTTTATTTTACCAATTCCATTCTAAAAATCTAAGCTCACATCGGAATTCCCCATGGACGTATGTAGCTAGGTCGATAAAACCTTTGTGTCGAACATTTTTCAAATAGTATTTCAATCCCTAGTGTTTCTCGTGAATCAAAGGTTTAACGCTCTGTCTGCTTTGAGGATTTATCTCGCAAACTTATGGATGAATTGAAATCTATTTGTGTTGCAAAAACCAGCCAAAAGTATGTAGAGCCATGTACAGTTTGCCATATAGGTGAGCGCCATTGACAAATAAAAGAAGAGGGACAAATGTCTATATCAGGCAGATCATGAAATTCCTAGGCATATCGTGAATCGTGAAAATCATTGTCTCGGTCCCTGAGTCGACGGACCCCCGCTGCGCGGGGCACCTCTTTCTAAACAGCTTGTCCTTCGGGCATCTATAGCAACCTAACGAACCTATCATAACTATCTATTGACTTATTGTGACTACCGTCAAAATATTACACAGGAACTTTACGATCGGCCGCCGACATATTACAATTCATAATAATATTGTCTTCGGTTACCGCGATAGTTACTCATGAAATAAAACTATGAAAACGGATTATATCGCGTATATTGAATTTATAATACATCCCGACGTTTCGAACTCTTTACAGCGTTCGTGGTCAACGGGTGACTGAGGAAAAATTACAAAATGCAAAAATACCCACATACTAAAATAATGAACAATCATAGACTACAAACTTTAAGGCTGGTTGTACATGCAAAATCGGTTCATAAGGCTAGTTATACACTATAATTATTTTTCAAGTAAAGATATATATATATACGCGATAAAAAACTATGCTGGCTCCAACCCTACACCACGGACCCGAGAAGATTTAATTCCCTCCTAAATTGTAGGAGGGTATCCCAATATGGGACCGGCAACAAACTCGGCGGGACACATCTTTTCAAACCATCAGAATGTCCAGCATCATCCAACACTACGGTCTCACAGTCTATGTCTCGCTTGCTCCTTTATCAGGTGGACTACAGGATCCCAAGCTGGTGGTAGAGAAAAGCCATCTTCCCTATTAAAGTTTGGATATTTCTTAATCTCAATGGCCTCGCGCAGCATTCTGGGTATGTAACGCTTCTCCTTGGCAAGAACCAGAGGCTTATCAAACTTGATTGAGTGATTGGCTTTATCCATGACATGCTCACAGACAGCAGACCTAGGTCGACGGTGCTTGACATCAGCTATGTGTTCCTTCACCCGAGTGGAAATGCTCCGTTTCGTCTGCCGAAATGTGCCGCGTTGAAAACGTTACGCGATGATCCAGACCTTACTATTCTTCGAGCGGATAAGGGAAATGCGACGGTTGTACTTAATACTTCAGATTATAACCAGAAAATTAGGGAATTATTAGCGGATACTACAACCTACAAACATGTAAAGACGGACCCGACTATGAAAGTATTGAAAACCACTAAAGAACTAATTAGTGATTACTCGGACAGCCTTGATCTGAATGTTGCAAGTTTAGTTCCTGACTGCCCCGTGCCTCCAAAGTTGTATGGGTTGCCAAAAATACACAAACCTAGTGCCCCACTACGTCCCATAGTGAGCCAGATAGATGCTCCCACATATAAATTGGCTCAGTACCTCGCGGGAGCCCTCTCAGCATTACGTGGTAACACTAGCACGCATACAAAGGATTCTTACCATTTCATCGGTGAGATTAAAGACCTAACATTGACTGATGATGAGATCATGGTCAGTTTTGACGTCCAGTCGCTATTTACAAGCCTACCGGTACAAGACTGCATTGAAATTGTCAAGAAGAGGTTATGTGAGCAGAACATGTCAGAGGAATAAGCTGTTGGAACATTGCCTTACATCTGGCTACTTGCTATGGAATGGTGAATTCTACCTTCAAGTCGACGGCGTGGCCATGGGGTCTCCGGTGTCTCCAGTAGTCGCTGACATCTTTATGGAGGACTTCGAGGAGAGGGCACTCTCATTGGCTCCTGTGCGACCGAAGATATTTAAAAGATACGTAGATGACACTTTTACTATACTTCCAAAAAGTAGTGTTTCAACTTTCTTGGATCACCTAAATTCCATCCATAGCAAAATAAAATTTACTATGGAGTTGGAAAAAGACTGTTCTCTCCCCTTCTTAGATGTATTGGTAAAAAGAAATCCTGATAACACCCTAGGTCGCACTGTGTATAGGAAACCTACTCATACTGATAGGTACTTAAATGGCAAATCGCATCACCATCCCAGTCAACTTGTTACAGTAGGCAAATCTTTGTTTCAGAGAGCCCAGAGGATATGTGATGACCAGCATCTGGCCGCGGAGCTCCAGCATGCCAGGCGCGCGCTCCAGGCAAACGAGCTCAGGATACCGCGGGTCAACCAGAGGTCCCACATTAAGATCCCCACAGTTGAGCGCAGGCCTGCCATTCTGCCTTTTGTCAGGGGGGTCACGGACAGGATCAGCCACATCTTGAAGCGTGCTTCTATAAAAACATATTTCAAGCCAATGAAGAAGATGTCACAATTCCTGAGGCCTGTAAAATGCAATACCCCTCTACAGACTGCAGGAGTGTACAGGCTGGACTGTGAGTGTGGCCTATCATATGTCGGGCAGACGAAACGGAGCATTTCCACTCGGGTGAAGGAACACATAGCTGATGTCAAGCACCGTCGACCTAGGTCTGCTGTCTGTGAGCATGTCATGGATAAAGCCAATCACTCAATCAAGTTTGATAAGCCTCTGGTTCTTGCCAAGGAGAAGCGTTACATACCCAGAATGCTGCGCGAGGCCATTGAGATTAAGAAATATCCAAACTTTAATAGGGAAGATGGCTTTTCTCTACCACCAGCTTGGGATCCTGTAGTCCACCTGATAAAGGAGCAAGCGAGACATAGACTGTGAGACCGTAGTGTTGGATGATGCTGGACATTCTGATGGTTTGAAAAGATGTGTCCCGCCGAGTTTGTTGCCGGTCCCATATTGGGATACCCTCCTACAATTTAGGAGGGAATTAAATCTTCTCGGGTCCGTGGTGTAGGGTTGGAGCCGGCATAGTTTTTTATCGCGTATATATATATATCTTTACTTGAAAAATAATTATAGTGTATAACTAGCCTTATGAACCGATTTTGCATGTACAACCAGCCTTAAAGTTTGTAGTCTATGATTGTTCATTATTTTAGTATGTGGGTATTTTTGCATTTTGTAATTTTTCCTCAGTCACCCGTTGACCACGAACGCTGTAAAGAGTTCGAAACGTCGGGATGTATTATAAATTCAATATACGCGATATAATCCGTTTTCATAGTTTTATTACAATTCATAATCTTTAAAAGAAAAAGAAAACAACTTTCCAATTTATGTAACTAGTGGCTCACCTGTAGACTCCAAATTAAGCTTAAAAAAAATTCGAACGCGAACGGTGCTTTTTACTGGCGTACAAAATCTTAATGCAAATCTCTAAGCTCCGAAATAGCGGAAGGTGTTTGAAAATACAGTGGGTTCCGTCACATATCGGTTTGGTGGGAAACGAGGAGGCTGACCGGTTGGCGGCAGCGGCTGCTTCTGAGGGAACTGAGATTGATGTCGCTCCAGACTTCTCAGAAATAGTCGCACAGTGTAAAGGTAAAATCTTTGGTCGCTGGAAGGAGTTCTTTGATGAAAGATCGCAAGAGAAAGGAATCTGGTACAAGACCATTCAATGTGAGCCTCCTCGGATACTCTGGTGGGAAGTCGCTGACTTAAACCGGGCGAAAATTGTACGTGCTCACAGGCTTCGGTCCGGTAACATTCCATTGAATATGTTTGCTCATCTGATGAGGAAAGCAGAGTCGCCCAACTGCGATATTTATGACTCTGTCGAGGATGTACAGCACTTCCTAATGGAATGTGTTCGGACTCGAGACAAGAGGGCGCAACTATTTGAAGCTAGGGGTTATGCATTAACTGATATTGCGGTTTTTCACTCGATATTGGCGGAACCCCTGTCTAAAACTGGGAAATTCGTGTACAGTTCTTTTGATATATACGAGTACTAGAACTTATTGAAACTGTAATGTAGAGGCCCAACGGAGCCGACATGTCTCAGTGATAAAGGCTCCTTTTAAATATGTAGATAAAAAAAAAGATGTTCGCTTACGTAAGACGCTGCGTAAGAGCCGGTACAGACGGACTGCAGCTCGACTGCAACTTGTATGGGAACTGCACGCCGACGTTGCAGTTAGCGTGCAGTTAAGAATAAGAATAAGAAATATTTATTAGCACAAAAAATAACACAAAACATTGATTCATTCAGTTGGCGTGCAGTTCCTATACAAATTGTATTCGGGTTGCAGTCCGTCTGTACCGGCTCTAAGTGCCATAGACCCTAAAGTGTTTTAGTTTGTTATGCCAATTTCCACCATTTTGAACCTTTCAAAAAACCAAACGACAGAAAAAATATATCTAATTACCGAACCTGCTCACATAATTTCATAAGAATCGGCTGAGAAATGTGACCTGGGGCCCGCTTATCAAAAGCTTGTAGCTTGTAATACAAGTGGAAGTCCCTTTCTAACAAAAGCTGTCAAAAAGAGACTTCCACTTGTATTACAAGTTACAAGCTTTTGAGAAACGGGCCCCTGCAGAGGAGTACATCCGAACATACGAGAGCATAGGATTTTTGCCCAAGTTGAAACCGGAGACTTCGCCAAAGCTCGGTCAATTAATGAGATAATTTTCTTTTTTGCAGGTAAATTGGGATTCTGGTGATTTGGTGGTTTGCTAACCTCTCTCAGGTTAGCAAAAGCTGCGAATGCACCGAGTTGACAACGAGGAATGTGATGTGCATTTGTCCCTACAGCTTAAATGTCTCATTGCTCGACACCGCCGAATTCCGCCAACGAAGTTGGAGGTCCTGGGTTCGAATCCCGGCAAGGGTATTTATTTGATCGTTTAATCACAGTTTCTTGAGTTACGAATGTTTTTTATGTAATTTAGGATTTATAAATATATATTAGTCTTTTTCAAACACGAAGGGTATGGCGACAGGTGTCATTTCCATACAGTTTATAACCTTAAAACGCCAGATCTCCCTAAGGATTTTTGCACCACCCTACTGACTCCCCAAGGTAACCTAATAAATAACGCACGCGTATACGGACTCTGTAGTGCGCACATAAACAGAAATGATTTTTGCAAAATATCGTGCCCACCCAGTGACAGTTATTAGTTATTTGTTTTACAGGGGAGCAAAGTTAGCGAGTGGTTCGAAAAGTGGAATCTTAAGCGTTGCGAGGGTTTAAAGGCACGAGGGTTAAACAAATTTTGCCACCGAGTGATACACAAAAATTTTCACTACACCAACGCATGAAAAATATCAACTGTAAAACATCAAACGTTATTAAATATTTATCATTCAAAACAATCATTTAAAAGTCAATTCTATCAGCCAACATGCGCAAATAACTTAAAATTTGCATCAGATTACTTCGCCTTACATGTGGATAAAATTCTACTTTCTTAATAGTTTTTGATATACAAAGAGAGCCTTTCGATGCTGGTGTGGTGAATAATATTATGTATACTAAAAATCTGCAGCAAAATACCTACAGCGTTAAGCTTGTTACGACTGCAACTTATAACGTAACTCAGTTTCAGTCTCTGTCTGATTGTAAAACATGGTTGTTGAGGCTATTTACGGTTTAAGATACCAAGCGGAGCGTTGAGCGTTACGTGCTGCGCGCCCCAAACGCGCCATGTTTCATTGCGTGGTTAGGGACAATATATAAGAGGAAAATTCACCAACCGATTTCAAAACATTCTCGATTTTTACAAGCATTTATTTATCTTGCCCTGTTTGTTAGTTAGTATGGGTCAAATCTTGGAAGCTAAATTTGACCCACTTCCCGATATCCGATTGAGCTGAAATTTGCATACATATGTAAGTTGTGTGACAATGCAATATTATGGTACCATCGAGCTGATCTGATGATAGAGACAGGAGGTGGCCCTAAGAACAAATTAAATTATTTTCTATGAAAATATTTTAATTTGTGGTTTTTCAAGTAGACACACTACTATTTAAACTATAAACTGAAATAAATATCCGATAGCCGATAGCCGAGCGGTTCAGGCACCTGTCCGGTAAACGGGGTACGCTGGTTCGATTCCAGCTCTGGACACTGGAGGCTTTGGTCATTTTTTCGTTCGTATATGATATTTATTTCAGTTTACAGGAGGTGGCCATAGGAACTCTGTGATGAAACTACGCAACTTAACTGGTATTAGTTGCCTGTGGTAAAAAAGTACAGTCAGCGATAAAAGCTGCTACAAAAATGATATTATTAGCATAAACATATGATTCATGATAATATAACATTATTGCTTGAAATTATGAAAAGTGACAATTTCATTACTAATATTATAAATATGAAAGTTCTGATTTTAGGAAGTGTCAGATGTGAACATTTCACGACTTTCACACATTCACTAAAATGGGACTTAAATATAAGTACAAAGGCGAACTTATCCCTTTGAGGGATATCTTCCAGCCAACCTTTTGTATTAGAACCTAATAAACTTTTTCCTTTAATCTCGGATATTTTTCCGCGTCCGCTTGCACTGTAGCCCATGTCGTATCTGTCTGGAATTATAACATAGTTGCCAGTAGTAATACACCCAAGTTTCGCGAACATTGTCGGATTCCATTTGCGAGTATTCTCTGTGAAATAATACAGTTTCAGAAGAACTGACATTTTATTATTAGACATAACTCAGTTCGGTAAAATAAAACTATGAAAACGGATTATATCCCGTATATTGAATTTATAATACATCCCGAGGTTTCGAAGCCGTTACAGCGTTCGTGGTCAACGGGTGACTGATACGCGATATAATCCATTTTCATTCATAGTTTTATTTCATGAGTAACTATCGCGGTAACCGAAGACAATATTCAGTTCGGTAAGTTTGTTGGAGAAGCGTAAAATGGTTTTGAATATAATCGAATCTAAACTGTCGTGAGTCATACTAATATTAAGCTAATTTTTCACTAACAACGGGTCTTTACCGTAATATTACCATAATAGGTACCATTAAGTTTTTATCTAAAAGCAACAAAACACAAACCATCCAACTTCGTGAAATAAAACATGCTTCTGACGTTCGTCCAGCAGCTGTTTTTTGTCAAGACTACAGTGCAATTACTCATAACTGACTATCGATGGACCTTGTGTGCTTTATAATAAGGTTCATGTATTGTGAGTTTAGTTTAGTTGGTATATTTCCATAGTCTTAGTAAAAACGTGCCCCTCCGAGCTTGTTGTTATGGTTGAATTGTCTTGAATGACCTCTGAGAGATGATCATTGTACCGTCTCTTCCGTATTTATAGAGTATGCCTTATTTTAGGTTCACAATATTATAAACCTTGTTTTTATTAATTCATTAAATTTCGCTTTATTTTTTGCCAGTGCGCGATGGAGCGCAGTATACTAGGTGTTCGCAGAACTGATTATAATCAGAAACACGGAACTGCGCTCCAGAACTCGAGTTATAAAGGTGTCAAGACCGCTAAGCTTAAGTGGGACTGTTGTCGCATGCACCCTGAAAGGTGGGCCAAAATGGTTACCGAGTGGGACCCACGGAACACCATAGATGGTGCTGGCCGAAAAATGGCTGAAAAAGATAGCAGAGCGCGAGCGGGAAATCCATGCTGAGGCTGACCCAATGCGCCGCCCTAGAACGAGACGCAGGCGTGCTGCGCTCGACAGACGCTTGCCACCTTAGCATCGACCTCCGGGTGGCAGACACGAGGGCGGCGTCTGTCACCCATAAGAAAGAGGTCCTCGGGTTGGAAGGCATGTTAAGTGTTCGGACATGCCCTATATGTGGTTTCGGGCAAGTATTCACCCGGTGATGGGTCGTAATGGGCAGCTGCTGGTGGGGTTGCGGATGAGTGACGCCGCGTGCCCGTGACTCCACCACAAAGGCAGAGAGATGAACACCCCAGGTTTTTTAGTGCGTAGGAATCTCACATATCCTCAGTGTCTCCCCCATGCGCTGGGGAATCTTTCGAATATTTTTCCTGGGCAACAAAAAAAAGGCCGAAAAGGAGATTAAAAATGTCATATTTTATAGAAATTTGAAGTTTGTCACTTTATCGACCGAGATAGCTCGGTCCAATACTACCATATATTTCGGCTGATTAGATATCGATGTCTTACAATGACTACAAAATACTTTTCATTTCTCATTCTCTGAAAGAGGGTCATTGTTGTTAAAAAAGTTGTGCAGAAAATTATACCTACGTTTCTGCACTAGAGCATTTCACGTTTCAAGTACGATTTTTTTAATTCTTTTACGATAAGCTATTGAAATTTGGGTTTAAGTAAATGGATACAATTTCCTTTTTGATATTTAACTCCCCATACCATAAATAACGATACTTTTGCCTAAATTGTCAATTGAAAGTTCCCTCAAGAAATACTATAAAAACGTATACTTAGTCATGTTAAAAAAAAACACGCATTTTACTTTCCTCGTATTCAAAATGAAAAGTAGAGTGTTTACCTCGGGTGAAAGGCAACATTTCATCCCTTGGTTAACAATCTACTATTTAAGTCCATTTTTTTGACAATTTAAGTGTTGGCTCCTTTTTATTACAATACTCTTTGGTTGGCTCCGTAGTAAAAGTTCTTCAGTATGCCTTACCTAATCAATCAGAATAACAATGCAAAATATGACTAAGGGTTGATAAAGTATGCCCTTTAGGCTGCGTTTCCACCAGAGATGTGCGAGGATGCGTAGCGAATTACAGACAAATAGGAAATTCTGAGCTGAGCGAGGATAGGTAAATTAAGTGGTGAACAAATACATCCCTCGCTACGCATGTTCGCACATCTCTGGTGGAATCGCAGCTTTTGTTATTTCAGTTTAAGACAGATTTGTCATTCGCTGCCTCCGTATAAATTATTTGAAGTGCATTAACAAAAGATTGCATTTGCAACGAACTAGTTTTGTTAAGGAAATAATAAGGAAAAATACATATTGACGTGTCCCAAATTAGTATGTGCAACAAGACGACAAAGTTGTTTTTTCCTGTGGTGTTTTTGAGTCTTAATTAAGCTTAGATTTTATTTTAGACTCGAAAGGCACTGTTTGCCTAATCAGTAGGTACCTAATACTTAATCAAGTTTTATTAACTATTAAATTAAATCACATTTACAATGGGGTCTAACGCGAATTTATAAATTGTGAATGTGATTTAATATGTGTTCAAAACGCGAGTTTTAAATGTGATATTAAATTAAAAATTTAAAAAAACCCTACGCTATATGCCAAATAAATCCATTTTGTGCCAAAAATGCCTAACATCATTTTGGAAAAAAGCTGATACTCTTCAAACTGCTGGACCGATTTCTATCAAACATAGCTAAGAACGTAGCAAGAAAGCTCAGTTTTACGTGAAAATCACCGCATCGAAATCAGTCCATCCGTTGGAGAGCTACGATGCCACAGACAGACATACATTGGAGTCAAACATATAACACCCCTGTTTTTGAGACAGCATTTAAGTTTATATGTTTATTATTAACTAGGTTCTGCCTGCGACTCCATCTGAGGAGGATGTTGATTAATAAAAACTATCATCAAACATTTGACGACCGGTCTGGCCTAGTGGGTAGTGACCCTGCCTGTGAAGCCGATGGTCCTGGGTTCGAATCCCGGTACCTAAGGGCATTTATTTGTGTGATGAGCACAGATATTTGTTCCTGAGTCATGAATGTTTTCTGTACAGTCGCCATCAAATATATCGGAGCGCCCGAGGTGCTCAAAACATCTGAACACGCACTCTAACGCCTTGACAATAGAGGCGTGTTCAGATATTTGTGAGCACCTCGGCCGCTTTGATATATCTGATGGCGACTGTACATATCTAAGTATTTGTATGTATAAGTATTTGTATAACTATTACATATATATCCTTGTCTGAGTACCCACAACACAAGCCTTCTTGAGCTTACCGTGGGACTTAGTCAATTTGTGTAAGAATGTCCCTATAATTTAATGTTTTTTTTTTTAATATTTATTTATCTATTATTATTTATCATATGTCCCTTCTCGAGCCTCAAACTATCTGCATACCAAATATCATAGCTTGGTCTAAAGATACTGACTGTATGTCGAAATACTATTTAACTTACTGATTTCGAGAGACATTTTCTTTGATGCGAAGACTTAGGGGCCTAATATAGCTCCCTGCGGGACACCCCTAACTTTATTCTCTGTCGTCACACAAGCGTTACTTGAATTTTAATTATGTCACGCAAAGTCATTATCATGATATGTCTGGTACTTGGATGAATATTAAAACTTAAGAGGAAAGTGGACTACCGCTTCTTCATACAAATGTAGTCCCGTTTTCCTCTTTTGATATTTTAATTATTTTTTATTTATTTATTAGAGATAAATCACAAGTTTTACATGATAATTGATAAAAAGCATCGTTAAACCAGAATGGTTTGTCTCGATACTCCATTACGCAGTACTGACATTATGATGTTTCATTTGACGCCCGAACTATTTCTATTTCTATATTCTATAGAAAATGTCATAGAAATATAGAAAGCAGCCCGTTTTCATTTTTCTTTAGTAGGTACAAGTAAGGAAAAAAACTGCATAAAACATTAACAATATGTAATTCCAATAAGCTTTCGAATAACGATATAATATTAATAAACTTAAGATAAGGTTATTTCGGATAAGCGCCGTGGCTACGGATAATGCCGGGGCCACACTAACGGGAAAGGTCGGGAAATGTGAAGGCCGGCCGCACTTATACCGCAGCCGCACTTATCCGTATGGAGCTTACATAAAATACCTTTTAATAGTGTGTATATTTAGTATCACCTTATTGATTTTTCAGTACAGTTAGCAGCAACTCTTATTCTCTTAACAATAAAGTCGCGTCAAGATCATTTTGAACACCTCGCCCGCTTAGCATCTATTGCTGCTGACTGTACAGGGTACATAACTTGATTCATTTGTAATCTATCAACTATGTAAAATTTTAATTATTTATTATATTTAATGAGTATATACCGGTTCCGACGTAGTTTTGGGCTTGACCAAAGACCAAACTTTATTGCACCAAGATATACAGTGTTTTCAAATAACAGACTTGCCAAAAGGAATTTTCCACCAGCCAACCATAGGGCCAAACAGATACACTGAAAGTTGGTGCAAGAAATAACAAACAATCGAATAATATTGTAGTTTTATTTTTGTGTAACTAATGTTCAGAAATTGGGTACAGAAAAGTTAGAAAAACCACCCAAATGGTCACACTTGTCGCTGTGACAACTTGATAATAACAGTGACAGTTATTTTAACACGCGCATAACGGCATCCATCATAAGGCAGATGGGCAAAACAAACATAGTTTTCTATCTAATCTTCAGGTACACACATTCCCTTATATCTCGCATAGCCAGTCGGACAGTGGTCCCCACTGAACGCTGCTCTGTCGTCCAAAGTCACAGGGGACATCGTAGTAGTTTCCTCTATACCCCACACCCACTCATCTTTATCCATAGTCATGTTTTCTTTGTCCTCGCTACCCAAAGGGATCTCTGTAACTTCGTTTTCTATTACAGTTTTCGGTCTTTGATCTGTTTGTCTAAATCCAGAATTTCTGTGATTTTTGTTTTTATTCTGATTATTTCTGTTTTGATTTGTATTGTTGCTTAGATTATTTATAAACGGAACTATCCCGTTATTGCTTTGGTTGCCAGAACTACTGTGGTTATTCTGTGTTTCTTTATTATAATCATCCATTGTCATTTCATCTTGTTGACTACGGGCATTCAAAACATTTTGATTGTATTTTTCTTCTCTATTACTATTCCTACTGCTACTTCTATTATTAGTGACATCTCTGTACTCATTGTTGATGTTAAAACTTTGACGTGGTATGTTCAAATTGCTTTGTTCACGTCTATTTTGATTACTCCGTCTATCAAAAGTCATGTTTATATCCACGCTTCCTGTGTTATCATGAGAGCGTCCTTGACTATTGTAATTATCACTTAAACCTCTGTTATTAAATGGTTCACGGTCATTTAAATTTACATGAGACTGACCTGGGTTCCTCTCCTGGAATATTCTGTCATTTCTATCATTAGAACTAAATTCTCTGGTATTTGGTACAAATTGCCCATAAGGTATACCATGATTTGGATTTTCGTTTCTATGTCTCTCATTAGAAAATATTTCTCTATTATTTGCTTCATGAAATTGCCTTTGGTTATTTAGATTCTCATGAATATGATCTTCATTTGGATTTGCGTCCCATCTCCTGACATTGCTGTCACTTTGAAGTTGTTCATGTTGGTTTAAATTCACGTGACCATTTTGTCTATTATAGTTGTCACTTTCATGTCTGTTCATAATCATAGGATTAGCTTGTGCAGGTGGATTGAATAATGGCCGTTCAAATCTTTCTTGACGAGGCTCATAATTAAAATTTTGTGAAATATCTCTCGCAGAAACGGACACTAGCACAATTAAAATAACAAAATACATAGTTAATTCTTCAATCAAATAGTTCACATAACTATAATTATAACTTTTCTAAACGTTTTAATAGTTTATAGTCTCACTGCTAAACATAAAAAGTTTCTTGACAAATTTTAAGTCCACTTTTAAATTTTTTTGTTTGAGCTCACTTACATTTTAGTAACAAAAAGTTACTTACTTTTAATCACTTAACTAATAAGTCCCTTCGCACTGTTTATGAACATCTTTACTAAAAGTAGTCTGTACACTTTTTGTTCGTCCGCTTTTTCCACTGCGCGTCTTTAAAACTAGTTGTTGTAGAGTATTGCAATAAAACAACTCACGCGCAGGAGCGCAGACCGGTACTGCGCGCGCATACCATGATGGCTAATAGTAATGATGTGCGGTGATTAGTGGACGCAGAACTGACACAACTTTGCAGAACTAAACAGAGTTGAAGAGAGTTCCGAAAAATATTTGTTGTTTGTTGAATATAATTATCATTACCTAAACCGTATGATAGGAAGCTTTGGTAGAGCTTGTGGCTAGGCCTGCTTGAATAAAGCATATTTGAAGTTTGAAGTTTGGAGATCACGCTCAACGTAGTTAATTGTCATAGCAAAAAGTTATAGATCATTTTTGGGCGTGGAGTTTCCTTTAAATGGTTTATTTATTTGTCATTGCGCACTAAGCATAACCCAATTATAAAATATTTCCTAGTTATAAAAGGTTAAAAGGCTAAAAGGAAAATATACCCTAGATACTGAGCGCCTAATTATACTTACATATGCACTTGTTATGATATGATTGCGGTAAAATAATTTATCGCTGCCGAAGGAAAACCACATTGCGGTTATTGGTGACGCGTGGACAGATATGTTAATATTTCCGATTCATGAGAATTTTACATAAATTAACATGCTGTTAGTATTTGAAAGAGAATTTATTCGATAAAACCAATGAAATGATACAATGCTGTTTGGATTCTCGGGGCTATTTTAACTGGTATCCAGATTTAAAATGAGTAAACTGATAGTTGTGGGCGGATATTTATGAGATTATCGCATTTTCATAATTATTTTATTCCATTTTGTGATTAAAGTTACCAAATCTAGTGGTAATTAAAGTGTCAACGTTAACTATGTACCACATAAGTTACCTCTTCGGTGCCGTGCAGTGTCATTTTCATTAACTGTCAAATTTGGGACACGAGCACTTAAGTGGCAGGCTCCCGACCGATTACGTCATTTAAAATTGAAATTTGAGTAACTTAAATAAAATCAAAATTCCAATAACTCAAAAATGACGTAGGTATGACATTTATTAAAACGCGAAATGTGCGATATACGAAAAATACTATAGGTAGACTACTCACCTTATATAATGAATTAATCTTTGATTTGTTTATCATAGATATATAACAAGAACTAGTCTCATCGATTTTAGGTACAAATATTAACACAACACTGAGAACTTGGTTTATGACTCTGGATACAGGCATTATCAGTTGTTTAAACTGCCTGCCTGCATTACAAATAATAATAATAATAATAAATATTTTTTGCCTTATATTAAGTGGCTCTGTGAGCTGTGGACCTCGCGATAAGCTTCATAACATAAGCTTAAAAATTTAAAAATAAAAAATACTTAGGTGCTTCGTTGTCATTATCGTAGCGAACTCACAATTCACAATGGTCTTAAGGTCCATAGACTCTACTGAACTGAAACTCTACTGGATTGAAAAATGCGACCTGCAGAGGAAAACATCCGGACACACAAAAACATTTTTGACCAAGCTAAAACGGAGACCTTCGCTAACACTCGGTCAATTAATCAATATTTGTTTGGAATAAATATTACTGGACTTATATTGACCGGGATATAGACCGTGATTACCTTTTGTATTATTCAAAAAACTATAAATATTACTGGTTAATAATCTCTATGAGTCTCAATACTTTTAGGCATAAACAATTCAAAATGAACCATTATTATAATGATGTAATCAGATTAATACGGCCTTGATCGGTGACGCATAGCATTTCATTTGTATCGAATTATACTTCTTTGCTACGGCAATGTAGACTTTATTAACATCACCATCTAGTATAAATTTGGTAAACATTTGCTTTAGATATGGGCCGAATATGGACTTTGCCAAATACGAATATTCGGTTCAGCTAGCTCATACCGAACCGAATATTCGGTTGGGCTAAAACTGTCTATAATATGTGAACACGCACTCTAACGCCTTGACAGTAGAGGCGTGTTCAGATATTTGTGATCGCCTCGGCCGCTCAGATATATCTGATGGCGACTGTACAATCTAAACACGCTGAATTGTTTTCGACATACGAGTATGTTCCGATATGACATGACGGCATGTTGACAAAAAGGGGGAGGATGTCTGGTTTGATATGTCCATTCGTGTTCTAATTAATATGAGTAAATATTTGTGTTAGAAGTAATCAATGTTTTGATGTTATACGTTCAGATTGAACGTCCTTTACGTAAAACTAGCGGCTTCGCACGGGTTACACAAAACCCTAACAAATTATACACCTAGCTAAACCTTTTTCAAGAATTACTCTATTGATAGGTGAAAACCGTATGAAAATCCGTTGTGTTTTTGAGTTTATCGCGAACATACATACAGACAGACATGGCAGGGGACTGTTTTATAAGGTGTAGTGATAACATCTTAAAATGATACTTAGCGTTGGAGTTTTTTTTAAAGATTACCTTATTTATTGAAAAACTAAATCTGAAACAAGAACAGAAAACCCAAGCTAAATCGATCGATCCGTTATCGGGATAAATAAAATTAATCTTTAAAAAAAAAGGAAAATCGACTTCAAACGGGAAAAAATAAAATATTATCTCGTTTTATATGCGCTAGCAAACTGATACGTTTGAAGTCGGTGCCCTGATATAGTTTGATACAAGAACAAAAGAACCAGTATTGTAACTATTTAGCTTGGACCCGACTTCAAACGTCTCAGTTTGCTCTAGCGCATATAAAACGAGATAATATTTTATTTTTTCCCGGGCGCAGTCGGTTTTTTTTTTTAGATTAATTTTATTTATCTCGATAACGGATCGATCGATTTAGCTTGGGTTTTTTGTTCTTGTTTCTGATTTATTTTTTCAATAAATAAGGTACTCTTTAAAAAAAAACTCCAAGGCTAAGTATCATTTAAGCTTTTTTGAAGTCGGTTAAAATAGCCTTTTATCCTAAACTGTCAATATCTTCCTTAAATATAAAAAATACGTATTGTAAATACCTATAATATAATGAACACGTAAAACGATATATGTCATTAAGATAATGATCGTTATAATTAAACGAGATCGCTTACAAATTATGTAATTGGAGAGTTCATTAAACATATGATTTCGTGTTACATTATCCAATGTTGATTTATTTACAAATAAAAGCATACTTACTTGCCTAATCATCAGTGCATAAGGGATTAGGTCGACCTGTACTGTATGTAACTATGTAATAAACATCTTCCAAAGATCGTAGCGTCATGAAAATTGGCAGCTGTATGTAGTTCTGATGACAATACAATAATTTAATCATTTAATCCAGATAACATTGATCCATAATTAAAACATACAAAACATATGCAATAAAAATAAAAAATAAATAAAATGAAGTATAAAAGATAGATCCATTAAAATTAAATTGACTAAGCATTTGATAATTGAATGATAAAATATAAAATATCTTGACAATTAATTGATGGGTAATAATAAAATTAAAAGTTAAACGCTCTAAAGGTATGCGCAGTCAAGTTTAGTTAGAATGTCAGGACTTAAAACTATTCTTAAGTTAGGATAATGTGGGAAAATGGAGACTATCCCAATAATATGGTACTGTCGAACTGATCTGATGATGGAGCCGGAAGATGTGAACTGGAACTTCATGATGGAACATCGTATCATAGCTGTGTTTGGATATGTTAGAAAAGTCTTGTAATGAACTTTGACCACGATTAGGTTTCAAGGTCTTATGATGAAGCCGGAAGATAGGCACTGGCATTCTATGATTGAATATCGTATCATAGTCGTGTTTGCACTAGTACGCGCTAGTGGCCTGGCGGTAAGAGCGCGCGACTTTCAATCCGAAGGTCGCGGGTTCAAACCCCGGCTCGTACCAATGAGTTTTTCGGAAGCTATGTACGAAATATCATTTGATATTTACCAGTTGCATTTCGGTGAAGGAAAACACGTAAGGAAACCAGACTAATCCCAATAAGGCCTAGTTTCCCCTCTGATGGCAGTCGCTTTCGTAAGAACTAGTGCCTACGTCAATTCTTGGGATTAGTTGTCAAAGCGGACCCCAGGCTCCCATGAGCCGTGGCAAAAATGCCGGGATAACGCGTGGAAGAAGAAGAGTAGTGTTATGCACTTGTGAGAAAGGTCACGTAATGGACTTTTTTTTGTTTTTACGTGCATTTATAAACTATTAATTTATTCTTCTTGTAAGTTTCCAATTTTAACTTTGTTTCTTGTTTTTAACTTTTGACGTGATAACGTCTTATAAATCGATGAACACCGGTGGCATGCACGAAAAAGTGTCACGTTGTGGACAGATCTCCATGGTAACGTTGTGGACAGATCTCCGTGGTAACGTTACGGCCTTTTCATCAATGTTTTCTTATGAAGTTATCACGTAAAATTATCGTCCGTAAACCGACTTTACAACCATATTTTTATTAATGATTATTACACCTTATTTGTGTGTATGTATGTTTGTGATAATCTCGAAAACTACTGAACGGATTTTCATGCGGTTTTCACCTATAAATAGAGTGATTCTTGAGGAAGGTTCAGGCTAAATTATCACTAGCACTTAAAGTTGTGTTTCTATTGGCAGATGAGGGCGCCGTGACCACGGACGGGCTGCTCAGCGCCCTGGCCCGCCTGCGTCGCAACCCTCACCCCCACCCGTCCCCTATCCCCGCACGTACCGTAAGTATATAAAAAAATCATTTTAATTGCAATAAATAGCCATACTGGCCTCGTGTATATTTGGACCTCGCCTTCGCCTCGTCCGGCTACCTTACTTGGACAGGATGGCTTATGTACTTACTGGAAGACTTCACAGACATACACGTCCGTTTTGGAATTACACTTTATATAAATTTGTTGTCAGAAATTTCATTTTTGATACAAGTTTTTATCACTGGCTGTAGTGGCTGTACCTTGCAGGCAATTAATATTCGTTGAGACAATTTTAACAAATTCAGACACAATTAGGTTGCGTTGCTTTGTCACAGAGTTCCTCTTGTGTCCATCATCAGATCAGTTCGGTGGTACTATAAACATGTCCAGTAACTCTGTACGAATCGTCGACGACACATGTGTGTGTTCTACCGCTTGTACAATGGGCTGTGCTCTGAAGAATTGTCTGACATGATGCCAACGGCCGCTTTCTATCACCGCACCGCTCGCTGTGCTGTGTTCATCCTCACACCCTAGAACCTAAATGGTCGCGTACTGTGTGGTTTAAGAGGAGTTTTCTCCCGCGGACGCTTCGGCTGTGAAATGACCTACCTGTCGAGGTTTTCCCGAGGGGTTACAGTATAGGGTTCTTCAAAAAAGGAGTGTACAGGTTTTTAAAGGGTCGGCAACGCGCATGTAATATATCTGGTGTTGCAGGCGTCCATAGGTTACGGTGACTGCTTACCATCAGGCGGGCCGTATGCTTGTTAACCACTGACGTGATATAAAAAAGTAACCATAATGATTAAAATTCTGACAAATAACCGCTCTGCAAGCCACACATATAAAGTCAACGGAAATACGTATTTATAAGCCTGAAGCAATTCGGAAATTAAAACGCCCGTATAAAATGTCATGACAATATCGCTCTTCTCATTTAATCTCTTGCTATTCAGAAAGCTGCAGGCGTTGTTTAAAAGTGACAATTACTGCTGTACTTCACAAAGGGTACTTCAAAAACTTTTTATTGTATTCCTTTATAGTGAAATAGCATACATTGAGCGCTTTGGAAGTTTAAATGACAATTCAATCTAATATTTAACACTACAGAAAGAAATAAAACTATGAAAACGGATTATGTGTTCAATGCTTAGAATTATATCGCGTATATTGAATTTATAAAACATCCCGACGTTTCGAACCCTTTACAGCGTTCGTGGTCAACGGGTCAACTACAGCAAGGTTTGATAAAGATAAAGTCACCTTAAATAATATTTTGCGAGCAGCAAACTCTCTTATGACTTCATAAATAATATTATGTCCACTCGCCAAAAAGTTATTATAAATTCAAAATAAATATATAGTATTCATAGAAAATACCTTTTCCCTTTATTTGAATAAAACATGGTTTTTAGATCTTTATTGACTCTCACTCTCAATCGTGAAAAACATGTTTTTCTACCACTCGAGATGACCTGGGGTTGACTTTTGTATGTCCAAGTTAAATACAACTGAGTCTACATTCAGCACCAACAAATATAATTCCAATCCAATAACGTCAGTAATCCGTAACTTGTGCTTACAAGATCCTTTCTCGTTGTATTAGACTAGTAATTATTATTAGTCTACAAACTGTGAGGTGGTTCGAAAACCTTGCGATGGTTTCAAGGTACGAGGGGGTTAAACAACAACTGTTCCCTTGTAAAACAATAACTGTTCTCATTCGTGAAATGCACGCTCTTCTCCACATTGGCATCAGTTTTTTAGGGTTCCGTACCCAAAGGGTAAAAACGGGACCCTATTACTAAGACTCCGCTGTCCGTCTGTCTGTCTGTCACCAGGCTGTATCTCATGAACCGTGATAGCTAGACAGTTGAAATTTTCACAGATGATGTAATTCTGTTGCCGCTACTACAAATACTAAAAAGTACGGAACCCTCGGTGCGCGAGTCCGACTCGCACTTGGCCGGTTTTTTTTTGTAAATCATGCTCAGTACAACACAAAGGGCTGGATAGAGCTCGGGGCCATCTTGGTGTTATATTATATGTTATGTTTTGACGTGTAATGTATCTGTACACATACGAAATAAATAATATGAATATGAATACACCTCGCGCGTCCATTGATGACCAGTTAGTCCGATCTAAGTCCAAGAGGGTCTTGAAAAAAATGTTATTCAACTTTGAGTGTAGATTACTCCTAAACTACTTTATTAACGGGCAGTAAGTGAATTATTAATAAAATTTGTTTTCTTTTTTATCATTTGCAATAAACATTCGGCGGTAAAAGTTAGTGAGAAATATGTAATATATTTTTTTGTGACAGCCTTCCAACTCGCCGAAAAATAGTCCGGTCTTACCCGGGTATACGTTAATTTATTTTGAAAAGTAACATTAAATTAATAGAAATACGGTAAAAACATATTTCTTCAATTATTATATAGATTAAGCCTATCCAAAAGTGACTTGGAGGAACTGTCATACTACGCGTGAAGTATAGTGTGTGAATCGCCCAACATATCTCCAGAGCGAGACACACATACCAATCCATTTAAATTCACCATTTTGCATGTGCCGCAGCAGAGTCTCGAGTTAACAAAACAGACCCAATCGTAAGGTCTTGTTCTCCAGAAAGGTAAGTTGACAAGCCGATTCAATTCCACTAGGCTTGGAAGGGATTTAGGCAAATACCCAATGTAAATACTGGGATTTTGATGATTGAGGTATTTTGGGGTTATCATGATTCCCTTTATATTGTTATAACGAGTTGTATTGAGCTGGAAGCATTGTAAATTATTAATTGAGGGACGATTTTATAGAAACGAACTGTTAACATAGGTATTAAAAAAATATGTGTTTGTGAATTTGGTGGTTGTGGGTTCGAGCCCCTGTTGCTTTCGAAATCCATTCCCATTTTGATCGAATAATAAGTAGGCAGATATTATTATATTCCGTGGTCATTATTCATTTTTAATTGCTAGACCGCTGACCGGATGTTTACATTTTTAACTTGGACTGTTTCTTCAGCTAATGAATAAACTTTTTTATTAGTTAAGAGCTTTTTTAATATAACTGGATGAAACAATAACTTTAAATGATTTTTATTGGTCCAGGTAGTTGACACAGAGAATGCAGTTGCACACCTTTGACTCGAAGACTGCATTTCCACCAGAGATGCGTGAGGACAGACCTAGATATACCTCATGTCATTGTATCTGCAAAGTTTCATTGCAATCCAACACGTAGTTTTAAAATGAGAGCGTTTGAGTAATAATGGCTCTTACACACGCAGCATTTAACCCGGGCTTGTTGACTGCACTTGCTATCTATCTATGGTTTACGGTTTACGGTGGGCAACTAATAAACTCGACCAATAACTTTGTTGCATGGCGTATGTGGGCGTATGTTCTGTCCCTCACGGGCGCACGCGTATAGCACATCTGTACTCATGGGCCCAGGACTGTCTCATTTCAAACATAGACAGAGGAATCATACTGTCGTTGTCTTACGCTAATACTAGCACCCAAAAGAAAGAGATGAGTATACTTTTCCCATAATTTTCCTACGTTTTACTACGTTTGTATGGGAAGGTGCAATTCGGCCGAGCTTGCCGGGGACTTAATTGTTCTACATATAGAACCATCACATTTTGTTTGGCTGTTACGGAATGGTAGATACTTTTGACGCCTTGTTTGATCCGCTACTTTTGATGCTGACTATACTTGTCCGTACATGTATTGGAGAGATGCACGATAACTAAATAACATGATTAAAATATCATTCTGATGTCAGTGTACGTTGGAATTGGCCTGCAAGTCAAGGCACTGCTATGGTAATTCTTGTATCCAGTATCGGAAAACTCATTAAATCAAACTCGGGGTTTTTCCTATTAGGGCCAAAGTTTGTTTTAGAAGCTTTCCATTAAAGGCAATACAAACTTCCCTTATGATTACAGGGCGCCTAGCCATGATGCCAATCGTCCGCTCCGTAGCGAACGATACGCTAAAGTTATAATCTAATGGATTTTTGAGACGTGAAACTTTATAAAGGATTATTTTCCTGATCGAGGAAAGACGTACATTTAAGTAACTGTGACTGTGTGTGTATTAAGTCACTTTGAGTTTTCCTTTATAGCCAATTCTGCGCTGACTTTTGTTTCATCAGCTGGCGAGGAAATTGGAAACACAAATGGCACGAATATATAGGTACAAGGTGTAACAAAAATAGCATGCAGGGATCCGTTTAAGAGGGGGCATAACGCCAGGAAATTTGAAAGGAACAAAAGATTGGTTCAACTTTAATGTCATGTAAACATTCTTATCAATAAAATAAATAAATAAATTTCGTTTTTCCACAATATTTATGAAAGTGCTTATGAAGTATAGTTATTGTGAAATATGGGACTACTTACGGGAATAACGGGATAACATTGAAAATACGTGCTACCAAAACTATATGTATTTAAGGAATGAACATCGGAAATATAGACACATGTCAACAGAAGACATAATCATCCTACATGCAGTATGCATACATCACACCCTCACACTTATTTTAAGATAACTATACTGCATTAGAGAATTTACATTAATAAGCAAAACAATCAATCAATAAGCAATCTTCATATAAAAATAACATAACAGTTTTAATCAATTTCCGGCATAGGGAAGTATCTAACGGGTTTTAAGGGCCGACCATAACTACTAGTAGCCGCCTGGGCTCTCGGCAACGGTACCGCTTGTTCAGCAGCGGCCGGCGCGGGCCCGTGCTCATGCGCGGCCGCGACACTCGCCCCTGCAGTGTCGGCCGGACCAGACACCTCACCAGACGTATCTCAACTGGGCCACACCAACTGAGTACCAGTACCATTGTGCAAACTGTGCTTAATTTGATCAACATGTTTTTTAACTAGCTTACCATCCGCCCTTTCCACCATGTAATTCCTAGAGCCTACTACTTCTTTAATTGTACCCTTTACCCACCTATCCGGATTTGCCTGTTCACGCATGTGCACCAGGTCCCCAACTTGAAATTGACGTTCACGATCCCCAGCTGCTCTAACTTGCCGCTCTTGCGCGCGTTGCACGGTACGCTCCCGCTCCTCCCCTCCACGAAGTAAATCTAATCGGCAGCGCAGCCTACGTTTCTGAAGCAACAGTGCAGGAGAATCGCCCGTAGTGCCGTGAATTGCGTTTCTGTACGCCATCAAATATGCTTGCAAGGCTAAGTCGATATCCACCCCCTCTCGCTTTGCTTTCTTGATTGCTTTTTTACAAAGCTTTACGGCGTTTTCAGCAGCGCCGTTCGACGCGGGATGGTAAGTCGGTGTCAGTATTTTTTTAATGCCGTTTGATTGCAAGAATTGATCATATTGTGCGCTACAAAATTGAGGGCCATTATCCGAAACAATCGACCTAGGCAAACCAAATCGAGAAAAAGTTTCGCACAAAACTTTAATTACCGATGAGGAAGTCGTTTTTAACATTCGAAAAATTTCGATCCATTTAGTCGTCGAGTCTACAATAACAAAAAAAGATTCGTTTTCAATAGGGCCTAAAAAATCAACATGTAGACGCGTCCATGGTTCTGTAATATACGGCCAAGGCTTGGGCGGCGCCCGGGGCGGCGCGCTGCTCTCAGCCACGCACGCGGCGCACTCGCGGCACACGCGCTCCACGTCCGCGTCGATGCCGGGCCACCACACATAGCTACGGGCCGTGCTCTTCATTTTCACCATGCCGACATGTCCAACATGTACTTCTTGTAAAATTTTATTTTGAAAAACAGTTGGCACTATCACCCTATAGCCCCATAGTACACATCCGGCCTCCATGTACAGCTCGTTTCTGCGGATGTAATATGGTTTAAGACTCTCATCGTCACAATAAGTAGGCCATCCCGAAGCAATATACATCAAAACCTTTACTAGAATGGGATCTTTGCACGTTGCTTTCTTAATATCCGTGCTTGTTATAGGTAAAAAGTTTTGGACGTAATTAAGATAAGTTACCTCCGATCGTACCGTTCTATCGGGCCCGGTAATCAATCGCGACAAGGCGTCCGCTGCATTTTCTTCACTCCGCACATACTCTATGTCGAAATTATACCCAGACATGATCACCGCCCATCTCTGTAGTCGACTCGCAGCCATGGCAGGTATTCCGGCTTTGTCTCCAAAAATGGTAACCAGCGGCTTGTGATCCGTCTTCAAAAGAAATTTCCTTCCATATAAGTACTGGTGAAATTTTTGAACACCATATATAATCGCAAGTGCCTCTTTCTCAATCTGCGAATAGTGTTTCTCAGCTGAACTTAGCACTCGACTCGCATAGGCAACAGGCCGCTCGCCACCCGGCGTGCGGTGCGCGATCACGGCGGCCACCCCCGTGCTGCTCGCGTCCGTCGTCAGCACCAGCGGGAGCTCGCTCGAGTAGTGCGCCAGCACCTCACTTGACTGTAACATTTTTTTTATTTTGTCGAATGCGGCCTGACAATCTTTACTCCATACGAACTTAACATCTTTTTTTAGTAATTCATACATCGGAGATAATATCGTGCTTAAATTTTTAACAAATTTTGCGTAGTACATTATCATTCCAAGAAACGATCGCAACTCCGAAACATTTTGTGGGCTCGACATTTTATTGATAACCTCAACTTTACTTGAGCATGCTGATACTCCTTCTCTAGAAATAACAAACCCTAAATATGTGACCGACTCTGCAAAATAAGTGCACTTCTCTTTCTTTATTTTCAGACCGTACTTTTGCAATCTGTCAAAAACCTGACAAAGTATTTTTAAATGTTCATCGTCGTTTTTCGCTGTTATTATCACATCATCTAGATAGACCCCAACCGTGGGTAAGTCAGCAAACATTTGTTCCAGCTTGCGTTGGAAGATGCCAGGACTTGACGCGAGCCCATAAACGAGGCGATTATACTGAAATAGGCCTTTATGGGTATTAATTGTGGTAAACTTCTTGGTATCATCCAACGGAAATTGCGCATAAGCCTGACTTAAATCGATTTTTGAAAATTTGTCCCCGCCATTTAATTTTACTAACAAATCGTCTATCCTAGGCAGAGGATACCTATCTATTTCTAGCCATTTGTTGAGCGTAAGTTTATAATCAGCACAGATACGAATCGAGCCGTCCGACTTGACTACTGGTACAATTGGCGTGGCCCAGTCCGAACACTCGACCGGGGTTATGATGCCGTCACTCACCATCTGGTCCAGCGCGCGGTCGACCGGCTCGCGCAAAGCGAACGCCAGGGGGCGCGCGCGCAAGAACACGGGCATCGCGCCGTCTCGCAGTCGAAAGCCCACCGGCTCGCCCGTGTAGCACCCCAGCCCGTCTTCAAAAACCTGCGCGTATCTGGAACTGAATGAATGCAAATCAAATTTACCTCCCGTGACTATACTATTACACTGGAAACTGTCGCGGTGTACAATATCCAGCTCCTCCAACCATTCGCGACCAATTAAAGATGTCCTTCCATCATTCATGACATACAAATTGAATTCCCCTACCTTATCTTTATATTTAACAAAAGGCCTTATTTTGCCTACAACCGTTACGGGCGGACCGGTGTAATACCGCAAAAACAGATTAGAATTTATTAAATCACAGTTCTTAAACATTTTATGATAGCAATCTAAACTAATACACGATATACGGCTACCCGTGTCTATCTCCATTTCCAATTCTTTATTATTAACAAGTAAGGTTAACGTATACGGTTTATAGTCTTTTGAACACCTTATGTTATAAATGGGAGTAATTACCTCGACACTATCGTCGGTATCCGAATCATTTACTTCTTCCAAGTAATTGCCGTCTGTGTAACTCGCGCCGCCCGCGCCAAGTTTAGGGCACATTCTTTTGAGGTGGCCTTCCCGATTACATACACGACATACGTATACGCGAAATTTGCATCCGGCTGCATCATGTTGTCCGCCGCAAGCCCGACAAGTCGAGCGACTCGAGCCTCTCCCGGCGCCGCGGCCGCGAGTCGCTCCGCTAGCCTGACCCGCGCCACTGGCCCGTGCCCGAAGTCCCAGCTGCGCCCGGCGCGCCGCTCCCGCCGGCTGCGCCATCGCCGTAACGGCCTCGCGCTCGCTCGCCGCTTGCCGCTGCCGCGCGTCGTCCCTCGCTGCGGTGAGTTTCACTCGTGACAGCATGACATTCCACTGCACCGTCGTCGTTCGGCCGCTTGCCGTTCATCACTGCCGCCGCGTTCGTCTCTGCCGCTTCTAAGGCGGTGGCTAGTTTGTAAGCTTTTGACAATTTAATGTCATCTTCCGCAAAAAGTCTCTGTCTGATCGTCTCGCTAAACAATCCACAGACAAGCTGATCCCTTAAATTCTCGTCTAATCCCGTCTTGAAATCACACGTTCTAGCTAACTTCTTCAAAGCTGCCACGTAGTCCGAAATAGACTCACTTTTAGTTTGCGTTCTTTGTCGAAACTTGTACCTCTCAGCTAATTTGCTAGGCGTTGGTTGCAGATGTTGTAGCATAATTTTATTAATGTCATCATATTTCAATTCGTGGGGTTTCTTTGGTGAACAAAGGGTTACTAACAGTTCATAAGTAGGGCCGCCGATTAAGGTAATTAGTGTAGCAACTTTCTTTGTTTCATCAACACTATTGACAACAAAATATTGTTCAAGACGGTCCACGTATGACGACCACTTATCTTTGTTCTCGTCGAATGGTTCAATTTTACCGACCGCCATTTCGCCCACACAACAGAACACGCCGCACTTTTATATTATACAAGGTACACAGCTCGTGCAAAATCCAACATCGAATACCACGTAACGCGAGTCCAGCTCGTCGCCAATGTGGAATATGGGACTACTTACGGGAATAACGGGATAACATTGAAAATACGTGCTACCAAAACTATATGTATTTAAGGAATGAACATCGGAAATATAGACACATGTCAACAGAAGACATAATCATCCTACATGCAGTATGCATACATCACAGTTATCATAGATATTCAGTCAGAGATTTTGTTTAAAATTCTGCGGGTCAAATCCCTGGGCTATATAATTAGCTATTTTATGCTAATATTATACTGCTATTGTATGCAGGGTAACGCGTATACAATTGAAAATAAATTAAAATTAGACATTTTCGTGATTTTTTTTTCGAGCCAACCTAATCCTTTTAAGGTTTTTCTTGAAAATATGACTATAATATATATAATTTCCATGTCAATTTTTTCATTGCATTTTTCCGTCATTAAATCCAAAATGTCATGTATTGATTAGGAAAAAGATTTTTTTTGTATGGGACAGGTCGTCCAGGCCGGCGAACCCTCCACACAAAGCCCGAAAAAATTTCGCGACAATTTTTTTTTTCTATTTTTCCCTCATCAGATACCGAATATGCCCTTAACTGGATTCCCGCAATTTTTTGTTACACCTTGTATAGGTAGGTAACATCTAGGGGAAGGCTCACTAGTATGTGGATAAATCATCGATATACTCGTATGAGTTATTAATCGATATAGGAACTCCCTACCCGTCATCTAATTTTCAATCAATCAATTAATCTATTTAATTTTGCCCCCTAAAATCCGATGACTGATCACATCCGTACTATGCCTACATTAGCCAGCTAGGTTAAGCCCAAAGCAGCTTAGAGCTTGATATTGGCATCAGAACTTGGCACAACATTGCACCTTGGCATACGACACGGGCCGTGTGCCAAATGAAAGTTTAAGTTCGGCTATGTTTGCTTTTTAACCGGCTTCTGCGAAATAGGTTCTATCGTACAGATGCCGAAAAACAAAACTATCAAACTATATCCGAATACGAAGGCCGCAAAAAATATCTGACACGATCTTATTTGTAGAGCCATAAGAGCGTGTCACATATTATTGCGGCCTCCGAAGAATAACATATTATTGCAGGTATCTGTACCCACCTAGTTCGTTTTTAGGTTTTCGTAGCGAACGGCAATAACGGAACCCTTGCTATTTCATTTCCGTGTGTCCGCAACTCTGTTTGTTAAATCTAATTTACTCGAATCTGTAAGGTAGATTTTAAATTTTAGACCATACTCGTGTGTGTATTTTGTGAGCCGCTAGTTAGTATAGAATAACTAACTATAAAAAAAACCCGTACGCATTATGCCAAAAAATCCATTTTATACCAAAAATACCTTGCATCATTTTTGAAAAGAGATGATACTGTTGAAACTGCTGGATCGATGTTTATTAAACATAGCTAAGGACCACCGCAAGGTAACTTTATTACTCCACAAAACCGAATAATATAAAATACACAGATAATTCTTACTTTTGTCAGTAAAGCAAAAACTAATGTATTTAACATTAAAAATGAAAAGATTCCGCACATTGTTAAGTGCATTATAGTAAATATTTTTTAGGAAGAATCTTTATTTTGTTGCGCTCATTATTTGACAGCGCCTACCTACCTTGTTTCGAACGCTAGGCGGCGCTGCCATCGTGCAGGGTCCCAATGGGGTTGGCCGGTCGAAATAATTAGCAGATGGCGCCTGCATAGCTTGCCCTGTCAATCCCTAGAATTGTGTCAAATTTTTGTTTTTTAATGCCCTGGATGCCAGCACTTTACGCCAAATGTCATAGAAAAAGGGGCAAGCTATGATGGTACGTGCCATCTCTGCAAACCTTTGAAAGTTGCCAACCCCATTAATGTCTCAATTTGTCAATTATTGGTAAAAGTTGTTATCGAAACGTTTACCACCATGAAATGCCGCGGCCGTTGTTTTGACAGGTTGAAAGGTCAATTCTGTTTGACAGGCGCCCGCGGGACCGCTAACTTGACGTTTTGATATTGACAGCTCGTCTGTCAATTTCCATGCTATTTACCTCAAGAAAACAATTAACTATTACACGTTGATTTCTTTCACCAATAGATAGCTTATGTTATGTACTTTTAGTAACTATATACTAATAAAATAACTGGTGTTTTGATTTTTCGCCGAACTTTTATCCGAATTTCACTTGGCAACCAACTTTTCGGCAAGCTTTTGTGTATGGATTACCAGAAAGGATGCCAATCTCTTATGGCAGAATTGTTGCAAAAGTGACCGCTTTCAGCTTTAAATAATAGTTCCTAATCTCCCCGGTGGCGCTAGTTAGGCTCTGGGACATGAGTATAACATGAACCATATAAGGCAACAAATAACCCGACCAAATTACGTAGGTTGTTTTTGGTAGTATTTCGGGGTGGCGCCGCCTAATTACTGTTTTTTGATGGACACTTTTCATACATAGAGATTTGGCTCCTTTATATAGTCTCCATGCTTTTGTGCAAGTGGTTGCCATGGTTACGTCTCCCTCACAATTTAAAATAGCCATTAAACGGAATTTTATCGCATCAAACAGGCATTTTTTTGGTAATATTGAGACCATTTTTAAGTATGTGTTTGTGCATTTTGTCAATGTCAATATGGAAAAGACCGTCTATCAGATAAAACCGTCTACGAGCTCTCGACTCTTGACGTCGTCTTCTACTCTTGCGTTTGTACACATATTCACTTATAGGAGGTCGGTAGAGCAGAAAGAAGGAAGCTTTTCCTCTCTGACCGTGTCTAAACGAAGTACGTATTCAAATACGAAAGTTTCTTAACCTAAGACCAAAGATAGATATAACTCCGTAATAGATGGATACAGTCTAAGGAAAAAACGTGCCTCGAAAATCACGAAAATTTGATTCTCGATCAGAGGGCGCCACTAGTTTTGGCCTACTCTCGTATAGAGGGCGTTGACGGTTTCGTTTGTTATTTATAATTTTAACGCACATCAGTGAAAGAACATAGGTCAAAATCATATAAAAATAATTAATACAAATAAAAAAATCATTTATCCATATTTAAATACATTTTAACGTATTTTTCTAAATCTTCATTTTTAGTTTTAAAGTATGACGATAGATGGCAGTGAATTTACAGCGGTTACAAAATTTACTATAACAGTACCGCTCTATCTTATTATATCCTCTTTGCCTAAGACCTATGATGGTTTACCCAATCAAAAATTATATGTAGGTACCAGTCATCGCCACATGATCTTAGTTAAAATATATCACGGGCTATCTAAAAACAATGCTGAATCCCATTTTATCCACGTCTAGAAACCTTTGAATGCGTAAGTGATTTTAGCGATAGACTATCAGCTCGGTCAGTAGGCCAACAGCGCAAGGCCATGGGGTTTCACCCCTGTATCTAGGCAGGGGTTTGGGAGGGTTAACGGCTTAGCTCAGTTGCTTTATGTAACATGTACTTATGGAACTTGTGGCGTTCGAACCTTGATTTACTTTCGCATTAATAATATTAGTAAGGGTATGCTTAAAATACATATGTTGCTGAACACCTTTTTGTTTTGTCATTTATTTGATAATATAAAGACGACACAAAATTAATTTTGGAACAAGCAGAAACGATGATATTAAGCTTAGAAACAAATATAAGTGGAAAAAATGCATTGTCTTGGGTGGGACTTGAACCCACGACCACTGGATCGCTAGCCCAGTGCTCTGACATCTAAGCTACTAAGACCGTACCCGTTACGATAGCCGTTTAAGAAGTGTAAGACTCTTACTGTAGATGTCGCTACAGCCTCCCTTAGGCTCATATATGGTAGAAATATTCGCTGTATTGGGTACGGTCTTGGTAGCTCAGATGGCACGGCTAGCTATCCAGTGGTCGTGGGTTCAAGTCCCACCCAAAAAAGTGAACTTTTCCACTTTTAATTTATTTCTAAGCTTAGATAACACAAAGTTTGTGTACAGCGTTTCGAAATAGTTATTTGTGCAACAAGAGAGGAAAGTTGGTTTTTCTTGCGAGTGTTTATTTTGAGTCCTGAGAAAGCGAAAGATTCTATAATTGATTCACGAGCGAAGCGAGTGATTCTAAGTTAGAATCTTGAGCGTAGCGAGGGACTCAAAAACACGAGATGTAAAATAACTTTGCTCTCGTGTTGCACACATAATTTTCACCTCAGTAGTGAGAACAAATTAAAGGTTAAAATGTAATTCGAATTACACAGAGAATGTTTTTTTATAAAAGTATGAATTGGCAGTTTATGGCCTTAACTAAATTAAAAAGCTACTTTGTTTCACTCCCTGGAGTGAGGAAAGTCGCACTTTCATCACTCCAGGGAGTGACGAAAGTAGGCTTGTTCGAGCTACTGAGGTGAAAAAGTTATTTTTCCAAGCTCCAATTTTTTCCGTGTGCCGGAAATTGAGGAACGACTTTACGAGTATTTCGTAAGAACCCATGTTATCAATCATGTTTAATGGTGTTCGAATTGACAGACCGATAGGCAAGCGTTTGAACCATCTGAGACCATTCTATAAAATCTAATGGTGGAATGAAATTTGTATTTGTCATATTATTATTACTACTTTATATAATTGCAGTGTAAATAAATTGTAGGGAAGTATGACCGCCTTTAATAATATTTACAGTAACTACATCTGGTGCTCCATTACGACATACTTTGCTATAATAAGCACATTACGTAACTTCGTCAAAAATGTTAAGGGCCGTACTGTAAAACTGTTTAGGTGTTTAGGTGTGGTGTTTGTACACATACGAATTTTATTTATTTATTTTATTTGAAAATATGTTACACGACTTTACAGAAATCCAATGCGCCATGAAACTTAAAATTAACATTAAACAAACAGGTTATTAAAAATAACAATCAGGTACGAATAAGAAATTCGCAACGAGTGGCGAATTTTAAAACACGACGGAAGGGAGGACGAGGATTAGAGGACGCACACGGCGACTTTTTGCGGCGGTATTACAATATTAGGCGATGTCAAACTACGCGCTGGGGGCCTAGCCAAGGTACCAATCGTTTGCGCTACGACAACGAAACGCTTTCTGTCTCTCTATCACGCTTACACATGAGTGCGATGCAGAGACAGATAGCGTTTCGATGTCGTAGCCCAAACGATTGGCATCTTGGCTAGGCACCTTGTATAGTTAAGGCGTTTAGGGCACAAAAAAAATGGGGTCATTTTTGAGCTCTAGACTTCTATAGTTATTCTAGTTCATAATTTTAAGCTAACACTGGACTTTATCGCGTAAAAACTTACGTTTATTTATGGCCTGACGTTTCGAACGTGACGTTACGTTCGTAGTCACAGGCAGACTGGCGAGGAATTGTATCAACATCTTCCGAAAATCGTGAAATTCGTGTTAGTTTAATTCAATATATTATTCTAGTTTGTTGTTCCGTAGGTCAGTCAGTAAAATAGCTGATGAAACGACGCGCCAAAAGTATTCTACCGCCCTCAATTATTTTTCCAAATGGAAATAAATCTGTTAATATATTTTTCCTTTTTTATTGTGGGACGTACCACATTATTACAATCTATATATTGTATATTTATTATACAGATGTCAATCACAATGAAAAAATCAACGATGATCAACTCTGGTCAAAGATAGATATAACTCCGTAATAGATAGATACAGTCTAAGGAAAAAACGTGCCTCGAAAATCAAGAAAATTTGATTCTCGTTCAGAGGGCGCTACTAGTTTTGGCCTACAGTCGTATAGATGGCGTTGACGGTTTCGTTTGTTATTTAACAATTTTAACGCATATCAGTGAAAGAACATGGGTCAAAATCAAAAAAATTATTAATGCAAATAAAAAAAATCATTTATCTATATTTAAATACATTCTATCGTATTTTTATAAATCTTAATTTTTAGTTTTAAAGTGTGTCGACAGATGGCAGTGAATTTACTGGGGTTACAAAATTTACTATGACAGTACCGCTCTAGTATAAGTTACTCTATGACTCTGGTCAACGTGGGACACGAACCCACATCCTTGGATTGCCGGTCCAATGCGTTACCAATTGCGCTTGACCAGAGTTGATCATCGTTGATTTTTTCATTGTGATTGACATCTGTATATACAATATATAGAGAGATAAATCTCTACAATTAGTGGTCAAAAATATCTGCCACAGTCTAATTGTTCTACCCCAGAGGCATTTATCTCTTTTTACAAGCTTTTAATTAACTTGCCTTGTTTTAGTATGTACCTATGTTGGTTTGTTAGTTAGTTAGTGTGGGTCAAATCTTGCAAGCTAAGACCCACTTCCCGATTTCCGATTAAGCTGAAATTTTGCAAACATATGTAAATCGGATGACAATACAATATTACGATGACTTGGAGCTGATCTGATGATGGAGACAGGAGGTGGCCATAGGAACTGTGTGATAAAACAGCACAAATTATTTGTGTTTGAGGTTGGTAGAATTTTCTCGATGAGTATTGAAAGAAAGTGGAAAGAAAAGTACATTAAACTATAAAAGCTTGTACATACATATACGTACATATTTATTATTAAGCTATTAGATAATAGACACGAGAGAGTAGACACTTTTGATGGTGGCTGTACTACTATCATTTAATCTAACTTTATCTTAACCCTGATCCCATTTCGATTAAGGGCTCATTAAACGAAGGGTTCCGTCGGCTTGTTAGCGTGGACATAAATTGTTGACGTCACTTGTGGTTAGTACCTTTATTGCGAAAGGCTTATTCGATTAAATACGTTTTAAAGTAGCCAACTGTTCGGAGTACGTAGAGTATTTCATATTATAAATATAACATTTCATGTAATAAAAATCGTTCTTGAAAAAAATGCTAAAATATGTCAAAAAAATCGGTCAGAACTCATGCAGGATCCTTTATTATCACACACAGATAAGAGGTTAGGTTACGACAAAATCTTGTTAAGTTAAATAATGATACTTTTTCCTAAATTGTTAAGTGAAAGCACCCTCAAGAAATACTATAAAAAATTTATGTTAAAAAAAACACATGCATTTTAATATTGTCTTCGGTTACCGCGATAGTTACTCATGAAATAAAACTATGAAAACGGATTATATCGCGTATATTGAATTTATAATACATCCCGACGTTTCGAACTCTTTACAGCGTTCGTGGTCAACGGGTGACTGAGGAAAAATTACAAAGTGCAAAAATACCCACATACTAAAATAATGAACAATCATAGACTACAAACTTTAAGGCTGGTTGTACACGCAAAATCGGTTCATAAGGCTAGTTATACACAACAATTATTTTAAGTAAAGATATATATATATACGCGATCAAAAAAAAAAACTACGCCGGCTCCAACCTTACACCACGGACCCGAGAAGATTTAATTCCCTCCTAAATTGTAGGAGGGTATCCCAATATGGGACCGGCAACAAACTCGGCGGGACACATCTTTTCAAAACATCAGAATGTCCAGCATCATCCAACACTAAGGTCTCACAGTCTATGTCTCGCTTGCTCCTTTATCAGATGGACTACAGGATCCCAAGCTGGTGGTAGAGAAAAGCCATCTTCCGTATTAAAGTTTGGATATTTCTTAATCTCAATGGCCTCGCGCAGCATTCTGGGTATGTAACGCTTCTCCTTGGCAAGAACCAGAGGCTTATCAAACTTGATTGAGTGATTGGCTTTATCCATGACATGCTCACAGACAGCAGACCTAGGTCGACGGTGCTTGACATCAGCTATGTGTTCCTTCACCCGAGTGGAAATGCTCCGTTTCGTCTGCCCGACATATGATAGGCCACACTCACAGTCCAGCCTGTACACTCCTGCAGTCTGTAGAGGGGTATTGCATTTTACAGGCCTCAGGAATTGTGACATCTTCTTCATTGGCTTGAAATATGTTTTTATAGAAGCACGCTTCAAGATGTGGCTGATCCTGTCCGTGACCCCCCTGACAAAAGGCAGAATGGCAGGCCTGCGCTCGACTGTGGGGATATAATCCGATATAATCCGTTTTCATAGTTTTATTACATGCATTTTACTTTCCTCGTATTCGAAATGAAAAGTATAGTGTTTAACTCGGTTGAAAGGTATCATTTCAGCCTCGGACTATTGGCGCTCTCACTGCGTTCGAGCGCCAAACAACCTCGGCAGGTTTAAGTGCCTTTCATCCCTTGGTTAACAATCCATTCATAGAAAGTAATTTAATTTGTAGAGTATTAACAGTGATAAAATCAAATTATCCTATTACAGTCGCCATCAGTTGTATCGGAGCAGCCGAGGTGCTCAAAAATATCTGAACACACACTCTAGCGCCTTAACAATAGAGCACCTTGGCCGCTCCGATATACATATCTGATGGCGACTGGACATGATAATTAAATCATATAAAAGGCCCCTTTACACGTCCATTAATGCCATTATAATGAATAGAATAGAATAGAATAAAATAGAATAGAATAGAATGAGATTTTATTCGTAAGCACAAACAAACAAGACATTACATAATACAAAAGAAAACATAAAATAAGATTAAAGTGCCACGAAATGGCCTCATCTCAGCATGTTGCTGGTGACTTCCAGCGCTGATCTTCCGATGAGACCATCAAGTGAGAAGAATCAGGGAAGGTAACAGACAAGAAGAAAAGATACATAAAATAACATACAATGAACAAATAGTTAAATACAACAAGCAAGAAGATACAACATAACGCTTAAATTAAAAATTATTTATATAAAGTAAGCATCGTACTTGTAACATTATAATGCACTTTTCACTGTAAAATTCCTTTTATCAGCCTCTAAAGATCTGTACCAATTGAATCAGATCAATTGCACTCAAGAGATTACTGGCGGTGGCATCGCCTTTTAAATCAGGTTAATTACTTATTGGAAAATAATCAGGACAAGTCTCACACTTCCTGATTCTTGGCTTATTTTTTCCTTGTATCACTTATATGCAGTAGTTAGTGTTTAGATAGACAATGTATTATTGATTTAAACTTTCACGATTTTTACTCATTATTAAAACTCGCGCGCTTAGAAGATGTTGATGTCAACTTTAGCCAGTCTTCTCCGAGACCACGGGGACAACGCCGTCCTCGAAACGTCGGAATTTAAAACTTTTTTTTTTTTTTATACCACGTCGGTGGCAATCAAGCATACGGCCCGCCTGATGGTAAGCAGTTACCGTAGCCTATGAACGCCTGCAACACCAGAGATATTACACGCGCGTTGCCGACCCTTTAAAAACCTGTACACTCCTTTTTTGAAGAACCCCATACTGTAGCCCCTCGGGAAAACCTCGGCAGGGAGCTCATTCCACAGCCGAAGCGTACGCGGGAGGAAATTCCTCTTAAACCGCACAGTACGCGACCATTTAGGTGCTAGGGTGTGAGGATGAACACCCTGCCGATGGCGAGCGGTGCGGTGATAGAAAGCGGCCGTTGGCATCATGTCAAACAATTCTTCAGAGCACAGCCCATTGTACAAGCGGTAGAACACACACAAGGAGGCGAAGTCTCTCCTTAGACTTAAAGGTTCGATACCGCTTGTGAGTTTGTGACTTATTTTACGCGATTAAGTCCCATCGTTGTAAATAACAATGTATTATTGTTTAATAATCCAAGTAGGTAAGACGGAAGCCTGCTACTTCCACCTTAGCAATAAGCTTGCAGAAAAAACACTGACCGTCAAGTTTAAAGGCACAATGCTTAAACATAACCCGCACCCCAAGTACCTTGGACTCCTTGGAGTCACTCAAGACAGAATTTTATTTTTTTCCTTTTATAATATGTAATCCAGTGACATGTAAATATGCCATACGATAAATAAAAAATAAGGGTCTAACCGAAAAAATATATATTTCCCACATTATGTGAATTATTTGTCAGTTAAGTTGACATTTCCAACTTCGATAAGTAACCCCAACCTCAACATAAACAACATGCAATTTAAATTCACATGTTACATATTCATTAAGTTTCACTCACCTACAGGCCAATTCGAACGTACTTCACATCAAAATGATATTTGAATCATGTTATTTAGTTATCACGCGTCTTGCCCGCGCCAACACTTGTACGCGTCGAGTACGAGTGAAATACACGATAACTGAATGACATCAGTAGCCATACCATGTGTTGATACTTTATATTTACATTAGCGACTGCGTAAACTCGATCGCTCCATCCACGTCGCTCGCACTGATGTATTGGTGTGATAGAGAGGGAATACGATCGAGTTCACGCAGTCGCTAACGTAAATATCAAATGCCAACTCGTGGTGGCCGTGAAGTTAGATGTCATTCTAATATTAGTGTACCTTCGAATTGACCTGAGAGACGTTGATTTGGCAGACATTATCTAAATTGGGACATTCCATTTTGTTAATTGAATTAACATTTATCGAAAGCGGTGCTATATTTACAATAGGGGAGATTTAGTTAAATTTGCCTGTGGACTCTTGTCCCTAATGAGTTACGACTACATTTTCAGCATTTCAATTGAAATAGAACGTATTCAATTAAATATATTAATAGCATTTACTTTATTATACAACGAGGCGACGTATTTTGATTCAATTTCACCTAGTCTCATCCTGCAACTTTGGATCGTTTATAATACTTTTTGGGAAATATATCCCACCAAAAATATTTCATGTAAAATGTTGCCAAGACGAAACTATAAGGCTCGCACTGTCAAAAAGTTATCAGATCAAAATCACCTTCGTCAAAATATGTGGCTTGGCCGTTTCGCTACCGTCACATGCGCGTAAGGTGAGAAATGTATTTACTATTTCCCACATATGTTAACTAAGGTGTAGAGTTTGTGAAGTTAGGGCCTAAATAGATATAAATTTCTATAATTGCATACCATTATATATACGAGCACCCGTCCGGCCGACCGATTATGGGCCCGGGTATGCCCTTAAACTACGTCCAAAAGAGAGGTATGGGCACTGTAAATGAATATCATCTCGCTTTGTGTGACACAGCGGATGTCATTGCAGATCTAGAGCAGAGCTCAACTGCGGAAGTATGAATGTATGTATGTAAACACTTTATTGTACTTAAGACAGACAGACTTAAGACAAACACAATAAAAGAACGAAAATATATACAATGTACAAAGGCGGACTTATCCCTATGAGGGATCTCTTTCAGTCAAGTACCACCTCCTTAGAGAAAAGCGCAGCCAAATAACACTAGACCCTACTCATAGACCTCATAGTGTTGTTCCTGCCGGTGAGTAAAGGTTGCCAGAGCTCAGAGAGGGTATTAGGGTCAACAACGCGCATGTAACACCTCTGGTGTTGCAGGCGTCCATAGGCTACGGAGACTGCTTACCACCAGGCGGGCCGTATGCTTGTTTGCCACCGACGTAGTATAAAAAAATATGCAGAGATCAGTCGATCCCTCTTGTCCGTGTATGATAATAAGGATCCTGACCGAACTTTTAGTTATCATTTTGCAATTTTTTCCGAGAACGATCTTTTCTGCTCTATACAGCACATCGATGTTTGAACTCACGATTTTTGACCACCACACATATGTAAGATTGAACCACTTCCTTTTTATCACACTTCCTCATAAAAAGGTGTTATTACACGTAGGCGATGCGTTCCGTAATCCCTAAATTTCGGCCTAGGGCTGTATTGTATGTATTTTTTCATCACACTTGCTAGGTGATGCGGTCCGTAAATTCAGATCTAGGGTTGTAATTTTACGAAATTAGGCAGAAGTTTTATTCATTTCCTTTTTTTTTCCTCCCAAGTGTGATGAAAAACATTGTGTGTGCGGGTGGTACAGGAATTACGAACATGTGTTAATTAAGCCCTCGCCTTCGGCTTCGAGCTTCAATTCACACTCGTTCGTAAATTCTTGTTTACCGCCCTTAATATACAATGTACTATTCTGATCGTCGCCATTTTCTGCGACACACACATATGGCGGTCCAATTGCGATTTTCCTTGTAACTGATGGTCCCACAGGGAAAATTGAAAATTCCTTTCCTTAAGGAAAATGTAGAGATTTAATTTACAATCTCTTAATATTGTCTTCGGTTACCGCGATAGTTACTCATGAAATAAAACTATGACAACGGATTATATCGCGTATATTGAATTTATAATTCATCCCGACGTTTCGAACTCTTTACAGTTCGTGGTCAACGGGTGACTGAGGAAAAATTACAAAATGCAAAAATACCCACATACTAAAATAATGAACAATCATAGACTACAAACTTTAAGGCTGGTTGTACATGCAAAATCGGTTCATAAGGCTAGTTATACACTATAATTATTTTTCAAGTAAAGATATATATTATATACGCGATAAAAAACTATGCCGGCTCCAACCCTACACCACGGACCCGAGAAGATTTAATTCCCTCCTAAATTGTAGGAGGGTATCCCAATATGGGACCGGCAACAAACTCGGCGGGACACATCTTTTCAAAACATCAGAATGTCCAGCATCATCCAACACTACGCCAAGGAGAAGCGTTACATACCCAGAATGCTGCGCGAGGCCATTGAGATTAAGAAATATCCAAACTTTAATAGGGAAGATGGCTTTTCTCTACCACCAGCTTGGGATCCTGTAGTCCACCTGATAAAGGAGCAAGCGAGACATAGACTGTGAGACCGTAGTGTTGGATGATGCTGGACATTCTGATGTTTTGAAAAGATGTGTCCCGCCAACACCATACAAAAATAAGCCCTTTTGAAAAGGCACTCCTCGTTCGTCGTTTGAGAAATGGGCCCCAGGCTTTTAAAAATAATTTAAATTGGTGTTATTGATCACTTGAACTAAGTGAAAACGCGGCTTAACACGATATTTTGCAGCCTATTATTACCGTTACAAAGTTAATAAAGGTAACAAAAAAAATTCGCGATATACCCAATTTTAAATGTGATTAATATGAGCCTATTATTACAACACAGTTTGACTATTGATTGTAGTTGTGTTCCTAGGCTTCAAGAAGCACGATGTTGCTATACTGAAAAGTGGAGTCATTACCCCCACCAGCCCCTTGAATTGCCCGCCAATCTATGGTCTAATAGTTATGCATAGGACACTTTTCTAGAGACCCTGGTCTATATCATGAATATAATGGAAATATTTCCACGCACATCAAAGAAAATTTATTTATTCCACCCCGCACTTTGTCAAATACGCTAGGAATTTAATAAATATCAGTACCATTACGTACCTTCTCAAAGTGACAATAATAAGTAGGTATGATGTCCCTAGCGACTTTCATATCCTATTGTTTGTCACAATCGTCAGTATTTGTCATATTATTTCTTATAACGATAAACTTGAGTGAAGTTTCAAGAACATCTACTTCATGTAGGGCAAAAACGGCAAAAATAATTAAAACGAGATCCCAAATTCTCTTTGTTATATTGTTGTAATTCTAATTGCTTGTCAAATGCAAGCGAGTCGAGGCGATAGTGTCTTTATTATGTTAAATTTTAGTCAAAATATATGATGACTAGCTGTTGCCCGCGACTTCGTACGCGTGGATTAACCCTTTTAGGGGATGAATAGTTAAAAACGCTTAAATTACTTTTCTTGTATTCTAATAATATGCCTTTATACAAAGATTCAAGTCCCGCACTCAAAAAAATATTTGATCGCCATACAAAGTTTCAACCCAATTTTTACCACCTTAGGGGATGAATTTTCAATAATGCTGAAATAAGTTTTTTTCTCTTTTAATTATATATCTTTCTATGAAGTTTCAAGTATTTAAAATAAAATTAGGACCACGACGAAATTTCAACCCCTTTTTAACCACTTTAGGGGATGAATTTTTAAAAACGCTGAAATCACTTTTCTTTTATTTTAATAATATGCTTTTATACGAAGTTTTAAGTCCCGCACTCAAAAAAAAATGATCTCCATACAAACTTTCAACCCCTTTTTCACCACCTTAGGGGATGAATTTTGAAAAACCCTTTCTTAGTGGATACTAACGTCATAAAAGCTACTTATTGTGAAAAATTCAGCTCTCTAGGTACAACGGTTTGGGCTGGGCGTTGATTTAAGTGAGTCAGTCAGTCAGTTAGTCAGGACTTTTACGTTTATATATATAGATTTCAATAAAAGGCACTTACATCGGTAGGTTAGTAATTAACATACCAGTGTCATAGAATACAAATTTACTGTAAGGAACGAGAGCAAAATCACTAAATAGAAACAAATAATGTGACGGGAAAAACAGATTTTCATAATGTTTTAGATTCAGAGTAAAAGGCAAATTTCTCCAGGAGGAAACACATTTTCCAAGATGGCTGCGTTTCCTCGAGGTCCACAAACGTCAAATGGGCTGAACACAAGCTGAACATGAAAATTGGTCAGATGAAGAGCATAATTGTTTTCCATCGTATTTTGTCGGAAACGTTCGTATTTTTCATACTGGTTCAGTCAACCTCAGTACTCTTTGTACCGAGACTGACTGAAATAGCAAGACACGTTCCTACGTTTCCGTGAAAATACGATAGAAAATAGTTATCCACTACATCTGTCAGCCAAGCGGTTGTAAACAGCGGGTCCTAAATAATAAATATGTCGTTCTGACTTCACGAGAGTCTGTGCTTTTCGGCGACTAGTCTGTTGTGGTGTTTGTTTCTACGGAGATTATAATTAATATTACGTACTGTAGCCGCTGTGCAGGTCTCGACGATAAATAAAAATAATTCGATTTGAAGTAAACTTATAATCAATAGGTGCTGGTTACTTTACAAGGTACAGTTGACGTAAACGGTTAAAGGTGTAGAAGTGGTGGTAATAGTATGGAGGCTGATGCGAAAGTGAGTGAATAAATTTAGGTGCCTCTAATTGGCCGCGATACAGGTTATGTGGAGCGCTCCTATTGGTGCATTTAAATAAGCCTCCGCATAGTAAGCGAGCCCGACGGCTGCGTTTAGCTACTGCATTACAAATAAAAGGTTGCGTTCGCAACACGTACAAATGAAAAAACATGACCACTTTTGAGCTTGATTTTGACCGCGCCAATGTACCAAAACAAAACGTAAGGTGAGCGGACTGGATAATACGAAATTCTGTATTCAGAAGACACGGACTTGTACTGTTATAAAAGCAAATGATTTACGCAATCACATAATATATAATTTTTTTAAATTGCTTACTACCAATGACATTGGACATCATTTCGATTTTGGTCGCACTTTTAATATTTGAAAGGCAATCTGGTACATTACAGACCTATGTTCTGGATATACGAGTAGGTAATACTAATTGTTATAATGTTCGACTCACTCGAGTAATCTATGGGAGTAGGAGGGCAGGTTTAACGAAGTTAATTGGCGTCTCGTTAAATATTTAATGTGTAATTAAAGGCCTTCGGAAATAGGGGACTTGTACAAAAAACACAACTTTGGGAACAAATCAAATTATTTTATTAAATATTTTTGATTTGTGCTTTAAATAGTCACATTACTATATATAAACTGAAATAGATCTATTTCAGTGTATAGATGGCAGCACCAATGTCTCTCTATATCTTAATTCCATCTTAAAAATTCAAGGAATTCGTATAGGTACAAGCGCGTATTGCTCGCCCTTAGAGTTGGTCAAAGGCGCCTATAGTCTTATGGCTCCTCTACACTATTGGCGATAATAGACGATGATTGGCGGGCACGTTAGTGTAGAGGGCATACTCGGCTGTCACCCACCAGTCATCGTCTATCATCGTCAATGATCGCCTGCGACCCGTGAGTTGTCGGTTTTTTGGGCACGCATCAAAGGGAATCACCATGTTGTATAAAAAAACCCCACCACCATGTTGTTATGAGAAAGGATCGGATTAAGAATGAGTATATTAGGGGAAGTTTGAAAGTAGCACCAGTAACGGAGAAGATGAGGAGTAGTAGGTTAGCGTGGTATGGGCATGTGATGAGGAGGGATGAATGCCGTATAGGCAAAATAATGTTATAGACCCAAAAAACGATGGATGGATTGTGTGAGAGGATATGAGAAAGAAAGGAGTGAGTGCTGAGGTGACGAAAGATAGAGGAGAATGGAAGAGAAAAACATGTTGTGCCGACTCCACATAACGTGGGATAAGGGCAGGAAGAAGAAGAAGAAGAGATCAAAGAGAATCACCGAGTGGTTGCGTTGCACAGCGATCATGTAGATACTTGCACGATGATCTTGCCGATGATAGACGGTGATACTATCAACGATCATCGCCGATAGTGTAGAGGAAGGAAGGAAGAATTACACATTATTCGTAAAGCGAAACATATTGTAACAATTTCTTTTAGTTTAAAAAAAGCTTCGGATCTGAGCATGGTGGCCTTTATAGAACATGGCATGTTCATATTATATGTAGTTACGACAACTACTACTTTGGTATCCAATGTAACTATCATTGAGTGTTTCTATCGACCTGCTCTTGGTTCAACGCCATGAATGTCCGTTAGGCTTTGGTTTTTGGTAGATTATTTTGCTGTCTCCCTCATTCCGCTTACGTCAGAAATTGACGGGGATCCAGAATGTTGCGTAAAAAGTCGTTTTTATGTAAGAATAAAAGTTTACCACATTTATTCTGTGGATGCTTAATTGAGCAATCATGAAGAGGACACTTAGACAGTATGTTTGGGCAGCATATTAACCTTTTGTTTCTTTAAATCGTACCATGGAGTCGGTGAAATAGTCTCAAATTAAGCTCGATAGGCTTGGCCAAATTATATTTGCTAAGCGATGTTGAAAGCATCATAAAGTCCCTAAAATAAAAAATGTAAAACCTTCTTTTATCAGATATGGCGTAAAAATACCCTCAGACCACACCCTAAGAACATAATAGTAATAGAAAATAATACACATGTAAACAGTTAGACCAGGTTTTATCTGTAGTTATAATTAATGATACGGTCTTCAGTCGGGCAGGTTTGTTGAAGTTAATTGGCGCCCCGATAAATATTTAATGTGTAATTAAGGGCCTTCGGAAATTGGGAACTTGTACAAAATAGTAAATTGTGTTACAAGGGAGCAAAATGACATATTTACGGCGAGGGCGTACATTGAATCCTAAACGAAGCGAAGGATTCTATAATAGAATCCCGAGAGTAAACTATTGTGAGAATGTTTTTGGCAAAAATTTCGTTTTCGGTACAAGTTTTTATCGCTGACTGTACTTTTCTTACCACAGGCAACTAATACTCATCGAGACAATTCTAACAACCCCAAACACAGGTTGCGTTATTTAATCACAGAGTTCATATAGCCACCTCCTGTCTCCATCATCAGATCAGCTCGAATATTGCATTGTCACCCGACTTACAAATGTATGCAAATTTTCATCTCAATCGGAAATCGGGAAGCAGCTCAAATTTTGCGTCCATGATTTGACCTACACTAACATACATACATAGAAACAGGGCAAGTTAAATAAAAGTTTGTAAAAAATCGTAAGCGATGTAGTTCCAAGTTCCTTTTAGATTTACCATCACAACGGATTTCCGGACGTCATCTTGTTTATAAATATTCATAAATAATTATAAAGTTGTCATAGCCGGTCCGGAAATTTTGATTGTTCCTACTTGAAAACATCGGGAACCGGAAATACGGACTAATTAATTTAATGAAAGCTGATTATTTTGGAAAGTTTGCTGTCTCTTTAAATTTGACTTTTGTTTCAATTCTAATACTTTAATTGTTTTTGTAGCAGGTCAACGGCGAGGGACCTTCTCCTCCGGGTTTTACTATATAGAATTTCCCATACAAACCGTTCCGTTTCCGTCCCTATCATTGGCACAACTATCCCGCGTCCATTGACCCGGCAAACCGCGTTAGCTGCCCGACTGGACACTGCAGGGTTCGAGTCCCGGTAAAGAAACCACTTGAACTCGTCTTTTAATAGAATAGAGGTATTCAACTATAGGGAACTAATCATATTATTTTAAGAAATATTTTTTATGTTTTTTTCACACACACACACACACACACACACACACACACACACACACACACACACACACACACACACACACACACTGCTCGCCCTTAGAGTTGGTCAAAGGCGCCTAGCCTTTCAAGTATAGCATACACCAGAGAATTTGGGACGGGTATATACCGCCGTGGCCGGGTGGTCTAGTGGTCAGAACGTTAGCCGCGTAAGCTGAATACGCCGGTTCGATTCCCGCTCGGCCACCGGTGAACTTGGTCACTTTTTTCTTCAGTGTATGATATCTATTTCAGTTTATAAATGTATTGTATGATTAACTTTAATCTGAGGGCATCTTTGACCGATGTAAGTAAAAAACTTATCTAGATAAGGATATATGAATCGGCAGGAGAGTTGAGGTGAATGATTTACACAGACAGCTACACAGAGTACTAATAGCAAAAACAGTATTGAATGAATGAATGTGACTTAAGTACGTTATTAAGTAAAAAAAAACAACATTGATTGTAACTTTTTCGTCCATCTTGCATTTGGCGATTCAACTTGCTATTGGTACGAAAAAAGAATACTAATTACAAAATCTTGCTGTCATTACATGATTTTGTTGTTGTGTGCGTGAATTCAACTCGTGCCCGACTCGGTAAAATGGCCAACATCAAAGAGGTCTCGTAACGGAGACAAAACGAATATACGCGAGACAATACGAACAAACGAACGTAGACGAATACTCACTCTACTTTCGTATTCGGCAAGTCTCGTGTAGTTTTGCCGAGAGTGTGTTCAGTTTGGCACAGTCTCGGCAAATGTCCCGGCAAAATCATCTCGTGTAGTTTTGTCGCGAGTGTGGAGCGGGCTTTATGTAGTTTACAAAAACGCATATAAATAATTTAATATTAACATTGACAAAGAATAAAACAATGGAGGGTGCTGTAGCTTTATACGATACAAAAAAGCCATTCAAGCAAAAGGCAATACAGGATGTAAGTGCCACGAATGCAGTACCTTCGTGGCACTTACATCCTTTTAATGACAAGATGTTTAAAAAAAAAACTCATTCTTTGCTCAATTACTGATCATGTATAATATCCAAAGTAATATGCACGCCCGGTTCAAAAGTTAAAGGGGGGCGGGGATACATTTTATGGACTAACATGATTTTTCGTGTAAGCGAAAATAATATACCTAAGTATAGTATGAAAAAAACATTAATCTTATGAAAACATGCAAAAAAAAACACTTGGCCCCTTACTACCTCATTAAATCGTAAGGTATACGATAAAATCACTCAGAACCTCTTAAGAGGGGTAAGAGCGGATTTGTACAACTATAGGGGCTTGCAGGGTATTATTAGCTTCCGGACTAGATATAAACGTACAGTAGCGAAAGGTTGACTGGAAGAGATCCCTTATAGGGATAAGTCCGCCTTTGTACATTGTATATATTTATGTTCTTTTATTGTGTTTGTAATCTGTCTTATGTACAATAAAGTGTTTACATACATACATAATTTATCATATTTTTGCAGATTTGCATATATTTTTTAATAATTTCTCAAAAACGGCTTCAGCGATTTCGATTACATTTACAATAATAAGCTAATTCGATTAAATTAGGGTTCGTTTTGAAATTAATTAGTTTGGCCGAGTTTTCGCGGTAGCCCGGGCGGGTACAAAATTGTAATAGAGCTAAAAAAATAGATCCATCTAGGTTTTATTGTTGGTAAGATTCATTGATGGCATTTTTAGAAGTCATTTTCATATTTTTAGTTTTTGTGCAAAATTTTGTTCAAAAACTAAAATAACTTGTGTTTTGATTTTTAATACACTTAAGTTTATTCTAAGACGCACAGTGTATTGAAAATTTAGTATGTTTAAAAAGCGTGACACTGCTGATTGCGAACATTGAAAGTAATATTTAATTAAATATATTAATAACGGGTCACTCACGTGTTTTAAGTCGAAAACGCTCGACATGTTTCACTCCGTACCGAGGAGCGTCATCAGGAGCTTGCTTTAATATGTCTGTGTCTCACGGAAGTTTTGTTAATATTTAATTCGTATAACAAAGAGAAAAGTTTTTGAATAAACGTTTTATCGTTTGAGGACTAACGGCTTGATTCGAACTACAAGATACGTCAAAAATTTGCTAACGATACGATACGAATCGGACATATCCGATACATGTCGTATCGTTAGCAAATTTTTGATGTATCTTAAAGTCCGAATCAGGCCGTTTGTCTTAATTATTTGCTCCTCTCACATGAGACATCCGATATGTACCTTATCTACAAATGTGTCCATTTGTCTAGCAGCTGTATCTGGCAGATGTATCTGACGGACACCCTAATAGCCACTTCAGTTACTTACCAATCTACTAGTATATCAAACATATGGTGACTAACAAGTAACACACACCAATACCCAAGTCAGCAAACATTGCCCGAAGCACTTATAATATCTGCCAAATGTAATAACGTCTTATATTACATATTTGATTAATAATCCTGTCTACTTTCTTAGTGTTCAAGGTAAATAATAATCATGTAAGAAATTAATAGACCAGGAGAATAAAAAGGCCCCATAAGATGTGCACTCGTATTGACTATACAATAATGTAGACCAAATAAAATACACAATGTTATAAATGCTTTGTATCGGTTAGGGGTCATGTTTCCCGGAAAAATTCCAAGAGCGCGTTGTAGGATTTTTCACGTATGGTAAAGCGACATCTATCGAATAATTCGGTAACTAAGATTAACCTAAAAAGGTAATGCATTCAACCATTAGACAGGGGACAGTCAAGTGACAAAAAAAGTTATATATGGAAACGATCACGTCACTTTTTGTCCGTATCTCGCATCCCGATCGTTTAAGAAAACAAAATATTTTACGCAATTTGATGTATACCGGGTGTTTGTACGGTGAAGTATAATACACTTTAAAGTTTATTCTAAGACGCAATGTATTGCAAAATTTGTTATGTTTAAAGGGTGACAAGCAACGTCAAACACACAGATGGCAGCGTTTATTGAAAATAAAATTTAATTAGTATGAAAAGGTATAATATAAAAATTTCATAATTTTAAAAAGTTACTCAACAAATGTTGGTCAGTTTGAGGCGTACAGCCTCCAGTTTAATTTATTGCTCCTGTTACAGAAAACACCGTGTGTATTTACCACAGCTATGTCCCTTCGTTTTTTTATTTTTGTGAATTATTTAAAGAGATTATTTTAAGGGATAAAAGCTTTTAAAAATTAGTTTTTCGCTTCTAACTTCTATAATAATCAAAAAATAGAAAACAGTCAAACGAAGGGGTATAACTATGGTTATTATAGGTACAATAACTTGTGTAAAAATATTTTCCATAATGTAAATATTCAGGGAGGAATTTGGGGACTACGTTTGGAGAAGCGGTCGCCAGTATCGTCGTGGCTCCTTTATCAGCTGTCATCTTGGTAATTGGTTTTGACGTTTCATAAAAAGTAGCTACCTAATTTGACTGGACCTGAGCGCCGCGAATCATTTTTTTCGGTCGTTCGTCTATTTGTGTCGCTCTTGCTCAAATATGCTTCTTGCTCGATCAAGTTTGAAATTTTGAAATCGTAATCACGAACCATTTCATTTGCAATTCTTGTTAAATAAAGTTGGTACGTCAAAACGTCAGGCACAATGATCAAATCAAGGTAAATTAATTATGAAACGGCTAAATACGCTCTTGTTTGTGTGTACAGACGTAATTGCTTTACCTCTATTATTATTATTATTGTTGGGGTGTTGGGCCTGTGAGTGTCACGTCGACCAAGCAGTGATCTATTGTGACGGCCTTTTAAAGTTCGTTATTAATGCCCGTTGAGTCCAGAAAATTCCAGATTCTTTGGGCGGTAATGTTCTGTACCTCATAGGGTTGCAGTATGTGCCGCCCTAAGTGGATACTTCTTTTTGACATTAGTGGTCCACTGCTTTACCTCTAGGTACTTATGAATGTAATTGTTTGCTTGTATTTAGATAGGTACCGTTAGAAATACTAGCTACGCAGATGTATATTTAAAAGCGAATCTTACCAACAATAAAACCTAGATGGATCGATTTGCCTTCGTTAGCCCCTGGTTTGAAAATTAAATCGAATCACTACTTTACAATTTAATACCCACCGGGGTACCGCGAAAACTCGGACGAACTAATTATTATAAATATACCCTACTTTGATATAATTGTCGTTTTATATGCCCCTATATTGTAAACTTTATCGAAATCTCTAGAGCCGTTTTTGAGAATTTACCAAAAATATTATGTAAATGTACCTGAAAAAATATGATACATTTTCCGGTAACGAGATCGCTGTGGTGGAATGAAATCGTACAATACTCGTACCTATCTGATCAGTAATCACACTTCAAACTGTGTCGTTTTAATGTCATTTATACCGGTGAGGTAAATGTAAGTTTAATCTGTAAGCCATGTGATTGGATATGGTTTTGAGAAGTGCCGCGGTAAATTGGTTCGTCGGTAAATAGGTACACGTGGCGGTAATTGAAATACATGTTCATTATACTGTGTCAAGAGAAAATGAGACTTGCACGGATACGATAAAGTATAAAGTAATGGCTCCGTGAGTTGAAGACCTCGCAAACCCCCATGGTTTCGCCATTTTGAAACATTAGCAAAAACTGAATCCATAAAAATATCTGTAAGCTAACTCTGCAGCGATTTTGATAGCTCAGACTGTGCAAGTGTTATTTTTAACGTCAAACTTCTATGAAATTATGACTGATAAATAACACTTGCACAGTCTTTGTTATCAAAAATCGCTGCGGAGTTATCTTGATCTAACTCTATTATTATCGAACCGGCTGAACAAATTTCATGAGAATCGGTTGAAAAATGCGACCTGTAGGCGAGAACATCTAGACACGAAAGAATTTTTACCCAAGCTAAAACGGGGACCTTCGCTGCGCTTTGGTCATTAATTTTTCACTACACCTCTCTCTCTATTCTCATTTCTCTCTCATTATTCTTCATAAACTGATGACAAAGTTGTATTTTATCCACAATGTAAGATTTGTTTAGACGTTAAACTAGACTGTTTGTTTGTTTCAGGCGGATGGGCGTCACCAATCTCCCAAAATCCAGCCGCCTCGACCCACCCCTGAACGCGCCGCAGGTAAACCACCTTATTGATCACCACAAAAGCACAAATGTACAAAATAACTATTACCTATTAAATTAAACATCTTTCAAACCCCCTACGCATTATACCAAAAAAATCCATTCTGTACTAAAAATACTTTAAATACATCATTTTAAAAAGAGCTGATACTCTTCAAACTGTTGGATCGATGTTAATCTAACATAGCTAAAAAACACCGCAAGGAAGCTCGCTTTCACGTAAAATGTAAATACCGCATCGTAATCGATCCATCCGTTTGTGAGCTACGATGCCACAGACGGACAAACAGACGGATATTGGCGTCAAACTTATAACACCCCTCTTTTTAGCGTTAAAAATTTGGGAGCTGATATTAAGGTGAGATGACTGAGATGGGTTAAGAAGAACATAGTTTATTTTTATAGCTCACGTAGCTTCTGCGTCGGTCCGCCAACGCGTGCTCCCGTTGAAACACCTCATTATGGTGCGAAATATGTCGAGCAATTTTCGACTTCCGTAGCATTTAAGTTGTATTAAAAAAAACTACGGGCGGTAACATCAATTATTATTAAGTTTTATTTTCACTGACTTCTATGAAATACATCGATTTTGTGATAATGAATAGTGTATTATTGTCCGTCTCTAGTAACTGATATATTTTGAAATCGCATCGACCTATCCGCCCCATCTCCTATATTTTACAATATCCCAAAAACCCGCAAAGGGTTACGTAATGGGGGATGTAATAATCCGACGCGACTGCGACAAAATAACAAGGGGTACGTGAATTATGGACATTTAATACAAGGTTATTTTATAAACGGTTTTTGGGCCGTTTTTTTCCGTCAGAATTTGGTAAAATTTGGTGGATATATGTATATACGTCAGTGCTACGGGTTGGCGGTGATAATAAATAAAACAATGAGTTAAATAAGTAACTAAATTTATTCTCCCGTAATTTCCGCCGCAAGCACACGAATACGTCGTAGGGTAGGGTACGTTTTAGGCCGGTCCTGATTTTGCTCCGAGGTCAGTTCCACCACGCAAGTACTCCTCTGAAGATGCCGGAGCCATCGCTGGTTGGGAGACGGACGGAGATGTTTACGCCTACGTTTAGCCGTAAATATGCACCCCAATGGGGATTTAACACTAAAAATGATTCAATTTGTACTAAACGAGTACGGGAAACGGAACGAATAAAAAGTATTGATTTTCGCCGGGCACGACATACGTTGCTGCCCGAAGGCAAGCGAGCGTGCGCCAGCGACGAAAGCTAGATCTGTCCTCGCACGTGTGACTGGGGAACTCGTTCCCTAGTCTGTACAATATGTTTTATTGTATGTCGTCAAAATCTTCCGCTATGTTACAAAAACTACATTATTTTGACCCTAAGTGGGATTTTGTATTTATTCCCCCCAGAATATATGAGGAGCTCTTCAAACCAACCCAATTTTGACAAACTTTGACGAAAAAAAATCTGCCCTTTTACCAAAATACCAAAGAAGAGTTATATTGTTTATGTCAATACTTTGAGATCTCTGAGTAGGGCGTGCCAAAGGACTAAACATACAAAGACATATTTTATTTATTTTATTACAAGGAGATAAAACAGAAGCATACAAGTGAAGAACAATATAGACAGAATATACATAACTATTATAGATTATGTTGTTTCCTTAAGCATATCTCACCGAGAACATAAGTGGTATTAGAATGTAAACCTAGCAACATGCAACACTTAACTATTTTAACTACAACAACTACATTAAATTAATATGCTGTAAAATAATAGCCCTCCTTTAACAGTAGGGTAAAAAATAAAAACAATGTCAAGTAATTAAATTACATAATTAAGCATGGTTAAATATGAATCCCAAAAACGGTAACCCTACCGACTGCGCCGGTATAGCAACACACTTAACTTACCTTCGGTACCTATTAGAGATGCCCCGAATAGTGGTTTTGGCCGAATACCGAATAATCGGCCCCACTCTCGGCCGAAGCACCGATTATTCGGCTACCGAATATTCGGCATGACATGCGAACATTTTTAGTCACAATTATTATGAAAATTAGTAGTGTGTGTGTGGGTGTGTGTGTTTATATAGTAGTGTGTCTACTTCAAAAACCACAAATTAAAATATTTTCATAGAAAATAATTTAATTTGTTCTTAGAGGATTATGAAAATTGTTCGCCTACAATGCACAACGTTTGCTAAGATATTTTTTGCTGAACAGCATTAATAAAGGTACGAGTCGATTAAATCAGCCCCATGATAAAAATATTTTGTAATCAACAAATGGTCAAAAAAGGATCTTCGTAGAAGACAACTTTCCAAGAATACATTTTAAGTATTAAATATACCTAGTTTTTGCGTAGTTATTTTTGTTGTGTAATTTTCCTTTTTAGGTAGGTGCAACAGATAAAATACCGTAAATTACGGCTAGCATAAAGAAAAACTGTTTTGTTGCGACAAATTTATTATCTGTGAAAATGTTGTTATTGCGTAATGACTAATGAATCTAATGATAATGTAAATATCGATTTAATATTGATACTCAAATTTAAAATATTTCAGAAAATAGGAATTTGATTTGGCCTCACATCAGTCGCATCTAGCAATCGTCGAGATGACGTTTTATTTGAAATGAAATGTCAATTGCAAACAGTGTGTACAAATGTCGCAATGGTGGTCGTAACATGCTGTTCCTAAACGCATCATAGAGAGCTTATAATATGTGTATATATAAAACAGTGTACATGATTAGGCTTTACGTAGCTGTCTCATAAACCACTACTCGTATTATTTCGTATCTGTAACGCCGAAGTCTGATTCCAATTAGGCTAAAGCAACCGTTCCAACGGAACAAGACTGGCACGATTTATCAACGCTGGTTTTTTCCTGTCCAAGCTATTTGTGAAATTAAATTAGCCCAGGCAATGATCGGAGTGAACCGGCAAATGAAAGACACAGTGATGGAGTCCAATTTGATTAAAAATTTTCGCCACTCAATTCTTTTCTCTGATTTTCTTTGGTTTTATTTGAGCGTTGAAAATACTCGTGATATAACATTCCTACTTGAAATCATGTTAAAGTTATAATATATGCTAAGTATAATTACATAATCTTAGATAGTGCGTGGCAGAGCTTAATTTAAAGTTTCTTATGCACTTTTGCAGCTGGGTGTAGCTACATTATTTTATACATACATTACATTATTTTTTTGCATAGACAAAAGGTGTTTAGACAGATTTAGATACTTTTAGCGCGTTATCTGTGTCGATATTTTAGAGCACTGTACAAATATCCTATACTTGGTTTTGATTGGACATAGCCGAACATTTCGATGGTGAAATAATATGCAAAAGGCCCCGAATGAGCTTTATAAACATAAGATATTCCTGTTACCGTATGCGAGAGATTTTAAGCTTTGCGTATTGATAATATTATATGCGGAATTGAATAAATCGGGACTCGAGTCTCCTTTTTGTGGAGAAAATAAGCATTTGATCAGGAATTCAGTGTCAGTGGTTAGTTCGTACCGTTGGAAGGTAGGGAGACATCTCCTTTTCCACCTGTAATGATATGGGTAAAAATACGAGTCACTGATTTAAACTTTCACGATTTTTACTCATTATTATTCACAACGACGGACCAATGAGTCCAAGACCAAGACCAAGTGCGGGTAGTTCGAAAAACTCGCGCGCCTAGAAGATGTTGATGTCAGCTTGAGCCAGTCTTCTCCGAGACCACGGGGACAACGCCGTCCTCGAAACGTCGGAGGTAAATTTAAAACTTATTTTACGCGATTAAGTCCCGTCGTTGTGAATAATAAAAATACGAGTCATAAGTATCGGTGAGCGGATAGAGTGGAGGTAGATCTCCGTGAGCTTGGAGTCAGTAAAAGCTCACTCAAAAGCGCACAGGACCAAGTAAGTAATAATATGGGTAAATTTTTATAGCAGTACTACTTTTCCATCTGCGATCTCTACTAGGATCTCGTCTTAATGTACTTACCATTAACAGTGATTAATATTGTTTTCCCATTTGTCCCCAGGTGCCGACGAGAGCATGACAGTGGCACGCGGCGATGGCTCCCCGGAGCGACTCGGAGGTGCGTTACGCCGGCTACACTATAAAGCCACCAGGCGGGCGCACTCTGTCGGGCGACACCATACAAACACACCACCCAAGGTCAGTAGTTTACCAAATGAGTCGTGAGATGTCGCTGTTAGGGGCAGCGCGATTCCTACATCGCGCTAGCGTTTGCTTCCCGTAGATTATATTAGAGCCGACGAATGTTTTTTAGACTATACTACTTCTAGGGTAAAGAGAAATAGAGCTGGGTATTGTCCTGCCGACTCTAACAACCATGTTAAAATAAAAATAAAAACGGACTGTACTTTTACATACTTATAGGTACATTTACCTAAAGGTATAACTGGCGTCATTTTCATTTTGGAACATATGGTTATAAAGCCCGACCAGAAATATATGATCATTGTCAAGAGGGCGCTGTTATTCTCATGTATGTGGTGACAGTTCAGTTTAGTATGAAAAATTTAGTTCCAATGAAATTCCGCAACATGGGGCGTGATCATATCTTCCAGGTCAGGCTTTAAAGCTTTTCTTTTTGTAAATGTTACAGTTTGAACTTTTAAACACTTTTGACCTGGTAGCTTAGTTAGTTACCAAAATTGTAAACTTTATGTAGGTTCCAAAGAATGTTAAATCCCTCAAAAAAACTTCCAGAGTAGTTAATACTAAGCTAAATTTGATTATTTTACTCGTGTTAACAGAAACACATTAAACTGACTGACAGTAAGTCTATCTTATAGCATAGCAATAAGGCTTACAGTCGGTCAGCTAACTGTGTTGCGATAACTCACTCAATTTAGATTACGTTAACACTCGGCGAGAATTGACCTAAATCTGACCAGTACTCATTAAGAGGGTTATCCACACCTCTTTCTATGAAAACTTTGATTGGGAATCAGGTTTGTAAGATATCACAGTAGGTATGTACTCGTAATGTACTCGTAGGCCAATAAAATTAGATTCAAAAAAACTGTTTCAATGAGGAATTAATTCCCAGCAAGCTGGATATCATTTTAATGCATTAATTTGATTCTAAATGCGTGTGATCTGAGTTTACGCAAACCAAATCCAAATCAATTGGGACATACATTTTTTCTTGGATTGCTAAACCACTCGATGTAGAAGGAACCCACCATCATCTACATTTTTTTTTAATACTACGTCGGTGGCAAACAAGCATACGGCCCGCCTGAAGTTAAGCAGTCTCCGTAGCCTATGTACGCCTGCAACTCCAGAGGAGTTACATGCGCGTTGCCGACCCTAACACTCCTCTCCCTCGAGCTCTGGCAACCTTACTCACCGGCAGGAACACAACACTATTAGTAGGGTCTAGTGTTATTTGGCTGCGGTTTTCTGTAAGGTGGAGGTACCTCCCCAGTTGGGCTCTGCTCTAGATCTGGAATGACATCCGCTGTCCTGTGCCCTACCACACAAAGCGAGATGTCATTCACAGTGCCCATACACGCAGTGCAAGTGTTAATTATATATTACTAAAACTATTACTATTTAATACTAAAACTACTTACTTGTGTACTTTTAATAATACGAGCAAAATACTGAAAAAAGAGCAAAAATTTGTGCACACTTGGGATTGCGCAAACTCGGATTGCCCGCATTTAGGACCAGTTCACGACGCCACATTGCACGTTTCGCTGAACGTTCGCCTCGATTGTACAGTGATAAAATACGAAGAGCGATCGCTCCATCTATTCTAGGCGATCTGCGGCTAAATCTAACCGGCACTCAACTCATTAAGAATATTGACGGGTGTGAGAGCGATCGGCCCGGATCCGAAGTTTATACGAGTAGATGCATCAACTTCAATCAATCATATGTAGCTCAGAATACATGTTACTAAAGTAAGGACGGTAAACACGAGGAATTTCGTACCCGCTTGTTCCTATCTCTATCACACGCGCATATTTATATTGCTCCGCTCGCACAGTGCCATTGAGCGCCGGCATCGGTGGGACGGCAATATAATTATGCGCGTGCGATAGAGATTGCAAGTGGCGGGTCAGTGTATGAAATTATTCATGCTTAGCGTCCTTACTTTACTGAAATTAGTGTGTAATAATGAAAAAAGTATAATTTTTATTGTGCATTAAAAATAAAGAAATATATACAGATACTGACGGATGTGAGCGATCGGACCGAAACCTAAATTTCAACTAGATGTATCAACTTCAATCAGTCATATCATCATCTTCCTCGCGTTATCCCGGCATTTTGCCACGGCTCATGGGAGCCTGGGGTCCGCTTGACAACTCTAATCCTAAGAATTGACGTAGGCACTAGTTTTTACGAAAGCGACTGCCATCTGACCTTCCAATCCAGAGGGGGAACTAGGCCTTGTTAGGATTAGTCCGGTTTCCTCACGATGTTTTCCTTCACCGAAAAGCGGCTGGTAAATATCAAATGATATTTCGTACATAAGTTCCGAAAAACTCATTGGTACGAGCCCGGGTTTGAACCCGCGACCTCCGGATTGAAAATCGCACGCTCTTACCGCTAGGCCACCAGCGTTTTTTTTTGCACAATAAAAACTTAAATCAGTCATATGTAGCACGGAATTTAAGTTACTGAAAGTAGTGTGAAAGGTCTCACGGTCTATGTTTCGCTTGTTCCTTTATCAGATGGACTACAGGATCCCAAGTTGGTGGTAGAGAAAAGCTATCTTTCCTATTAAAGGTTGGATATTACTTAATCTCAATGGGCTCGCGCAGCATTCTGGGTATGTAGCATGAAAGAGACGGAGATGTGTCCTGCCGAGTTTCTTACCGGTCCCATATTGGGATACCCTCCTACAATTTAGAAGGGAATTCAATAAGAACTATTCTAAACATGATAGCTAGATTGTCCTTTTGTTATGGCTAATGGGTCAGCGGACAAAGAAGTTTTGGTTTGTAATTTTTATTTTTTTATTTTATGAAATAGGAGGCAAACGAGCAGACGGATCACCTGATGGTAAGCGATTACCGCCGCCCATGGACACCCGCAACACCAGAGGGGTTGTAAGTGCGTTGCCGGCCTTTAAGATATTTTATTAGGTTAATGTTTTTGTTGTTACTAACATAAGGTATAAGCTATAAATAAGAAATTTATGGACCATATCTTGTCTGAAATAAAGAAATTTAATTTAATTTATATTAATTTAATTTTATTTAAATCTTCTTTTATTACTTACGTTAGTCAGTTACTTGGTAACGGACCGGCGCAGAATGCGGGCCGCAGCCCTCCGCGCCCGATGACTCGGCGCGGGCGCCGGTGGCGGCAGGGGGGGCGAGAAGCTACCCTCGTTTACGGCATTATTGTCAAATGATGGGTTGCACACAACACACTACGTCATTCGCTAATGGTTCGTCCACACTGTCCACCGACGTAGTACCCAAAACAGTTTTCCAGCTCGGAGGCACTGACCAATCACAATCACGGTTAAAATTCGGATGACGACCAATTTCGATAGCTCCTCGGTACGGAGTGAAACATGTCGAGCGTTTTCGACTTAAAACACGTGAGTGACCCGTTATTAATATATTTAATATGTCTGTGTCTCACGGAAGTTTTGTTATTAAAGTTACTTGGTAATCTTGGTATTTGTAAAGTGTATGTTTAACTCTTATCAAGTATAACCTATCTTCTTTATGACCAACAAATATCTACGGTATATGTCCTCGATTAAAATGCGTAAAAAGTTAATATAAAAACTTCAATATTGCGTTAGTAGTTACCCATACATTGTTGTCGTTAGAGCTATTAAGGCGTCAATAAATGTGCTGTTTTCAACCAAAAGGGTTCTCATTGCCGGTCGTCAATAAGACGCTATTTCCATAAAGCATCAATTTGAAATCAACCTTATCGACAACCGACAATGGTACCTTTTAGCTGAAAACGTCACAAATGCTAAAGACGACCGGTCTGGCCTAGTGGGTGGGTATTATAGTGACCCTGCCAGTGAAGCCGATGGTCCTTATCCCGGTTCGAATCCCGGTAAAAGGGCATTTATTTGTGTGATGAACAACAAATATTTGTTGTATGTCTATAAGTATGTATTTATCTATACAAGTATGTATATCGTCACCTAGCATCCATAGTACAAGCTTTGCTTAGTTTGGGGCTAGGTTGATCTGTGCAAGATGTCACCTAATATGTATTTATTTGTTTATTTATAAAGTTACAGTCGAAGGCAAAAATATCGATCCAGACCAATAGCTCAAAAATATGTGAACACGACTTTATTGTCTAAGGTGTAAGAGCGTACACATCTCTTTGAAACTTTGGGAATGTATATATATTTATGCCCTTGACTGTATTTTCATAGATTGATTTGATATAATATTTAATCAAAATTACTACAAATCGGCCTTGCAATAGCCTTAAATAATCGTATCGTAATAAAATAAACCAGGCTCTAAAAGCTCCATCAATTCCACCAGATAATTAATTTGTCTTCTTTCTGCCCAAACTGTTTCAATTGACGCCATAACTTCTCTGACAAAGGTTCGCCATCTTGAAAACTTTAGCAAACTTGGATAATTTTCAAAACATCATAACTATCCTATGTCAATGTCTTAAATTGTACCTTAAGTACTTTTATCCTAAGGCTCATTTTTAAATAATCCTAAAAGTAAACATAGGTCTTTATGAAACGTTTTTCACGCTTCAGAATTTAGCGATTACTAGGTTATTGTGTTTTTAAATACGCTTATAAATATTTTTCAGGAATTTGGGAATTGGAAAAGGATATTTTCAAAGTTTTGCACTCTGAAATATTTACCAGGCTTTTTATAGCTAGACTTTGAAGATTTCATCAGAGAAAGATGATTATAAAATGTTTTACCTTTTTTGTTAACTTTTCGGTAGATACTGCGCTCCAAAACGCGAACAACTGACGTAGCTGAAACTGCCGCTAAGCTTAAATGGGACTGGGCGGGACTGCCAGATGCTAAGATGGCCAAAAGCAGCCACCCTTTGGAACCCACAAATTGTCAGGCGTCACGGTAGACCTCGTCGGATATGGCGGGACGAGCTTGACGCCTTTGATAGAGACTTCAGGGGATAGGGATACGTGGAGGGAGGTCTTTGCCCAGCAGTGGCACAATATGGGCTCGTAATTATAAATAATAATACCTCTCGACGCCCCAGTGCCGCTCACACCGGTGTTGCTCCTGGTCGTCTTCACAACGGCAGTTTCAGGGACCCATCTAGTCAGCGTCACAGATCATATAATCAGCGTCAAGTCACCATCTGCCTCGATAACGTATGTTAGCATTGTTATGGCAGGTGTCCGGACTTCTTTACAATAGCCATTGTCCAGCCAAACTTAAAAAAAAAAAGATTTATTCAGTAACTTAATAACTTAACAATATGCAGGTCGATGTCTCTTTTTAAGTATACAAGATATCTTTCAAGTATACAAGGTATCTTAACACATAAACCGCTCTTCCTTACTGGTTTGCTTAGTAACAATATCAAAACAACACTAAAAATTAAAATTAAAATTAAAATTACTTTGAAATTAACGTTACAGGAACAGGGATATATTAAGTAAGTTAAACAGAAAAAACTAATCCATAGACCGGTATACTGTTCACATTTTCTACAACAGCCCCAATGCCTGCTGCGACCGGTTCATAGGTGTCTATTGTTGTCCCTGTGAACGGGTCCCAGCAGGCGTTCTGCATGACATTAAAACTCTCTACGTCTATATTCCCACGCAAGCCTATCAAAAGACCGGGATTTAAAAGCCCGTGAAATCCAAAATGGAAATACAAATAATAATAACTTTCATAGCAGCTTTTATAGGAATTTCGTACATTTTTCCGCTCGCACAGTGACATTGACAGCCGGCACCATGGGCGGGACTGAAATATAATGTACGAAATTCCTCGAGGCAAGCGTCTTTTCTTTAGGTACATATATGTTACAACCAGAACGTTAAGTACTTATGCTTTGGCGTCCCTTACTTTTTAGGGTTCCGTAGCCAAAAAGGCGAAACGGAACCCTTATAGTTTCGTTATGTCCGTTAATATATATATATTGTTAACTTCAAACACATGTAACTGAAAAACAATGCTGATGGTATATCTTAAACACATTATAAACTGAAATAACAACAACAACACACACATCTCTCAAACACATTGTTAGAACAAAACAATTTGTATAATAACATTGAATATATTACGGGTGGACGAAAATAGAACAAAAAGTCACAAATTCAACTATAGTGTGTCAAGCCATTTCCGTCAGTAGACAAAAGAGGCAAATTTAAAAAATGTAGGCGCTAAGGGTTATCGTCCCATAGAAAATTTGAATCACGCGCCTTTTGCTACTGACTAACTTCTTTGACCGACTATATGTAGGCTTCCTAACGTTTTTGCAACACCTACTTTTTCGATTAATTTCTCTGTTTCCGCTACCCAATAAGGTTGTCTGGAAGTGATCGCTCTTTAGCGATAAGACCGCCTGTTGTCTGCCTCTACGTTTAATCAATTGTTTGTTTCATTTGTATGTTTTTGCCAATAAAGAGTATTCTATCTATGTAGTGACAAATGAGTTTCGGTAAACAGACAAACTGTGTACAATCTATTTCATTACCGGTAATAGGCATCCCGTGCAGGGTTTCCTCATTTCCGGCACAGCCTGTTTCCGGTTCCCGGATTAATGAGGCGTGCGGGTGATGTAGGTATTTTTACTCAAAGGGCAAAAACGGGACCCTATTACTAAGACTCCGCTGTCTGTCTGTCTGTCACCAGGCTGTATCTTTCGAACCGTGATAGCTAGACAGGTGAAATTTTCACAGATGTATTTCTGTTGCCGCTATAACAACAAATACTAAAAACAGAATAAAATAAATATTTAACTGGGGCTCCCATACAACAACAGTGATTTTTTGCCGGTTTTTGCGTAATGGTACGGAACCCTTCGTGCGCGAGCCCGACTCGCACTTGGCCGGTATTTTTTGCAATTTAGGTAAGTGCGCGTAGATTCTATATAAATAAATATGTTCATTAAATCACTAACAGCTTATAAAACAAAGTCCCTCGGCGCGTCTGTCTGTCTGTATCTTCGTGATAAAATCACTAAGTGCATAGTATAAAACAAAGTCTCTTTCCGCTCTGTATGTATGTGTGTTAATATTTCCAAAATTCGGTATTTCGGTGGTGATTGCGAACAATCAGTTTACAAGGCGTGTGTGACGACCTCTCAAGGCCCTGGAAGTGCTAGGCTAGCTGAAGAAGGACCAGGATCCCCGAAAATCATCGGCGTGCGCTCAAGGTTAGTGGCTATCCCATATTGGTTGATTGCAATGCCTGTCCAAAGTTTTTAATATGCTAGGGAACCTCGGACCAGCTGAGTTATCGAAGGGTTCATAAATACGTGAACACATACAATGAAAGTTACGCTCTCATTTTCAAACGACTTGGTTACCTTACTTACATAAAACTTGGCATAAACATTTACGTAACATAACCATTTACGTAACATAAATTAATTTGTGGGCATTTTTTTCTCTCGTATTAGGATCGAGAGAGCTCATACTTCTGAGTAGAAATAATATGAAAATTTTAAATTCAAAAACTTTAAATAGAAATGCCCAAACAGCAGTTTTTTTTGGATATCAAAGTGGTTCAGTATGCCCTACCCTGTCACCATAATCCGAAGTATTCCGTGTCGCGGACAACACTGTATAAAAGGTTCTCTTTTGTTTATTCTTCTTTTTACGTCCCATATCGCCGCTATACTTACTCAACCTCGTATCTGCAACACTCATTTGATGACAAAAACACCCGTATTCCGAATGAAAGAAAAGCGACATTTTCATTGAGAGCGGGCGAGGCGGCCGCAGCGGCTGAGGCGGCAAAATGCCGCAATTATATGGCTCTCACTGACCGGCATATATTTGCGGCATTTGCAGTCGAGACTCTTGGACCGTGGTGCCCAGGCGCTCACAAATTGTTTCGGCAGCTGGCTAAAAAAATCTGCGAGGTCACCGGGGACCGTAGGGCTGGCTCGTTCCTCGTCCAACGGATCGGCAGGCATAGCCATCCAAAGGGGGAACGCATCCAGCCTTATGGGAACCCTTCCACAGGGCTCGGACCTGGGTGATCTAGCCTAATATGTACATATTAGGCTATATCACCCATGTTATGTTTTATTTCTTTTTTAGGTATTAGTTTTAGTTTTGTAGGTAGTTTTAATTTTAGGTTATTTTTTAAATGATTATGTTTTTCCATCAAATGATTGTTGCAGATATGAGGTTGAATAAGTATAGCGACGATATACTAAAATAACATGAAAATTCCCAATTCTAGCACAAACATTTTTATTTATTTTTTGCATTTTCGGTATTGGCCTCATAGTAAAAACCGGCCAAGTGCGAGTCGGACTCGCGTTCTAAGGGTACATTACACAACTTAAACAATGTATTTTTTATATGAAACGTGAGTGAAATGTCTTTAAAAAACCCGTAGGGGTCGGATCAAAAACTAAGTAATTATGTCCGACTCACGCTTGACTGCACATTTCTAATAGGTGTTCCTGTAATCTATAGGTAAAGATCTATTTTGTGTATTTTTTTTTCAAAATTTTAGACCCAGTAGTTTCGGAGATAAAGGGGGGGGGGGGTCATTTTTTTTTGCCTATTTTCTTGAATAACTTCTAGAATGTTTATCCTAAAATTCAATATGTTTAAAATTCATTTGTTTACGTTACATGTCGATCTTTGGGTCACAAACTTACATATGTGTACCAAATTTTAACTTAATTGGTCCTGTAGTTTTGGAGAAAATAGGTTGTGACAGACGGACAGACAGACAGACGCACGAGTGATCCTATAAGGGTTCCGTTTTTTCCTTTTGAGGTACGGAACCCTAAAAATGGTTAATATGCCCTGCCCCGTTACCACAATCACCCTGTATGAATCACGGCCTCAGCGGCGCCTTGTTCTGACAACCGAACCCAATTTCCGTTTCTCCAGGGCCGGAGATTAAACATACTCTTATAAGGATTCCGTGACGCAGACAATACTGTATAAGAAGGTACACTTTGGGTAAAACACGAAACTGTGTTCACGTCTTTCCTGTAGACCTAAAACTAGTGTGTTTAGCGAAACTGTACAGTTTTCTCTCCTGTGGACAATAGGTAATGATTTTATCATACTCATCCAAATAAAAGGTGAACCTTTTCATGTGGTTATCCAAAAGAATTGGGGTTAAAAGAAAATTAACCATTATGGCCCTTAACATTTGGTAATGTCTACAGGAAAGACGTGAACACAGTTTGGTGTTTGACCCCTTTATGTCAGAGTGCAGTAGGTTCAGCCAGCAGTTTTAGAAAAATTGTAGCGCTTTTTTAAGATCATTATACGATTTCAATTTTACTATGTCGGATATAACAGCAATGATTAAGGCCCCGTGGGTTCGGGTTCCTCTCTCACTCTCACTGAGTGAGCGAGACGGCTCTACGTGCCCGGGATAGCAGATATCATGATTTTGAATTTTAGCTTATTGTAAGTTTTAACAAAAAATTGTTATCGATGAGTACGATCCAAAATAAAGCAATTTTCATACAAAAAAAATACAATTTTTTAAGGTGCGTTTAATACCTAAATTTGGGATTTTTCTATCGAGCGAAAGTCAATAAATCTGGTTTCGAATCGATTAAGTTACTAGAGAAAGACATCAAGTACGTTGTTCATATTTTTGGCAACCGTAATATATTATGATCTAAAAAAGAACTACGCTTTTTCTAAAACTCTGCTAACTGAACCTACTGCAGCTTACGTTGTACGTGCACTTTCTTCCGCTGTATACTCTGTTAACTCGAAAAAGGTCATAGTCGTGTAAATAGAAAAAAGGCTTCGTCAAAAACATGATTGGTCTACGTAATTATTTTCCCATTTTGCTAAATGAGTTTTTAAAAATAAAGTAAATATTTGTTTTTTCAATTTGCAGCCAGGTTTAATTTGTGCTTAAAAAATATGACTTTAGTTAGGTTGCAAAGCTTTTCAACCTAAGGCAAGTGCTTTTGGGGGTCATTCTACTCTCATTCCCCTGGAATCTCGTTTCCCTGGCTATATCTAGATATTCGCAAATTCACAAGAAATTTCGCTGAACTGTTTTAGTTGTAGATGGAACTTGGCACGAGTTACACAGTCCCTAAAAATGAGATTCTAATAAAACGGAATTTCCTGGGAATTTGCGAATAGGTATATGCGATTTTTGTACAATTACTCTTTTATTATAAGACCCAAAAGTTTAATAAAGCGAGTGGTTCAAAAAGTAAACTTACAAGCGCTGCGAGGGTTTTAAGGTACAGTTGGGCTAATTCGCATTGACGCCGAGCAGTACAATTAATTAATTATTATATATTCAATAAGATCGACTTGCAATCCGGAGGTCGCGGGTTCAAACCCCGGCCTGTACCAATGAGTATTTCGAAACTTATGTACGAAATATCATTTGATATTTACCAGTCGCTTTTCGGTGAACGAAAACATCGTGAAGAAACCGGACTAATTCCAATAAGGCCTAGTTTCCTCTCTGGGTTGGAAGGTCAGATGGCAGTCGTTTTCGCAAAAACTAGTGCCCACGTCAACTTCTGGGATTAGTTGCCACGCGGACCCCAGGCTCTCATGAGCCGTGGCAAAATGCCGGAACAACGATGATGATATTCAATAAGATTGAATACGATATTATTCATGGTTAGAAATAACAATACAAGAACCAACTTATCTATAAAATAAATCTAAATTAATACTAAAAACTAATAACTAAATAAAACTCTTTGGGGGACTCTTTGACTAGGCTTAAGTTTAGCCTTAAGTTGTTATGGAATTGTTTTTTTTTTTATATTGGCATTTATTGAATAAATTCCTGTATTATAAAACAAAAAAAAAAAAACAAAAATATATCGAGAAAATTTGGCCTCTTTGGCATGGTGCCGAGGATGCTGGCAGCATTTCCCCGCTGTATTGCGATCCTAATACGTCGCGCGAGAAAGCTGTAAGGTGGTCGGTCGCCAGTAAAGTCGACTAATATTGTGGATATCTTTAAAAAGCTTTCATCATCATCATCTTCCTCGCATTATTCCGGCATTTTGCTCTTTAAAAACCTTTATTATTATTAATTATTAAACTTACACAACTACTTAACTTGTTTATAAACATGATCGTTAGAAACATTACGTCTTTAAACATTACGTCTTTAAACATTAAATACAACCTAGAAACATCTTTGGGCAGTCGAATAAGTAAAACAAATCTTTTATTTTTAGGGTTCTGTACCCAAAGGGGCAAAACGTGACCCTATTACTAAGACTCCACTGTCCGTCTGTTCGTCTGTCCGTCTGTCTGTCACCAGGCTGTATCTCATGAACCGTGATAGCTAGACAGTTGAAATTTTCACAGATGTATTTCTGTTGCCGCTATAACAACAAATACATAGTACGGAACCCTCGGTGGGCGAGTCCGACTCGCACTAGGCCGGTTTTATTTTATTTTTTATCGTATAAGTAGCTATAACAATGTTGAGAATGGAATACACTATAAACCTGATAAATTTGATCCATATACAACTTATTTACAATTTAATTAAACCCATAATCTAAAAACGATGATGCCAACATTAGACATATACTCGTATTGACCGGGATATGGACCGTGATTACCTTTTGTATTGTTTTCGAGCTCCCGATATTTCGACGCAGTTACATGCATCTTGTTCACGGGTGACAATACAAAAGGTAATCACGGTCCATGTCCAGGTCAATATAAGTGTAGTTAAACTAACCGTGAATCATTCAAAATTGATCCTAACATTGGCAAGCACAAGCTTAGGCTCTAACTATAATATCCAGAAAAACGAGTTATGCGTCTTTACCATTAATGGCACTTACAATATAATACAAATACTCTTTATTGCACACCTCATTACAGAAAACAATACAAAGAATACATACAAAAAGAGGTTAAACAACAGGCTTATCGCTAAAAAGCGATCTCTCCCAGACAACCTTACACTTATTACATTTTAGATCTTAAACAAAAAATTATCTTTCCTTTATATGTAAAAAATCACGCCACACGTACTCTACGTACATACTCTTAAAGAAAAATGAGAATGACACTTAAACTCCGCAAAGTTGTATCTCACTTAATTTTTCTAACAAATATGAACCTTAGTACTATACACTGAAATCTTAATTTAAAAAGCGCTGCATATTGATATATAAGGTTTTGGTGAATTACGGTTCAATACGATACTTAAACTCCGCAAAGTCGTATCTTACTTCATCTTTCAAGTTATTTCGAACCGTAATTCAATATGCTAAAGTCTAAATTTAAAAAACGCTGTATATTAAAATAAAATTGTTGGATGGTGAATCACGCTAGAGGGTCACCAGGCGTTGACAGCGGCACGGACAAATTGAGACAAACTTGCTTTTTCTGTCGTCGGACGATCAGAAGGCAATTTATTTTTTGTTTGGGCCCGAATATTTATAGGTTTGCTTTGGGTCGGATGTCATTTTTACATTCTTATAAATAGGTCTCATTGAGATTCAATATAAATGTTGGGAGAGTGAGGTTATATGTTGGCATAATATTATTATCTACATTTGTAAAAACACCTTCAAAAAAAGTTTTTACACGTCATGATTGTTTGAATTGTTTACTGTTACACAATATTTGCCAAAATGTTTGCTAAATGATAATGATTTGTACCTAATTATGAAAACGGGACAATCGAAATTACCTCCGATGTTTCAAGGACGCCATAATTGTCCCCGTGGTCTCGAAGTAGACTGGCTAAAGTTGAAATCAACATCTAGCCGCGCGAGTTTTTCGAACTACCCGCACTTGATCTTGTTTTTCAACTTAGAATGTTTTACACACTAGGGATGTCACTCGGTCGACACACAACACCTACGATGCTTGGTTTTTTAACTGGCGATATTCGTTTTCGCTTACATTTAAGTGAACAAGTCTGCCATTGCTGAGCATTTACTAGAGTCAGGAGCAAACACGGATTGAGCTGTATCATACAGATCGGCTATGTTTGTAACATATTTTAAAGAAACGGAGGTTTTTTTCCAAAATAAACCGTAGTCTTGTTGACTTTTGCAGGCTTTTTTTCTTTTCTTATTAATTTATGTGTACACGAGAGTAAATTATTGATATCTAAAGTAACGCAAATAATTCTCATTAAGGTAGCTGTTCTGTAGTTTTTGCCATTTGTTAAAAAAATTATCAAAAATATTTTCCCTGTGATATAAATTTTTTGTGCTTAGCACATACATAATTACAATTTAAAAAGCGTTGCACATTTTTCTGTAAGTTACTGGCAAAATACCAGCGATGATGAGCCAGCGCCTTTTCTCGTGCACGCCCACGACACATGTTTCATTATGTAATATTTTTTATTAATTGAGTTTGCATGCTATTATTTTGTACTTTCCTTGTTTTTTTGTCTGATCTCAATGCCATATATGTTGTGGGTATTAATGAATAAATTATCTATCTATCATAACATAAATATCTCTTCATAAAATATAGGTAGGAATTGTCTCGGGTAAATCTAAACATGTGGTCCCCATACAATCCCTGGTATATATAGGTTACGGCTTAGTGGAAAAATAATGTTATATTTATAAATTGATACACGTGTATACGGTGTCGATATATAAAAATAGAAGTAGCTTATAAAAGCTTCAATATTAAACAAGAGACTATAAAAATAAGCAGGTAGAAGGTGTTTGTAACCGACTTCAAAAAAGGAGGAGGTTATCACCGTTTTTAGGGTTCCGTACTTAAAGAGTAAAAACGGGAATCCGCTGTCCGTCTGTCCGTCTGTCTGTCACCAGGCTGTATCTCATGAATCGTGATATCTAGACAGTTGAAATTTTCACAGATGATGTATTTCTGTTGCCGCTATAACAATACATACTAAAAACCGGCCAAGTGCGAGTCGGACTCGCGCACGAAGGGTTCCGTACCATTACGGAAAAAAACAGCAAAAAAAATCACGTTTGTTGTATGGGAGCCCCATTTAAATATTTATATTATTCTGTTTTTAGTATTTGTTGTTATAGCGGCAACAGAAATACATCATCTGTGAAAATTTCAACTGTCTAGCTATCACGGTTCATGAGATACAGCTTGGTGACAGACAGACAGACAGACGGACAGACGGACAGACGGACAGACGGAGAGCGGAGTCTTAGTAATAGGGTCCCGTTTTTACCCTTTGGGTACGGAACCCTAAAAACAGAATAAAATAAGGTTTTTTTGCCGTTTTTTGCGTAATGGTACGGAACCCTTCGTGCGCGAGTCCGACTCGCACTGCACTCCACTCCACAGTGCCTTTTTTCAATTGTAAAATTTCGAATACTAAGTTAACGTCCCATTATCTAGAAGAGTCCAAACGTTGGTCCTATTATTAAGAAAACTACATCGTATCATCTTAACTATCTTCATATTTCAAAGAAAATAGTAAAACGTATCCCTTAAGATAATACTAACTCATCGTAATTGAAACTTAATGGTCAAACAGCTTCATTTAGGACGAAATCACGTACTACCGTACTTATTGAAATAAGGGGGTCAATTCCGATTTTAAAACCGAGTATGGTTTTGATCTCATCTTGAGCCGTGTGCCACCAATAAGTGCGAGCGAGATATCTAATGACTTCCGATTGCATTTCGTTACAACTAATCCTCGTGAGCAGCTAACGATGATTGGTACTTACGATCAAGATCATATGGAATTATGATGAAAACCGTACTAAATAGGCTGGCTAGATGGCAATTTTTTTTAATAGTAATTATCAGTCGATTTGGTTTGTTTTGAGGATCGAATATCTTGATGGGATCCATTGGATTAAAGCAATATAAAATTCAGAAACGTCAGACAAACTGACAATCGTACATAGCGCGCGAAACGCTCCTCACTAAACAGTACCTACTTGATCGTGACGTCACGATCACGATCACGAAGTCGAAGAAGTATGAAATAAGAAACTATATTGACGGTGAAATATTGCGTTTATGTATATAGTCGACATATAATTTATTTTTCAATAAAACAAATATTAAATCACATTTATAATCGGGTCTATCGCGAATTTATTTTGTTACCTTTACGACGGACGGACGTTTCGACACAGGTTTCACTGGTAAAGTGAGTGTATTAACTGGTAAACTTATGTCATCATCCAAGTTTTTAAACAGAATCGGCATTACGCATTTAAATTCAGCCCGTTTTCCGCCATTGATTAATATGGCTGACTCACTCTTCTCAAGGAGATGCTTGGGGTGGGGTCCGTAATTCCGGATCGTAAACAATAAGTTTTGTTTAAATGTCTCCCAACGGTATTGTTTAAAAAGTTACGAGTTTTGTATGCCTATTGTGTTCGAGGTTATTTTATGGCAGGAAGTGATGGATGTTTATATTTTTGAAGAATTTTAGTCATGTAAACAGAAAACCAAAAGTTATGCTGCCATTTCTCGAAAGTTAGGAACTGGAGCTTAATTACTGCTTGTAAATTATAATTTACAAAACAGCTCTACATGTAGTATTGGCATGTACAGTAAGCTGCAACGTTAAGTGTCCCCCCTGCATAGAAATTTGTTTGTCTGTTATGCATCTTATTGTCTTATATGATACAATTTAAAAAAAATCGAATAGCAAAAAACAATTAGAATCTAAGTCTTTTGTAAAATATAGAAAAAAATGGGTTGACCGAATGCGACTGTTAACCCAGTCAAAAAGAGCGTTAAGGACATGTTCTGTATAATTTTCATACCTATCCACCTCAGAAAAATCTCGTACATACTATTTTTTTAAACAATTTACGAGTACCATACTTCGATAAAACTACAGAACCCTCCTCTCAATTTACTCTCAAACTCTCAACCTTTCCTAAATAAGATTCCTTCATAGCCGTTTTACATAACAGCGCCGTCCCGCGCGTGATGTCGAGCCCCAGAATGGTGCGCCGTAACGGCTCCGAGTGTGCGCGTATACGTAATACACATGGAGGTAATCTGAGAAATATCCAAGAGACGAGAAGACCTAAGAAGTGTCCAAAATAAAAATACAGTAAAACCCGTTTAATACGATGGCGTTTAGGACGGATTTCCCGCGTAATTCATAATTTTAGACTGATCCCTGCAACTTTTTTTAAATTTTTTTGATTAATAATAAGTGCAGCGATCATACAATTTAAAAAAAATTATAATAATAGAAAAATCGCAAAAAAATATGAAGGGACATAGCTAGCAAGGTTAATATGCATCAAATTGTGTAAATTTTTTTTTATATAAAGTTCGTATCCAGAGAGGAAAACTACGAGAAAACTACGAGGAGACTACGTTTGTAAGGAGAAGCGGTCCACAATCCTCTTCAGGAATTTCCACAGAATTTCCGTTAGTTACGATAAAAACAGCAAAGTCTAACAGTTAGGTCAAACTTATAGGTATTTTCCTTAAGTTTAAACAAAAAAATTAAAAGTTCAGAGATGTGTTGGCTTCTGTCTCTATTTAATTTAATTATATTTTCTTTTATCTCATCACAATTTTTCGTTTTAAAGTTTACTACTACGTTTACTAATTTACAAACTACAGTTAAAATTGTAGGTAATGGTAACTAACTTATCAGTAGAAAACGGGGAGGATTTAAAAATCTATGTGTGATCGAACCTTCTTGTCATTTGTTGTCGATGCTACGATATAATATATTACAGTATATAAAATGTTGTATAAAATACCAAAATATCAGGCATTTCAATCAGAATGACCCTTCAGGCCAAGTCACTACTTTAAAAACCCTGACCGAAAACCATTAAAGCCAACCCAGATCTAATTTTTAATCTCCCCAAATAAAAAAGGTATATATTTCTTCGTAGTTTCTTTGCATTTAAGTCTTTTTTCATCTAAATTAGCCACCGACCCTTAGTTGTGACAAAGATAGATATAACTCCGTAATAGATAGATACAGTCTAAGGAAAAAACGTGCCTCGAAAATCAAGAAAATTTGATTCTCGTTCAGAGGGCGCTACTAGTTTTGGCCTACAGTCGAATAGATGGCGTTGACAGTTTCGTTTGTTATTTACCAATTTTAACGCATATCAGTGAAAGAACATGGGTCAAAAAGTCAAAATTATAAAAATAATTAATGCAAATAAAAATAAATCATTTATCTATATTTAAATACATTCTATCGTATTTTTATAAATCTTCATTTTTAATTTTAAAGTGTGTCGACAGATGGCAGTGAATTTACTGGGGTTACAAAATTTACTATGACAGTACCGCTCTAGTATAAGTTACTCTATGGTTGTGATAAGGCATGCCCAATTATGAAAAATGTCAAGAGTCTCGATTCAGGTGCAAGTTATTAGGGGGCTTTTGATGAAAGGTCAAGTTTGTATCGGATGCAATTATTTGAGTAGATAAAACCAGGGAGAAGGGAGAGTATTGAAGAATGACAGCTTACTTATATAATTCCAATCATCTACCTCGCGTTATCCCAGCATTTTTGCCACGGCTCATGGGAGCCTGGGGTCCGCTTGACAAGTAATCCCAAGAATGAATGAATGAATGAATGAATATGTATTTATTGCCACAACAGCGAATACAGAAAACACAATATCAAAAAGTTACTTAACCTATAAACATTATATCTATAATCTTAACCTAATATCTGTAACTTAATAACTAAACATTTGCTGTGACAAATGGTTTGGGCGTCAGCAAGAATTGGTGTAGGTACTAGTTTTTACGAAAGCGACTGCCATCTGACCTTCCAACCCAGAGGGTAAACATGGCCTTATCGGGAATAGTCCGGTTTCCTCACGATGTTTTCCTTCACCGAAAAGCGATTGATAAATATCAAATGATGTTTTGTACATAAGTTCCGAAAAACTCATTGGTACGAGCCGGGGTTTTAAACCCGCGACCTTCGGATACTGATAGCTAACTGATATAATTCCAATATGATTCAAAATTCAAATAGGTATCGGTTTGACGTCAGGTGCACGTTTGAATTGGCCTGTCAGTAAATATTGCCTCTACAGCAATCAAAAGTCGTGAATTATTTAAAAGCAATTACACCGACTGAGCCTTAATTTCCATACTGCAAGTTTGATTAGAATGCAAGCATGTTAGGTTTCAGAAGTTTTACAGCAGTCTGGAGTTTCAGCGAGCTTTCGGGATTTCACAAGTTTGAGCAGTAAATTGGTATTATGATGTCAAAGAGTTTTGGAGCGACTTAACTTTACACGATTTTATACAGAATGTTTTAGTGTTGGTCAGGACTCGAGTCCTTTGTTCTCTGCTTTAAGACTCGATTGCGTTTTTTAGACTCATATAAATGGGCATTTTTTTTGTAGTGATGCACTGGACTTTTTTTAGGATATGTAAATTTAATGTTATTCGTGCCCAGAACCATGAGCTGATTCCACGCTCCTAGGAAAGAAATAATATCCCAAAATTTTCATACATTTTACCAAAGAGTAACTTATACTAGAGCGGTACTGTCATAGTAAATTTTGTAACCACAGTAAATTCATCTATCGACACACTTTAAAACTAAAAATGAAGATTTATAAAAATACGATAAAATGGATTTAAATATGGATAAATGATTTTTTTATTTGCATTAATTATTTTTATGATTTTGACCCATGTTCTTTCACTGATATGCATTAAAATTGTTAAATAACAAACGAAACCGTCAACGCTATCTATACGACAGTAGGCCAAAGCTAGTAGCGCCCTCTGAACGAGAATCAAATTTTCTTGATTTTCGAGGCACGTTTTTTCCTTAGACTGTATCCATCTACTACGGAGTTATATCTATCTTTGATTTTACTTACTTTCCATTTCGTTACCGCCGTACTCGGCCGTGCAAAGTGTTTGAAAAATGGTAACGGAATAAAAAATATAACTTGGGACGCTTTTTTCCTCCTAGTAGGACGAAGGAGCTCTTGAGTAAGAAAAACATTAAATTTACCCATTTTGGAAAAAAAAATCCAGTGCATCACTACAGAAAAAAATGCCCAATAAGTCGAAAACTTGAGTACTGTTCAACTTGTCCTGAGTCTATTATAGAAGCTTGAGTCCTTTTCAGAGAACTCAATTTTTTTATACAAAAAACAATCAAAATGCATTGTGGCGGTTAAAATTAATGGGTGTGGTAAACAAATAATACAATACCGCCTATTTCCTTTACTGTTGTTGACGGAATCTTTATTTGATGGCTCGAGTCCTTTTGAGTTGCGCTTAAAAAGACTCGATTTGGAACTTAAGGGCCTTTCCACATTGTCCGATCCGATATCGGATATCGGAAGGATGTAAAATGTAAGATATATGTGTTTCTCTATTTATTTATGCATTTAATAAAGCATTTTACTAAAAATTGAAAAATAACGCAAAAAAGGGCGGACTTAATGCCAATTGCTCTCTTTTGCAGCTGTTTATGTCATAGGCGCCTTCCGACACCCGATATCGGAAAGGAGCTTCCGATAAATTCAGCCATGTTGGAGCCCCCCGTCAGCTGTCGGACCGATAATATTTGTTTGTGTGTATGTGTAGGCATATTGCTTGTTGTAGTGTGTGTGACCGCTAAAGACGGCGCCGGGGCGCGCCCCCGCGGCCTGACTACGCGGATGTAGGATCCTACATCCGTTATCGGATCGGTCAATGTGAAAACGCTCTAAAATATTCGAAAGAATTTTAAGCGCATAGTTCTTAAAATGTAGACTTACAAGGGCCGAATTCCTACCAACACTACATGTTAGCGTTTTCAGAATTCCTACAGCAATCTGGAGTTTCAGCGAGCTTTCGGAATTTCACAAGTTTGAGCAATAAATTGGTATTATGATGTCAAAGAGTTTTAGAGCGACTATAAGCTTTACACGCTTTTATACAGGATATTTTCCTACCCTTGTAAAAATACACTTTTATTTAGCTTCACAGCGGATAGCTAACCTCACCTAACGTAACATTACTTCGAATCTTGTAACTTAAATTGGACCCGGTGTCTGATTCAGTTGAAATTCGGATATTTTGCGTATTTCTGATGACAACGCAATATTAGAAGAAAGAAAGAAAGAAGAAAGAAAGAAAGAAAATACATTTATTTGACGCCACAACATAGTAAATAAAAAAGAAAAGCATGCAGACAAAAAAACATTTGGACGCCAAAAAGGATCCCCACTCAGCATAGTGCCGCGGCAAACCGTGGCGCTGGTTTTCTGTGGGGACCTGGCTTAATCTAAAAATAATGGCGACACGTACGCCAACGATTATACTAACATGGAGCTGATCTGATGTGCAGTCGGAGCGACTATAACTTTACATGCTTTCATATGAGTATACAAGATGCCAAGGGCAGAATGACATAAAAATATTTTTTATTTCACCACACCAGGGGCCGGGCCCGGTAATATTTACAAGTGGAAGTCCTTTTTTGACAGCTTTTGTTAGAAAGGGACTTCCACTTGTATTACAAGCTACAAGCTTTTGATAAACGGGCCTCAGCTCGTAACTTGTAATATGCTAAGTTACTATTTTCATCGCGTTGGTGTGGCAAATTTTCATGTTATTTCAAAATTTCGTTTTTACCTGTTTATTTCTTTTCTTTATTAAATTAATTTTGTATCGAGAAGAAACGTCTGCGAACGATGCTATTTAGCTTAGAAACAAATTGAAAGTGGAAATATTCACTGTCTTGGGTGAGACTTGAACCCACGACCACTGGGTCCCGTAGCCCGGTGCTCTGCCATCAGAGCCGAGACAGTGAATTTTTCCACTTTTAATTTGTTTATTTTCTATATTTTCTGAATGTAGATACTTTTCCATTCTTACAGTTATTATTTTTTCCGCTACGCTGTCTATCGACTTACCCCTTCGACGATATTTTCCTGCTAAAGCTGACGCTTCCCAATGCATAAGAGCCGTAACAGCCAATACATAACTCATTCTAATGTCTACCGTATTGTAGCGCATTAAGTTCCAAATTAAAATTGTTTTTTAACTGGCTGTTAAGACTGTTAGTTTTGGTGTATTTATTAGCGATGAACTTTAAATAAAAGGTCTTTCGAACGCACTGACCTTTGAAAAGTGAGTAAACCTAGTAACATGTGACAGGTAATGCTATATAAATTCACTTTATGACAGTCCGGCATTATTATTGTCTTAAACAGATTTTTCAGGTGTACTACAACTGAAATTAAAAACGAGATAATATGTTTAGAAAATAGGTACCTACTTACAAAATTACCATTTTTATTGTTCTCCAATTACCTTTTAATAAAAAATATTTTAAATATAATCTTTTGCACCGTTTTTAACAACAAACACAGAATAAATCCTTGTAACAACGTGTAAATCTCATGAAGATACGTTTTAGTACTGTACGGTTTTTGTTGAAAGCCCTGGGGAGCTGGTCAAGATGACAAACGTACATCGACAAATGTTAAACGAAAAGTCACTTGACTATTTACGTACATTATTTAAGTTACTACTGACATTTTCTATCAACAATTGGTGTTGAAACCGTATATTTAAATCTTTTGAATTTCTTTGGTACTTCACAGTTTGACTTAATTCACCGATAGATGGCGTTAGTAGTAGCGATTTTGGAAATTTAATATGGTTATTTTTGTTAGCAATTAACACTAAAATATTTGTAAAATTATTTTAAATAACGTGTATGTATTATTTTGCATTTAAAGTCACAATTTAGCGATATGTTGTTAAATAAAATTCATTACCAAATAAGTCAAAAGATGGCACTTTGTTCCCAACGTGTTTTTTCTACAACGCGGTGTTAAGATTTTTCTGGGTTTGTAGTGTAAATAGTAGTAAATAAAGTGGTGGTTTTATACAGTGTGGTGCTCATTTTTGGACCTTGTTCAATTGGCATTTTGGCTAAGCCCCCTCAAGGCTTAGAACCCTTTATTATGGATGGTCTGTTCTGAAATGCACTTGACTGTTGTTTTTAACACCTTTTTCTACTGACACAATTTTATGAGTTACCATCGACACCTGCTACAAAAGGATAGGACAGTATTATAATATAACAAAACTGTGCCAAAGTTCGTTATTCCCGTGTCTTGACCCAGTTATAAATACCACCCTGTTCATAGCATCTAAAACGTCTCATCCCATTTTAACGTTTCAAGAAAATGGGACCTTGATATCTACAAAATAAAGTTCTATTTAGCTTATAAATACCACTCTGTTCATAGTATCTTCTGAAACGTCTCATCCTATGCAATGTTTCAAGAAAATAGCACCTTGTCTTCTACTAAATACAGTTCATAATAGAATAACGTAATATATATGCTGTTTATACACACACTTAAATGAAATGTCTCTAATTTGAATTTAAAGAAAATTGGTGTAAGGTTTAATTTTGAACAGCACATGTATTTAATATTGCTTTAGATTCTAAACGATTATGGCTACTAGGGTACTTGCAGAATAACTCACGGGAAAAAGAATCAAATAATAATATTCTAATAATATTTTTTTGTTATCTTATAGTTTACTAACACTAAAATAGCTACACTCTTTTTTCATGATATTTACTAACAAGACTACTTTAGGAAACTGTATAATTAATTCTGTAATAAATAAAGGCTTTTTTATAATATTGTCTTCGGTTACCGCGATAGTTACTCATGAAATAAAACTATGAAAACGGATTATATCGCGTATATTGAATTTATAATACATCCCGACGTTTCGAACTCTTTACAGCGTTCGTTGTCTTCACCCGTTGACCACGAACGCTGTAAAGAATTCGAAACGTCGGGATGTATTATAAATTCAATATACGCGATATAATCCGTTTTCATAGTTTTATTTCAAAGGCTTTTTTATTTTATTTTATTATTATGGCTATTAGACGACGATAAATATAACAATATATATAAATATAATAATAGATTAATACTGATATGTATATTAATGTTGACAGAGGCACCCTCCTGACGCAGGTCCGAGAGAAAATTCCAGAATCGTACAAATTTCACTAGACTTATAAAAAATACAAATACAAATTACAAAGTACAAATTTGTTTGGCAACGTTATACAGCTCTACATCTAAACTGTTATTTAAGTCAAATCTTTTGGCCTCGTCTGTTTGCTGTCAGCAAGGTGATCCCTTGAGTTCAGCGATCTTTAGTCTCGCCATCCATACCTTTATAAAGGACCTCAAGTCTGAATTGAATGTTTAATACTTGGATGATGGCACGCTTGGGGGTGACGTGGACCGTTTTGTGTTACTTACAGATGTCAGCATCGGATTTTGGTTCCATTGGCCTTTCTCTGAATTTCTCGAAGTGTGAACTTTTGTACTTATTAGAGCGTGACAGGTAGGTATGGTGACAAATGATAGACAGCCGTCCATCTTAAGGGGCCCACTGACTATCAGTCCGCCGGACGATATCTACCTGTCAGTTAGAACAAAAATTTGACAGTTCCATACAACTGACAGGCCGATATCGTCCGGCGGACTGATAGTCAGTGGGCCCCTTTAGCCCCGCTGCGTTGCGGATATATAATGATGTTCCCTGATTAATACGTATACAGGTACATAGAAAACATCCATACTTAAGGATCATTATATATTTGTTATAAACACAAATAAATGCCATTAGCGGGATTTGAACCCGGAACCTCTTGCTTCGTAAGCAGGGTCACTAACATACTAGACTAGGAGGCCGCTAAAATGCGTTTGTCATCTTTAATTACACTACATACAGGGTGCTCTCATCTTTATTTAGCAGGACAAAGCGCGACCTAGATACGGGTATCGATCCGAGTTCATTGACCCCGGATAAACCTTACCCATTTGTTATCCATCTGTATGGCTCTATTCCACATTTCGTGACATGGCTATGAGCCATTTAACCTCTTGTCTGTGTATGATAAGTATCGTGACCGAATTTATTTTCATCTTTTTTTGGGAATGATTTGTTCTGCTCTATGCACAATCGAGGTTTGCACCCACTATTTTAAACCTATACACATATGTGAAAGGTTGATTTAAGGCTGTACCACAGAATAAGTAATAGTATTACATACAGAACGGCCACGCACCGCCCCGCCCCGATTCTAATTACCTCGCCCCGCGACATGAGATTGACGGCCGTTTGCCGGCCGCTCAGTACTATTTTTAAGCAACTTACTCACACCATGACGCATGACGCGTGTACAGACGTGCCGTTCACACATAGAAACGCAAGTGATTTTTGATGTATGGCGTGTCCGCCCTGTACACTACACTATTTTTTAATTGGAAAATTTAATGTTATTTTTACTCAGAACCATGAGCTCTTTTGACCCATAAAGGGAAAAAAGGTGTCCCATGATGTTTATTTCCTTTCTGTTACCATTTTTTTATAAACTTTGGATGACGGTAATGGAACGGAAGGAACGAAAAATATACTTATAGAAATTTTGAGCTAGTTAGGGTTCCGTACCTCAAAAGGAAAAACGGAACCCTTATAGGATCACTCGTGCGTCTCTCTGTCTGTCCGTCTGTCACAGCCTATTTTCTCCGAGACTACTGGACCAATTAAGTTGAAATTTGGGATACATATGTAAGTTTGTGACTCAAAGACGAAAGAGAGAGATGTAACGTAAACAAATGAATTTTAAACATGGGGGCCACTTTTGGGGGGTAAATGAGAAAGTTTTTTCAAACTAAATCGTGTTATATATCAAATGAAAGGGGTCATTGTGAAAAATTCAAATATATATTTTTTATAATTTTAGGATAAATAATTACGAAGTTATTTAAGAAAATAGGCAAAAAAATGACCATTCCCTTTATCTCCGACTTTATCTCCGAAACTACTGGGTCTAAAATTTTGAAAAAAAAATACACAAAATAGATCTTTACCTATAGATTAATTACATGAAAACCTATTAGAAATTGCAGTCAAGCGTGAGTCGGACTTGATTACTTAGTTTTTAATCCGACCCCTACGGGTTTTTTTAAGACATTTCACTCACGTTTCACATAAAAATACATTCTTTAAATTGTGTAATGTACGGAACCCTTCGAACGCGAGTCTGACTCGCACTTGGCCGGTTTTTTTTTATAGTTTTCAAATTTTTTGGGGGATTTGAGTACAATAGATTACATTATTTATTTCATGAAATAAATTATAGTACAACTTTGTCTAAGTCAATATTATAAGAATTCACATCACGATCGTCAAAAAATAAAAACTAACATGCAAGAATTCCACCATCACATAAGAACAAAACCATCATATAATATAATATTTTATCTCCTAAAAAGGATCTTTAGGGTAGAATTAACAAGAAATATAAATATGAAATGTTATATGTAATTTTTTCATTATAAATAGAAATGACCTACTTAATATACTCATGTAAAAATATTAAATAACAAAAATATGTCTGTTGTAATGAGACAATAAAATTAATTTAATAAAATAAATATGAAAGAATAACAATCACTAGGTACCTACTCCATAATTATAAAGTGACTTAATCTTTAAATACACACATAAGTCCAGAAATATTTTAACTGATTTTTATAATTTAGGTACTTGACGATGGATGAATTATGTATGTGACGTATGTGTATTTTTTTTATAAAATAAAAATAAAAACGTTACTTAACGCCTTGTTCCACCTCCCCTTTCCGCCCCTGTAACGCATCGTAACGTTTTACAAGACCCCCCCCTCCCCCCAAATTGCGTTACGTAATATTTGAACACCCTTTTGGCTTTCTTATCACTTGCTGACTATTTTAGCCAGTAGGAGTCCCCAATGGGTTTAAACCAAGACTCATCATCTAAATCATTACCACCATCTGAACTATACTCTCTTAAATACTTCCTTATAGTCGGAAACGTATATTTAGGTATATACTGGCTTCTGATATTATCAAAGTGTGTCCAAAGCGGATCAGAAACGTTATAATACTCGAGAAGATTAGGCATCTGTTTTGCGGCCCATAGAGAATCCCTCATGTCTACAATCCCATCATTACGACCCTGAATCACAACGACAGGACATGTTACTGCTGAAAAATTGTACGCTGGCGGGATAGCGCTCCCATAAAGTTGTGTATTTGCTGTAGGCCCATAATCGAACATCAAAAATTCCGTCTCAGTCATTGCTTGTCCATATCTAGCTGCTAATTTAGTTGAAATACCTGCTGGCGTATGCTCGTATACTATTCTTAAATTATTAGCAGGTATTGAGCCTGGATTGGGATTATCCAGAATGGCGACTAAAGGTCCACAAATTATACCAGCCAGTATCTCGTTCTGACAAATAAAATTTAGGATTCTCTGGATAGGGTAACCTTTAGTTAAAATCTCGTAAATGCCGGCGTCTTCTAGTGGTTCTAAAATTCCATTGATAGCTTGCGTTGACAGTCTGAATGGTAGAGATCTTGTGTTTAAGTGTCTAGTAGCAGGCGCTAATCCTATATAGAGCTTTACTTTATTGCAATAGCCAGGTCTTACAGAGCACATGATGAAAAACGTCCCACCTCCTTGAGAAAATCCCATGTAATTTAGCTGTTTTGACCCTGTTTTATATAAGACATAATCTATAAACGCTGGCACGTCATATATTCCCATTTCATCAGTGGAAAACTGCCAGAATTTTCTATCTATATCAGGGTTCAATTTTACATGAGCTCTGGAGTAAAATGTTCCTCGATAATTACCGAACCACGTATCGTAGCATTCGTCAGGAATCAGGTATCCAAGATCTGTGTTTGGGTCACCATCTATATAACCGTCAGCGCTGCCTAAAAATCCGTGTAACATCAGCACCGGAGGTTGTCTTATGGGACCACGACATTTCTTTCCCCGTGGAATTCTGAATAGCGTTAGAATGTATCCATCCTCAGTTGTAACCTGGTGTGTTTCCGCCTTATATCCATTGTTGGCTACTAGTTGCGGAAAGGTTGGTGTGTAGTAGACATCTGGGGGGTAAGGTGGAAGTTTTAATTGTCCATCGGTCAAGGTACCGAATAAGGTGAAGCAGACCAGGAGGTTCAAGCCATACGGGCCCATTCTGCAATCTGGAAACAAAGCGATATTGATTAATTTATTTATAAAATATTATTCCAGCTGACCAGCTTTATGGAAATACGGTGTCAGCTTTTTGTTTATCGAGAATTGGTTTTAATTTAGAATAAGTTCTATATTGGAACTATAAATCTGACTGATATTATTTGTAACCGTTGAAACTCTCTTTTCTTTAACCATCGCACTCAATGTACCGTATTTTTCTGGGCTCTAATTTTAATATTTTTCCTATACCGTAAAATGGGCCTATTAAAAAATAAAAAAGTCATCAAAATGCAGCTAACGTTTATTAAATCACATTTAAAATCGCGAATTTATTTTGTTACCTTTGTTTACTGACGTTTCGACACAGGTTTCACTGGTCGCGGTCGCGGCTAACTGATGTCCCAGCAAAATGTCAAAACAGAGATTTGTGTGACTACCCGACGAACACACACACACATACTAACGCAGATAACGTTTTCTTATTTAAAATATCAAACCCATATGATTATCTACATCCCTTGGATTAAAACGCCAACATAAATTATACATCATTTATTTATCACAAAAAAACAATTTTTTTTTGTTTTTAAAAGTTAAATAAGGCAGAATTATCAGTGCTTCACCCGAAAGAGTGGAGCGTATTACTGAGCCAGAACCCTTTTGTTTTGCTGCAACGTACACAGCAACCCTACCTACCTAGCTTATATTGATGCTTCTTGTTCTTTATTTTATTTTTATTTTGGTATTCTTATTGTTTTTATTTTTTGTCTATAAGTGTGTATTGTGGCAAGCGAATAAATGGTTTATCTATCTTTATCTAAATAAGTACAGATCATACAGGTACTAGGTCATACAGGCTCCACGAGTATGTAGCTTTTAATATCTTCAGAATACTTCCGACATGCCATACTGGCATAGCCACACGGACCATCGTGTATAGAAACCGCGCATTTTTCATGTCCACTTGGAATAAAACAGCCCTCACACCGAGAACAAATGCATCGGTTGTGAACTCAAATGGTTAGGTTTAAGGTTGATTTTAGAACGTGTATTGTTTGAGTTGTGACGTTTTGGTTTTCATAGTTTCAGCTGTCTTTTGTTTTCTAAACGTAGATATTGGCAGTGGGCGTTATGAGTATGTTTTTGTGTGGAAGGAATGAAAGGGAAGTTTTTAAATGAGAATTTTGAGTGTGAAATTAAATGTCTGGATCTAGCACAATTGCTCTTCGCGACTGACATATTTTCAAACATGGAGATAGCTTAATAATTTTTTTGACTATTTAGATATTCGTGTTTCGTGGTACGCCCTGTGATTGTGCTAGTGACGCCCTCTACGCAGAGCTTTGCGTAATATTCCCTATTCTTAAATACGGTGACATTTCAAACATTCGTCTGCCATATTGTCATTCTTTCATCAAATGCAGCGAAGGCACAGACCCAAGCCAAGCATTAAGCCAGCATAAAGCCTAGGGAGTTATAGCTGTTTTTTCACAATCCACATCCACAGGGAATTCCCGCAGGAACAATATAGGCCTTTGTCTGTTAGTACACCTGTATGAAATGAGATCTTTTTCGAGCAAGTGTGATGAAAAGAAATAAACATGTTTAAAATAATAGGTACCAGAATGAATTTAAAATGACGGTTCTGTAAGGACAAATAATTAAGGTATTATTTTACTTGAATAAAGTGATTCTAATCTAATAAATATTATAACAATGTTTCTGAACAAGATAGATAGATAAGCAGATAATATCTTGATTTGTTGCTACAATAATACACAATATTATACAATGACATAAAAACAAATCGTAAAAAAGAATTCACCATCAAATAATAAGAATTTTAATGCATTCATTATTCCTGTGTGCCTGGCAACAAAGCAAAAGGTTACGGTACCTAATTGCTTATATATTTCAATATTCTGCCTTTCAAATTAATCCAACCAAAAAACGAATACAAAATCTTCTTGCTAAATTAAATTACGTTCGTTACATTACACAGTAAAGTTAATATAAGGCTCGCTACGCTATTTGAGACGCCTCGGCAACTTGGCGTCCGGTTTTTAGAATAATACGGATATTGACTGTATTTAAAATAAATTATTATAACACTAGACCCTACTAATAGTGTTGTGTTCCTGCCGTTGAGTAAGGTTGCCAGAACTCAATGAGGGTGCGGAGTGTTAGGGTCGGCAACGCGCATGTAGCACTCCTCTGGAGTTGCAGGCGTACATAGGCTACGGAGACTGCTTAACATCAGGCGGGCCGTATGCTTGTTTGCCACCGACGTATTTGCCACAGTTATTTTTAGACACAATTTCTGTTTTATAAATCGTATTGAAATATAAAGACTAGACGACGTCACTTGCTAGTGTGTTATATAAATTCCAGTGGCAAATCGTTTTGACAGTTAGGAAAATAAAACTGATTTGACTGACTAGTCAAATAACCTAATAAAATATTTTTCAAGTAAAAACATTAAGAACCTTTCTTAAGGTTTGCGTGCTTGGCAAAGATTATACGAATTTTAAGACTGCTGACTGACGAAATCAAAAAACTGTAGGAGAAACTACTACATAAAACAATCTCGAGCTTTTGAATAGCCCAGTAATATCACTAAATACATAATATAAACTAAAGTCGCTTCCTGCTGTCTGGATGGATGTCTGTCCCTATGTATGCTTAGATCTTTAAAACTACGCAACGGATTTTAATTTTTTTTTATATATAGATAGAGTGATTGAAGAGGAAGGTTTATATGAATACTACATCAGCATTGCACCCGTGCGAAGCCGGGGCGGATCGCTAGTAATTAATAAAAACCGGACAAGTGCGAGTCGGACTCGCCCACCGAGGGTTCCATACAAACATTTTTTTTCTAGGGGTTAGATTTTTCCCTGTACTTCTAGTGTATAAGACGATATTACTTGGCAAATTTCTAGGTCAGGGTACAATCCTATAAATTTTGATTCTCTTATAGTATAAACTGAAATAGATAAAAATCGCGTTTATATATAGTAGTGTGACTAATACTTGAAAAAAAAACAAATAAAAGTTCCATTGAGTGCCGAAATAAACGTTTTTTGCGGCATAAACGACCGTATCTTTTTTCACAGCTTCAAGGGACTGTTATAGTTTTAATTTCAACTCGATACCTCCACGGGTTTCCGAGATAAAGGGCCTTGACAGACGGACGGACGGACAACAAAGTGATCCTATAAGGGTTTCGTTTTTTTCCTTTTGAGTTACGGAACCCTAAAAAATCTTAAATATTTAGAATAAACATCTGCCTTTAACTTTCAATTTTATTCAACTAAATATAAACTGGAAATGTAAATAAATTTTAATATAATAGGAAAATAATACACAGGAGGTCTAACATGAGATGCGTTCTCGCGCGCGAGTCCATATGACACACTTCCAAATACATTTCAAAGTTGAAGTTTTCCCGCTTGCTCTGATATACTCTTTAGAAACGTTCATTAAATATTACAGATGTGTTGTCACCCCACCGCCTCGAAACAATACTTGCGCTAGGTTGAAATTACGTACACGAATGACGAACGAGGTTTGACCCACTTTACACCAGCTGGCGCTTTTCAATAACAAACCAACTTAGGTCGGGGTCGGGAGATGTACTAATGTAAATAACATATAACTAATCATTTTTGAATGTCTGAATGTAACCAAACCAATTTATTTATTTAGCTTCTGACCGCGACTTTGCGTGGAATGATGATGATGATTGATAAAAACTACCCTATATCCTTCCCCGACCCTCAAACTATATCCATACCAAACTTTATCTGAATTAGTTCAGCAGTTTAAGCGTGAAGTGGTAACAGACAGACAGGCATACTTTCGCATTTTATTATATACTAGCTTTTGCCCGCGACTTCGTCTGCGTGGAATTAGTAATTTGGGTACCTTAATTCTTAAACAAATTTTTTCACCCCCAAATTGGTCCACACTATACATTTCCACCCCATTTTTTACACCCTTAAGGGATGATTTCGGGGATAAAAGTTACTCTATATCCTTTCCCACAGCTCAAACTATCCCCATACCAAGTTTCATCTAAATAGGTTCAGCGGTTATTGATTCCCCATACAAATTTTTACCCCCCTTTTCACCCCCTTGAGGGGTGAGTTCTGGGATAAAAAGTATCCTATGTCCTTCCCCGGGGCTCAAACTATCTGTATACCAAATTTCAACTAAATCGGTTCAGCGGTTTAAGCGTGAAGAGGTAACACACAGACCGACAGACAGACAGACAGACTCTCGCATTTATAATATTAGTATGGATTAGTATGGATATTAGTATGGATTAGCAATAGTACTTTTTAATTGCTACCCTCTCCCGCCACTTATTTATTACTTTAATACCAAATTGCATGCCTCATTGCTCCTCTTAAGGATGAATTTAGAGATAAAAAGCAACTCGTTACACGATTTTAGTAAATCCACAATAATAGTTATGCAGGTTATGCCTCGTGTGCCGTACTAGGTAATCCTCTCCTTTATTTACCATATCAGTTTTGGGGCATTGCAGAAAAAGCTTGTAGAGGATGTGATGCGTATGGCAGCTACATTGGTAATCTTCAGGTATCTGTATTATATACCGTTGAATTTAAAGCCAAGTTATTAAACGTTATCATGCCAAATAACAGCTACTTATTAGCTTTAACAGCAACGGCCATAAAGAAAAAGGTATTTGATACTGCTGTCCTAACTACCTTAACTTACGGTGCCCAAACCTGGAGCTCCATTGAGAAACATATTCATAAACTGAAAATCTGTCAAAGAGCTATGGAACGGTCAATGTTAAAAATTAAAATTAAGGACAGAATCAGAAACGAAGTCATAAGAGAGAAAACTGGAGTAAAAGATATAATATACGCAATAAAAAAGAGCAAATGGGCCTGGGCTGGCCATATATGTCGAACAACGGATAACCGGTGGACTAAACGTGTCACAGAATGGTCACCAATAGGAATAGCGAGAAAGCAAAAAGACCATATAAAAGATGGAGAGACGAGCTAGTGAACTTCGGCAGATACTGGTGGAGAACAGCACAGGATAGGAAGGAATGGGAGAAACTGGGGGAGGCCTTTTCCGCACAAGCGACATGCAAATAGTGAAATTTTATGTAATTGTAAAAAAGAAGCATGAAATAAAGGCTATTACTATTAGCTTTATCAGAAGTGTTAAAATAATAGCGTCACATACTGGACACTTTTTTGCAATGCCCTTGAGTGTAACCTGTCTGAGACTATATCTATCTGACCTAAACACATGGCCACCCTATTTTCATATAAAGACCGTGAGACAATAGTTTCGCTACGTGTGCCGTACGAATCCTTTATCTATTACTAACGCTAACCATTCGGTTAACGTAAAACAATTTTAGTGAGACCTCGAGATTTGTAATAAGGGAAACACTCAACATACCCATATTACGGGACTTGTTTATTTCAATTTTTCAACCCCCCACCCACCTCTAGCTCGGCCCAATTTCATCTTCCCATACAAACGTTCCGTTTTCATTTTAAAACTACGTTTTGGATTGTAATGAAACTTTGCACATACAATGACATGAGGTATATCTAGGTCAGATATTAGTTTATATAGCTCCAGTTTATAAAACAAACGAAATAGAGCAAAAACAAGTTTTGTATGACTAACGTAAATTCGCTGTATTTTTTTAAGTACGTTATCTGAAGCTGCATACACTAATTTCAGACATAGATATACCTTATCCTATTGTAAGTACAAAGTTTCAGAGGAAACTAGTTACTCGTTTTAAAATGAGAGCGGAACTACGTTTGTATGGAGAATAGAGCTTGCCGGAGACCCGGTTTAACCGGTTAACCCCGGGTTAGTGGGGTGGTGGAAGTGGCGCTAAACCCATATTGACCTTATTTGGTATAGGTAGATCTCGCGTACACTGATAACCCGAGACAAATACCCGGTGAGCTATGGAGGTTACATAAACGAGCTGATTTCAATAAGGGAGTAATTTCTTCATATTCAAATGGCGGTTACGACGTATAGTTTCAAAGGGAACGAAATGTAATTTCAGAGGGCTTACGGTAGATGGCGCTTTACATGTAGTTATTTTGTTAGTATATTAGCTGTGTAAGAATTAAATAACTTTGGGGTTAAAGTTATTTTCATACTATTTTGTATTTTATTAAACGGAAGTAGAATAAATAATTTCAAATATAGTAATTATGCTTATTTTGTAGTGTTTTATAAGTTTGTATAAGTTATTAGCAAGAACTGGACTTAGCTTGAATTAGGTATGTTGAATTGTTTGATTTTAAAGCAGGGCTAATGGTGAAAACGGAAGTAGGGGAGAAGTGGTATAAAGGAACTAGGTTTTAAAAGAGCCATTGCATTATTGTGGTGGTTTCGGAACGAGTTTTGTAGAAGCTTTTATTTTTTTAAGTATTTAACAACTTTGATTTCCTGTCACCTATAAGCATTCGCGCTGAAACAACAGAAATAATACAAGTGGCTCTTTCGAGACCTGGGTCCTTTACGACACTTTTCCCCTAAACTCCCCTGCGAATGGTAGTAGCACCTATAAACAAAAACACTATCAATTATATAGAAAGATGCCGAAGATTCTTGTTAAAACATGTTAACGCATATCGCATACGATGAAATCAGTACCAAAATGTAAAAGGCAGCAGGTATTAAAAACTTTTTTCTGATAAAAACTTTTTAGGTATACCAATATGTAAATACAACGAAATAAATCTTGTACGACATCCCTTTGACTTCGTTTCAATGAATCTGCAACAAACAGAGTTTTGTCCTTATCAACAATAGTCGATAACGTGCAAAACTTTTATGGTTTGTACGTCTGAAAAATTTAACGCTCGCGCCGGGGTTCGAAACCCATGACCTCAGGTTTAAAAGCACGAGTATTGATCACTGATCAAGTATTAGAAAATCATAAAATCAGAGATTCTAAACAGTTTCTGTGAAAGTTGTACAGAAAACAATTTCGATTTGGACACAATAGTGGCGTGGCCTTTACTCGAGGAGTCTTCTAGAAATCGATTTTCGCTCATGTCATCTCAGATATGGGTGAATATGGTATCAATGCATTCAGTTTATGTCCTGAATACAAATATATGAGATGACAAGGGCGAAAGTGGTGGCGGTAGTTGCTGTGACGTCATAAAGTCGGCAGTACAAAGTTTTTAACTTTTTTCTTTTAAACATACCACCAAATAAAAGGGCTTTGTGAGTAGAACACAAAATTATATATAGAGAACGTTCTCATTACCTCTACCCTCTATAATATACGGGTATTGTTACAAACAACCTACCTCAACGGCTTACATTTACGTATTCCATTTGTTTTATAAATAGCTTTCGTACATACATAATAGATATACACCGTGTATTGATGTGGCCCGTTTTTAATATAATTAACTGGTTATTGAGTTGACATATCATAATGTGAGTCGGGATATGTGTTTGTTTGTTCCTCAGTAACGCAAAAACGGATAGATGTTTTTAAAAATTGACACATATATTATTTATAACCTAGATAAAGGTAAGTATGTTAAATAAACAAATAAATAGTATAGGGAACAATCTTTCACAAATTGATTAAGTCCCACGGTAAGCTCAAGAAGGCTTGTGTTGTGGGTACTCAGACAACGATATATATAATACTTATACAAATACTTAAATACATAAAAAACATCCATGACTCAGGAACAAATATCTGTGCTCATCACACAAATAAACGCCCTTACCGGGATTCGAACCCAGGACCATCCCCATCACTACCCACTAGGCCAGACCGGTCGTCGAATATTATTATGAGATACGACGATGGCCATGATGACCAGGGCGCCGGCCTGCTACCTGGTGGTCCACCGTGTCAAAGGATTTGGAACGACACCAGTTAAATTCGCAGACAGCCCAGGACAGACGGTCCTAGCGCATGAGAAGACTGTCCTCCTGGAGAGATACACAGTCGAATACCTCTTGCACACTGTAAATAACTTTGAGGTCATCAGCATAGAGCAAGCAGATTTAAGAGCTATTGCAAGATCCTTAATCATGATCCCAAAAACCAGCGGCCCAAGTATCGAACCCTGGCTGACTCCAGAGCTTGTATGAAAGGTTTTAGATACAAAGCGGAACGCGTTATCGTCTACGATCGTAGTGAATGTTAACAGAGGTTTGCCAAGTTTGGGGTTATACGCGGAAGAAGTCGCGGGTAGAGGCTAGTATATGTATTAAATAATAGACGTACCGTGTATGAGCAGACAATATCGTAAAGATAAATGGGGTTGGTCGACACGTCAACCGACGTCCACAGTGACGCATGATCACTTAGCGGGCGCCGACGGAGGAGCGGAAGCGGTATTAAATTAATAATAAATAAATAAAATTTTATTTATCCAAATGTAGATCGTTAAACCGATTTTAAGCAATGCAGTTGACATAATAAATAAATAAATAAAATAAAAATATAAAAGCCTTTATTATTCCAATTCATTATTACCAATATTGGCCGTGCAATATTTTCTTATAATTAATTTACTTTTCGCACTTAAACTATCGTGAGACATATTTCAAAATATTTATCAGTACGGTTTTTACTCACTATTGTGCGTATACGTCACAGTGCACGACGTACAACCGCCGCGGACACTCGTGCCTGAGGATGGATTCCCAAAGAATCCGAAACATGTCGCCAAAAGCGACTAAAAATAGTAGTGAGTAAACACCGTACTGATAAATATTTTAATTCACTTTGATTACATTGTTTCTTTTTAAAATCGCATGCCTTTAAAATTTATGTAGTGTTGTAAAATGATTATGAATAATAATTTATTGTTTTAATTCACATTCGTGCAATTATTATTATTTTCCCTTTTTTATAAATTGTTCATTGAGATAAGAATAATTATTAATTAAAGATATTTGAACACGTTATTATTTAGGTGTGGACCCCTCGGCGGGTAAAGGCCTCTTCTAGGCATTTCCTATTGTCTCTGTTAGACGCTATTTCCGTCCAATTTTCCGCGGCTATCTCTACGATCTCGCCTTCCCTTCCTTTTGGCCTTCCGTATCTGCGGTCTCCGTCTGGCCCTTTCCATGTAGTTGACATAGGTCATTATATAACGTTTCTCTGATGTTTTTTTTTTACTACTACACTAGCACTATGCATGGTGGTAACAAACACGGTAGGAAAAATTTAAGTGAAATCTTGGATTCATATTTCCATTATATTTAAAAAAAAAAGGTGGTGACGTACTTATCTTACTGGCTTAAATAACCAATGAAATCTACTAGTACCGCTTAAATCACCATATCAGGTAAAGTTAAATGTATATCAAATGTTGAAAAGTGTTCAATTGCTTCATATAATATAAGATGCAGTAAAATACTTTGTATGTCAATATACACTGTGTTACTTGAGCCACTGAAAACCTGAGACACCCCAAGTTTTTTTTTATTTTGAACTCAACTTTGGTATTTATTCTATAATCCGATAAATATTTAAAATAATATTAGTTGTTTAGTTTTCTTAACAATTCTATTCGACTGGTAATTCTACACAAGATGCTTCGTCAGCACTGAGTCAGCGCTGCAGACGCATCTGCATGATAAAAAAAAACAAAATTATGTTTTATTTTTGTATTTAATATACACAGAGGCACTTTTTAAACGCCCCTTTCACCCGCTTTCCGCTCCCACCCTCACATCGAGCCACAAAAAACGAGTGATAGGTATCAGAGCCAGCTGACCGCTCACCGCGCCCGGCCGTTTCGATGCCATTAAAAACAACTCTTTTTAACATTCTGATGTTTGAAAAAAGAACGGCGAATGAGTGATACAGGTCCGAACTGTGTGTTTTTTTATTAATGTGGTTTTAGATTTGTGTTAAATTAAGCTTATAAAGTTGGTTGGTACCTAGTTGGTTTTCTTAATAAGAACTGATAAGAACTATAGTTTGTTTAATAGATTTCCAAAATTCTGCTGCTTAAAAAAAAGAACTGCCTGATGAGTGATGTAGGTCCGAATCGTGCAGTGAATTTAGTTTTTTTGTAATAATCACGACTTTAGACGTTGTTAAATTACGTTTATAATGTTAATTTTTAACAAGCAGAAACGTCTGCGATCGATGCTATTAAGCTTAGAATAAATTTAAAAGTGGAAAAATTACTGCCTTGGGTGAGACTTGAACTCACGGCCTCTGGATTTATTCTAAGTTTATAATGTTGATTGTTTGTTGGTTTTCTTAATTAGAGAGATAGTTTGATTAAATATTTACTGTTAAACAATTAAAGCGCTCCAAATTTGAGTTCAAACAAAATTAGCTTAATTTACAGTTTACATTTCGATCTAAGTTCGAAAATGCCTTTTGTTTTGCAGAAAGTGCCTTTGAATTTTCTTAAAAGTGAAAACAGGATCGTCAAATTACGTGCAAGGAAATTGAACTTGAAAACTTTTTTTCGGTTTATTGTGTTAAAAGTTTTGTGCTTATAACCTGTGAATTTGTTTTATGGTTTATGAATTTTATGATGGATTTAAAATGGATTCCAATAAAAAGGTCAGTCGTTTATTATTTCCGCTTATTTTTTTTTAACTTACAGGTCAATTCAAACGTGCACTGACATCAAACCGATATTGGAATCATACCAGATAGCTGTCATCCGCGCGCGCCTCGCTCGCACTAATACTTGTGCGGATAAGTTTGAGTGAAATGAATGACAATGACACTATGACAGCTAACTGATATGATTCCAATATCATTCTAATCAGGGATCGTTACCGGTATAACTTAAAATCAAAATATCGCGTAGCATATGAAATATTTCTTTGATATTGTAGAATGGTGTTTAGATAAGGGCAATGAGTTATCGGATCACCTAAATTAAATGGAAAATTATACATAAACAACCGAGATACCGAAATTGAATACCGTTTAATTTGTATATTCGATCCCTGATTCTAATATCGATTTGATGTCAGTGCACGTTGTTCAAATTCGCCTGACAGCCAACGCTCGTAACGCGCGTTTTTGCTACGTAACGGGAAAATACTCTGCTCCTACGGCGTAGCAATCGTACTCGTATTATACGCCACTAGTTAGACTAAGCTAACTGCACCGTGTTTGTTAGCACAGTGTGCGTGTTATTTTAAACGTCACAAGTTCATAGAAGTTTGACGTTTATGATAACACTTTCACACATTGTGTTATGAAACACGGCGCAGAGGCTTAACCCAACTCTAGAAGACAAGCGCTTATTGGCGTAGACGCCGCAAAATGGAAGCCACTCTACCGTCGTAATGCCCACGGTCCTATCCGTAGTACCAAAGATAGATATAACTCCGTAATAGATGGACACAGTCTAAGGAAAAAACGTGCCTCGAAAATCACGAAAATTTGTTTCTCGATCAGAGGGCGCCACTAGTTTTGGCCTACTCTCGTATAGAGGGCGTTGACGGTTTCGTTTGTTATTTATAATTTTAATGCATATCAGTGAAAGAACATGGGTCTAAATCATATAAAAATAATTAATGCAAATAAAAAAATCATTTATCCATATTTAAATACATTTTAACGTATTTTTATAAATCTTCATTTTTAGTTTTAAAGTATGCCGATAGATGGCAGTGAATTTACAGCGGTTACAAAATTTACTATGACAGTACCGCTCTATCTTATTATATCCTCTTTGATAGTACTAATTACTTTGATGTTATTTAAATTTTTTCGTCTGTCCGTCTGTCTGTCACCAGGCTGTATCTCATGAACCGTGATAGCTAGACAGTTAAAATTTTCACAGATGATGTATTTCTGTTGCCGCTTTTATTTTTAAGGCCTTTATTTTAAGTTTATTTATAGTTTACTGCTATTTAATTGTGTAGTGTCGTTAAATAAATAATTAGTCTGATTATTACTTTATTGTTTACTTCATACCGCATAATGTGCCTGGATTTAAGTACTTACTGTTTCGTATGTCCATAGAGTAACTTATACTAGAGCGGTACTGTTATAGTAAATTTTGTAACCCCAGTAAATTCACTGCCATCTGTCGACACACTTTAAAACTAAAAATTAAGATTTATAAAAATATGATAGAATGTATTTAAATATAGATAAATGATTTTTTTTATTTGCATTAATTATTTTTTCGATTTTGACCCATGTTCTTTCACTGGTATGCGTTAAAATTGTTAAATAACAAACGAAACCGTCAACGCCATCTATACGACAGTAGGCCAAAACTAGTAGCGCCCTCTGGAGAATCAAATTTTCTTAGTTTTCGAGGCACGTTTTTTCCTTAGACTGTATCCATCTATTACGGAGTTATATCTATCTTTGGTATGTCTTATCCTACAAAAAATAAACTATAAATACTCAATCTATTTTTCCTATTTGGGGTAAACACTGAACGTTTATTTCGGTAAAATCAGCACGTTTCACCTTTTTATCGATGATCGTAAAAACGGCACTGGTGTGTCGTAAAAACAGTTTTTTTCTTTATTTAGGACTGGATGCTGCGTATCGACACTATAAAATCGACATCGGCTTTTTTTATTTATTCATGTATTTATTTAGGGACTTTTAATCTTAAGATTACGCCAGTCCCATCGTACCTTAATCTAAATTAAACTCATCTACGGCCTGACAGTATACTGACTAATATAATTATACACAAATAAATATATCTCCTTTGCCTCTTCTGAGATTGGTGCCGCCTTATTAATCGGCTTGTGATTGATATTTATTTGTACTTATATGTTTCTTACTTGTAAATCTATGTATTTTTATCAAAAAGCTGATCGTAGAAGGACATTTATTGCTTATTTTCAATTATTAAGTGATTCTGTTTTTATAAAGGTGCATTTGAGTGAGTGAAAGAAGAGCTATTCTGAACACTATTGCAAATAGACGCGGGAAAATGATTGGACACTTAATACGACACGACTACTTCTTTAAAACTATCCTGGAGGGGCGGATAGGAAGGAAGCGGGGTAGAGGAAAACCCAGACGCAGCTTTTTAGATCAAGTGAAAGAAAAAGTAGGGGTCGTGTCGTATCAAAAAGTCAAAGAGCTGGCGCGGGATAGGGAAAGCTGGAAGATACTCCGCCGACAAGAGAATAACTCTTAAGTTAATCCCAGGTAGCAAAATGACGTCAAATGACGTCAGCGACGTCATAATGACGTAATAATGCCGTCATTATGATGTCGCTGACGTCATAATGACGGCATTTTGCTACCTGGGATGATGATGATGCATTTTGGTATGACTGTAACTGCGAAAGCAGGGTAATTTTGATAATCGCTAATATCTGTCTACTAACACTTTCTACTGTTGCAATAGTAAGCAAGATGCCTTATGATTATTTCTAATGTAATTTTAATTTAATAAACATAATTTATTGCAACTTTAATTCTAGACATAATTTGTTTTCATTATTCTCAATGATGAATTAGCATCTAAAAATTCATACATCATGTGAATTTAAAGGGGAAAAGAATACAACATTTAAGAAAATGATGAAAGCTTGGCTGTGTGGGAAATGTTTCTACAGTGTGGGCGAGTTCCTTAATAGTTAAGTTAATATGATATGCATGGACTTAGGCTAGTTTAATCTAATTTGTATGCCAGTTTGTAGGCACAATGTGGAGATCCTATGTAATTACATATTGTAAATAGTTTTAAGACCTCTGTAACCCATATTGACAATCAATCAATCAATCGATGTGATAATAATTTATTTTCTGATGTTGACATGTAATATTTTAAGAATATTACGAATAAATTGGTATGAGTATGAGTATAAGCATTGCAGTATCGTGTATACCCCAGTACCATTTATACGTCATTATGACGTCAGCGACGTCATTATGACGTAATAATGCCGTCATTATGACGTCCCTGACGTCATTTTGCTACCTGGGTATAGCCAAAATGTGCAGTGCTTCTAGTTTAGTAGATATTCGTGATTTTTAAAATTACCTCGGCGTAGTTAGTAGTAGTACTAGTAGTAATCACTTTATTGTATTGTACACAACACAGGTTTACAAAAATAAATTATAGTAATGGAAGTACAAAGGCGAGCTTATCCCTATAAGGGATCTCTTCCAGCTAACCTTCGAGTAGATGAGTGGAAAACTATAGCCAGGTCAGATAGACAAACTTACAGTATGTACAAATTAATATTTAAAAAAAGAAATAACACTAAAGATTAAAATACATAAAATACAAACTAGCATACATACATACAATACTAAATATATATTATAATATATATAAATATCACAAGTGTAAGAAAATAAAAATAAAGGTTAGTACTTAACCAGATCACGCTGATTGGAAAGCCAAAGCTTCTTCAGGTTAACCCACTGCAAGGTGCATTTAACATTATTTTATTATTATAGTTCAATAAAATCACCCAAGTAAAAAAAAGACAATAACAAACCTTCAATTCTAACCGAGTACGTTTTTCCCTTCTTATCGCAAATGCAGTACTTGCATGAATAAAATAGTTTAAATAAAGACCTTAAGGCGGTTCCCTGAGCCAGAAGGCGAAAAATCTCCTTATATAATCCTGTTTTTCTAAGAGGCGTTGATATTCGTAGACGTGGAAAAAATATATGTAGTTCTTGACTATAATATATTATCTTTAATATCATAGCTTCCGATACACGAATTATGACACTTCGCTCGATACAATTAATTCCCAAAGTAACCTCTAACTCGGACTTTTAATCCAACTTTACTCGGTTATTTATTATGTGATACTATAAACAAAAAAAGAAGAAAAAACAATCTTAACTTAAATAATAATTTCATAGCTTTCGAATTTCGATATTGTAGGGTAACGTTTTTAAAATAAATAAAAATCGACAAAAATCGATCAGACTTGACACTTGGCGCGCATGATCTTTCCCGTTCTTTCTTGCGAAATGTGACAGAGACAGCGGCAAACCAATGGAACGGCCTTAAAAGGAGTACAAGATAAACAATTGCATGATTTTTCCAGTGTGATTACTGAATTTGCGATAAGCAGGGCAGAATTTAATCTATTAAAAAGACTACCAGAACAATAAAACCCAATTTACTTTGTGAAGAATTTGTAGCCAACAAAATTGCAAAGCAACAAAGTTGCATAAACAATGTTGCCACTGTATCTGGCATGTCTGCGGCTTAGATTATATGCAAATGTGACAGTTGACATGTAACAATGTTACATTTCCATTTGTCTTTGGAAACTATGCGTACCTAGATCGAGAATTCAAACAGGCATGTTACTCTATACACGCGCGCGCCATCGCCATTGAGGTATTTATTTATTTATTTAATCTTTATTGCACAAAAGAAAACCTTACAGTACAAAAGGCGGACTTAATGCCATAAGGCATTCTCTATCAGTCAACCTTAAGGCTAAGCAGAGAAATTGTGGGCGGTGCTACAAATACAACAGCAAAAATAAAATAAAAATAACATACAATTACATATATACAAATATAATATACATATATACTATATATAATATATATATAAATAACGACGAGACTCATTATGAAACTAATAAAAATACACTAAGAAACTTTCTTTCCGCTAGCATAGAAAGCAGCAGCAGGTATAGAACATACAACGCGACTTGAAACGTAGAACTTTCCTAACGCTCGGTCAATTAACATAGGTACCCCGACTTGACGGGTGCAATTTGGTTTGACGTTTAAATCGTGCGAGGACAATTAAAACTATAAGTCGATGTCGATTAAAGTATGACTGGCGTTTGAGACTAATGGGTGCTGGGGGACAGAGGCTATTGCCTTTATTAGGGAAGTGGGACGTCGCATTAGGGAGAAGGGGTCTGGCGCCCGCGCGGGTTCGTACCTGGTGCAAAGGTTGTCTATCGCAATTCAACGTGGTAACGCGGCTAGTGTGATGGGCACCTTTGCGCCAGGGACAACTCGGAGGGACTTTTTGACTAGGCTTAAGTTTAGTCTTAAGTTGTTATTGTATTCTTATTTTTTTTTGTTATACTGACATTTTAATAAATAAATGATTATTGACAGAATGACTAGAATCAAACTCACAGATATTTATAGTTGCTATAAGAATAAATCAAAGAGGTTTGCAAATATACTCTCTTAATTTAGCTGGAGACGAGCAAAGCGAAGCGCAAGGGCACTAGGTACCTGCCTTTTCTCGAAGCGCTTCGTCGTTTATTTGAACCCTCATAACTTGGGTTTGGATTATACCAGATAAACAAAATTCTCGGGATATGATATCAATAGTGGACTTATTTAGCATAAAAAATTTCAATTGCATAGCTTTTGTACTTTACATTTTATTCATATCTAAAACCCCAATTTTGTCACTGAATCACTCACTCACTGATGATCATCAAAACTCTCTTCCTGAAGTCCTTGGAAGCTGAAATTTGGCTATGTAAGATAGTATTAGTACACAAACAACAAAAAAATCTAAAACTTGAAATTTTTAGCCCCTAAGGGGGTGAAGGGGGGTGAATTTTGTATGGGGAATCGAGAACTTTGTATGGGGAGAGAAGAATCTCTAATTATTTTTGAATAAAAGAGTTTATTCAAAAAGTTGGACATAGGTACATAATAAAAGTAAACGATAATACTTAGAAACTAAGTGAAAAGGAAAGTGGCTCAGCTAATGTCTGTGCCAAAAGGTTTCGGGGCAAACGAACTATACTAGTGTGATTTACGAATGGCCAACTAATAAACAATTGACATAGGCTGTTGACCCGCGATTGGTTGTAAATTAAATTGGCCATTTCTAGCTGCATTCAACGTTATTGCACTCCAGTGGAAATGCATTTGTGCATAGCCCAGTGGCTCTGGCATATGAGTGCATACACACATGAAAGAGCACTCTGATGCCGATTGGCATATGCAATTAATTGAATTTCCTATTTTATAAATTAGGGCAAGGATATTTTAATTTCACTATAAATAATCTTTTCTTTTTTTTATATTTGTTTCTGAGTTATGGATGTTTTCTAATGTATATAAGTAATCATAATAATAATCATAATTTTATTGATACAGGTAATTGTTTACACGTCAAGTTTCGGTAAATAATATTTGATTACATTTAATTAAAAGTATATACCTATGTATTATATATATCATCGTCTAGTACCCATAACACAAGCCTTATTGAGCTTACTGTGGGACTAGGTCGATCTGAGTAAAATTGTCCCATAATATTTTTTTATTATATATTTTCTGTATCGGCCCTCGCTTCGCTCGGAATCGATAATTTGCTCGGGGTGAAATTGGTTGTTTTAATTTAAGCTCTTGATGTGTAATTTACTATTAAGAAACAATAGGATCAAGTTGAAAATTCAGGTTCCAAGAACAAAAATGACACCTATCTTTATAATCAAATATCATTCCTAAAGCTAACCCTTAAATGCATGATTTTTTCTTTTTGCCCGAAATTAAAAATCACATAATTAGCCTCATGCATGAAGTTTATATTTGAACGAAATATGTTTTATTCGGATGTTTGTTACCGTTATATAATGTTACAAATGCATTTCCGTTTTTAAATTACCATTTAATTACTTAAAATTATAAATAAAAAGTACAAAAATTTGCCCGCGAAAAGCTAGTGAGCGAAACGCTCGAATCGAATTCGCGCCTAAAATTATGAGCGTTTCAACCGCTCAAAAATTTTCAACATTTTAAATATTTTTTAATAAAATAATGTTAAGGTTTACACAAGTATTTTTATCATTTCCGATGTTCCAACGATATAAATTATGAATCCAAAAATAAAAATAAATTAATGCATGGAGCTAATTGTTTACTGATTCTGGGAAAAAGATTAAATAAAATTTAAACATCAATTTTTACTGCTAAATCAGTGTTAGAAGTTACATAGGGTAAATCATAATTTATGTAAATATACAATTATTGGTAAAAGACATGAAAAATCTTAGTACCATCATAAATTTACACTATTTGTGATATACCTATTATAAATATAAAATAATTGCAAACCCCAAAACAAAACCGCCTAAATCACATAGGTACTAAAAAAACTTTTCCAGATTTTCCAAATTTTCCGACATTTAGTCTTAAAACATATGTAATTTTGTAAAACTAAAATACTGCGGAAATTTGAATAAAAAATCGGAATTTACTATAAAACTAGATACAGGAACAAATAGATTTTATCTAATTGTGCATAAAATTATATGTAATCGAATTTAAACTGTTGTGAGACATACTAACATAAAAAGAAGTCAGTCTAAACCATGAAATTATTTAAAATTATATTTTATTTGGTTTCATATCAGGCTCAGTTACCCTATAAATGTAGGTATATTTTAAAATTATATGTCTTTGCTGCGTAGGCCGCTATACGCAGCAAAAACATATAATTTTAAAATATACCTACATTTATAGGGTAACTGAACCTGATATGAAACCAAATAAAATTCTCCAGCGTTTTATCTTTAAATAAGCGCCATTTACAGCACTCGGTACAAAGCTCAAATATATAGGTATATTGCACCTTATCTTTATTGTTTTAAGGTTGAAAATATGTCTACGTTTAGTTTTGGGACCATCTAGAGAGTTGTTACATAGAATTTATACGGTAGTGGAAATTTATTTGTCTGCAGGCAGCTATTACACTTGTAATGTTAGATCGAGAGGATTTTTGAGATATAACAAGTGGTTGCAATAAAGTTTAACTATTTATACTTATGAAATAAAACCATGAAAATGGATTATATCGCGTATATTGAACTTATACATCCCGACGTTCTCGGTGTAAAGGGTTGGAAACGTCGGGATGTATAAGTTTAATGTACGCGATATAATCCGTTTTCATAGCTTTATTTCATGAGTAACTATAGACAAGAGCTGTTTTAAGTTATTATTTACTTTAGGCATTTGTATATTTTTAAAAGAATTCAAAAATATCGAAGGAGAAGGTTATCAATTTGATACCTTTGCTTTTTCAGTCATGTTCTTCTTGCAATAATGAAGACTGCAGGAGCGATATTAGATAAAATTTTGTTTGCAGGAGGGGTCAAATATCTCTGTACATATTAACCCCACCCCGCAACCCGCATTAGGCCAGCCTGTAGGCCGAGCACATGATTGACGCGACAGTACCCGTCTTTTACTAACTGTATAAATTAAAGGGGGACGGGTAGTCTATGTCGCGGCGAGATACTCTCGCGCCAATCATGTGCTAGCCCGGCTGGGGACTGTAGTCAAACCCCTTTCGCGCATGTCAGGTATGACGCTACCGACTACTTAATTTGTCATGGGCACTATCATTTAAAGCCTCAAGAAAATAAACAAAACCAAGTATTTGGTCAAAAATCAACAAAAAAGTGAATGATGGAATACTAGTACTATACGCTCTGCCACGAAGACCGTCTTATAGAAAAGTTTATTTTTTTCTTAATGACATGGGTTTATATGTAAATATTTGATTGGAAATAATAGGCAAGATATTAAATTATAATTATAGTACACAATTGTATATTTTCGTAGGTAGTTTTTATAAGAATTTCCGCGAGCTAGTAAAAAAGCCGATTTTCATGATATTTTTTTATACTTCCAGTATATAGCCTCCATGTCGTGTCCGACAACGGCGACCTTTACAAAAAGTTATAGTTTTCCCCTAAGTTTTCATTTTTCTAATTAACTGCTATAATATTGCACATAACTGTGTGTACATAGTATACCTTTGGATCAGGTTACGGGCCGTGAATAGCGGCTAACCGACGTGTATACATGATGTGAGGTTTGATGTGGGAACAAAGGCCGTGAATATTAATCAATTGCGACATTACCATACATGAAAGGAGTAAAACCTCTGAGCTTAAATTCCTATTTTCCGCATTTAAATGCGTACTTAAATTGCTAATAAAAAAAACGCATTTCGGGTATTAAAAAATCCGGCCAAGTGCTAGTCGGATTCGCGCACAGAGGTCCCGTACTTTTTAGTATTTGTTGTTATAGCGGCAACAGAAATACATCATCTGTGAAAATATCAACTGTCTAGCTATCACGGTTCATGAGATCCAGCCTGGTGACAGACAGACGGACAGACGGACAGACGGACTGCGGAGTCTTAGTAATATGTTCCCGTTTTTACCCTTTTACGTCTTAAATTAAATTAAATTAAATACTGTCTTTACGTTCCTAATGATAGGCTGCAATGTATCGTGTTGCAGGCATTTTTAGGGTTCCGTACCCAAAGAGTGAAAACGGGACCCTATTACTAAGACTCCGCTTCTGTCTGTCTGTCTGTCTATCACCAGGCTGTATATCATGAACCGTGATAGCTAGACAGTTAAATTGTTCACAGCTGATGTATTTCTGTTGCCGCTATAACAACAAATACTAAAAACAGAATAAAATTAACATTTAAGTGGGGCTCCCATACAACAAACGTGATTTATTTGCCGTTTTTTGCGTAGTGGTACGGAATCCTTAGTGCGCGAGTCCGAATCGCACTTGGCCGGTTTTTGCGAGACGCGCCAGCAATGGACTTTCAATCAATATTGCCGACCTCGGCCAGCAAAGAGACTTTGAACCGCGCGTCGCGTACCTAGACTTACAGTAATAACATATACCTACTAATCTATGACCAAGACCACGCACCACGCCGTAAATTGAGCTTTTTGCATTTACATTGAAAAGGACTATGCAATACTAAACATGCCTTGACCGGGATAGAATTTGCTTATAAATATACAGCGCGCTTATATATATTTTAATACGAATTGTTTGTACCTATCGAAGATGTACATTATAGCTTTGATGGGTTTATGAATGTAGCGGCTAACCGGCGTGTGTACATGTGACGTTTGATGTGGGAACAATGGGCGAATAATAATCAATTTCGACATTATAAAGTACATAAAAGGAGCAGTGTAAAGCCTCCCTGAATACCTATTTTCGCATTTAGGTACACTCACGGACTTTAATTGTTGAGTCATTTAGAGTTTACTTTACATAGAATATATCATGTGTGTAAAGAATGTATGAGGTACTGTGAGGCGATGGATAAGCGTGAATCATCTGTTTTGTTTGTATTAGTTTTTTTTTCTTACATTTGTTCTGTTGTCCTTTCTAGACTGTATCATGTACCTAGTTGTATAAATACTTTCTATTATAAATTTCTCAGTGTATTAGTTCGCTGTAATGCTGTGTAAATTTTTTGAATTAATAAAATAAAAAAAATAAAAAAATCATACCGTTAGTATTGACAACCACATTAGCTGTAGGGGATACCGAGGTGAGTTGTGACAGAGGAGAGTTGTGACATTGTCGAGTTCGCAACAGTGCACGTTTGTTAGCTAGTAACTTGAAGTAACAAACGCGCGCTATTGCGATCTCGTTATTAATTAATAGATTCCAAAAAATCGACAATGTCACAACTCTCCTCTGTCACAAATCACCTCGGTCTCCCCTACGCATTCACCCAATTATGGGTTTGATTCACAAGAAATCCTAATCATTGTTTTATAGCCTGTTAAACAAATTTGTCAGTAGAAATTACAAAAAAATATTTTTTTTAAATATGCCGCTTTTTTCTACCGACGGAAATGGCTTTAAAGACTATATTTTTCTTAAATATGTACATTTTTTAAATATTTAGATTATTTTGAACGGAGAACAAATTTGAAACAGGGATACCTACTTTTAGAGTTATAGAGGTAAAACGTTCAAACCCGCGCGATTGCCAAATCTTCCGTCGCAAGTTTTGCGCGTGCCATATCTTCTGTCCCATTCTGTTTTCCTGTATTTATATGCTTCCTCTTAAGGAGATAAGCCGAAGTAAACTCCAAATTGTTGTAGTCTAACCCAATTTGCGGTCGGTCAGGGTGGATTAAATTACATTTATCCAAGAAATTGATGTATAATTCAATAATCCAGGGCCGTAGCTCACACTGTTAAACTCGGTTATGGCTTCAAGTAGTAGTAGAATAAGTAGTAGGAAAAGTAGAGAAAATTGTCAAATTCAAATATAAATCATGGTTTTTCAAGTATTTGATAGTCTTTCAAGGTCAGAAAGCTGAATTTAACAAGATAATTTTGTCAATATTTGTGACTCTTTCAATAGAATACCTACTGTATGAATAACAAACATATTGTCATTTGCAATAAAGTGAAATTGGGAGATCTGCGTTCTCGCTCGGTCGATTATCTGTCTATTGAGGTTCAAGTCGGCTTTTAACTTTTCATAAAATAAAGGAAAACCTTAACAAAAAAATAATTATAAAAACAACCACGCATCGCAACGCATTAATCATGTATAAGTTTAAATTAAGATTTACCCCCGGCGTTTCGAAGACAGCGTTGTCCCCGTGGTCTCGGAGAAGACTGGCTAAAGTTGACATCAACATCTAGCCGCGCGAGTTTTTCGAACTACCCGCACTTGGTCTTGTTTATCAACTGCACGGGTAGTTCGAAAAACTCGCGCGGCTAGAAAATGTTGATGTCAACTTTAGCCAGTCTTCTCCGAGAACACGGCGACAACGCCGTCCTCGAAACGTCGGAGGTAAATCTTAAAACTAAATAATACGCGTTTAAGTCCCGTTTTATAATTTAATAATGTGTCAAAAATCGTGAGTTTAAACCAGCAAGTACCTTAAAAATATTCATAATAACAATTATGCCAACTATTGTTTTTTGTTATTCTCGGTGTGAGCAGCACACAAATTCACAATAACTTTAACTACAAACTTACGTATGCCTTTTCTCAAAAGTATAACTGCCTATAAATTCGACATTTTCTACCGCAAAAACAATTTTGCACTTAACGCATTTCTCAAGTCGCTAAGAGTTTTTATTTTCTTTGATATTTTCTTTTCACATTTTGCCTCTTGCGCAAAATTACTTTGTAGACAATTTTGGTTAGAGTTTCGCATAATTTAATAATCTTTGATGTTGATTTTATATTTATCAGGAAAGTAGACGGCCGCTTATACGTATAAACATAGTCCCCATTTTCCTCTCTGGATATTAATTGACACGATGGAAAATATTTTTACGCAATTTGATTTACATAATTATAAATTACCTAAGCTATTTAATTTATTTTTAGGAGTTTTTAATTATTATAAGAGTTAGGAGCGAAAACCAAATTACGACGGATAAAATTTTTGGACGCTCCTAACTTATAATACAAAAAAACCGAAAAGTCATAAAAATTGTTTTTATTTTTTTATAATTTAATATCCAGAGAGGAAAACGGGGACTGCTTTTGTATAAGGAAGCTGTCGTCCACTTTCCTCTTGAAAGGTAGCTTTATTGAATTTGATATTAAACGTCAGGCTGCTGAAGTACCTAGTAGAAAATAAAGACAGATCAAAAAAAATATACCGACAGTCTTAATGAAAGATCAAATCTTAATGTCAAAGGGGAATATTTTTGGAGACGGTTGGATACTGAATGTGTTAGAATTGATTCGTTCTAAAAGAAATCACCACCACACTTACATGTAACTAGAACTAGATTTTTTTAAAGATTTTCTCAATTGCTGTATTTTTTTTAAATGTAGTGTGCACATTTTTATTGTATTGTGTAAATAAATGATTTTTACTAAAGAAATTGGTTTTATAAAATTAGTTCAATAGTTATGGCTCAATAAAATAATATTAAATGTTTAAAATGAAAAAGTGCTGCAAAATGTATTATTTTTAAACTAAAAACAGTGTTACCTACTTAATTGAACCTATAACCTTAAAGTTTTAATGTTAAATTTCACGCCTTATTATCAAAAAGAAAAAAAGTCGACTATGACTAAGGCTATGTTCAATTTGACATATTTTTATGAGGTTAGAAGTTTGTTTTATTAGGTTTCTTTGATAATTTTTCATTTTGATTACCATTTGGTAACTATACGTAACGATTTAAAATTGGTAATCAGGACTACACTTTTCTAATAGGTTTTCCTGTGATCTATAGGTAAAGAACTATTTTGTGTATTTTTTCCAAATTTTAGACCCAGTAGTTTCGGAGATAAAGCGGGGGAATGGTCATTTCTTGTATATTTTCTTGAATAACTTCTAAACTGTTAATCCTAAAATTATAAAAAAAAAATTTAGTTTCTCACAATGAGATCTTTGATATGTAACACGATATGGTTTGAAAAACTTTATTTTTTAATTTTCTCATTTACCCCCCAAAAGTAGTCCCCATATTTAAATTTTATTTGTTTACGTTACATGTCCATCTTTGGGTCACAAACTTAAATATGTATACCAAATTTCAACTTAATTGGTTCAGTAGTTTCTCAAAAAATAGGCTGTGACAGACGGACAGACAGACAGACGCACGAGTGATCCTATAAGGGTTCCGTTTTTTCCTTTTGAGGTACGGAACCCTAAAAATCAACCCACTGAAAAGCACAAAATATTTTTTTATATACTCCACCTCTATCCTTGTCCAGTCTCTATCCCATCGTAAAGCAAATATCTGCCAAAAAGTCATTAATACCTAATAATAAGCAAATTAATAACCATCAGCGTAATTCCTTAGTTTTTGAAGGCGGTGCCAAACCAACAACAACAATTATTATACATAAATAGATAGTGTTATCAATACTTAAGGAATAAATGATTTTATTTTATGTTTTCCTCATTATTTACAAGCTTTTATTTAACTTGCTGTTTTGTATTTTTGTTTGGTTGGTTTCCAGCACTTAAAGTTAATACTAGTTTACTGAACAATCTACAAAACGACCAAAACAAAACAACAACAAACCATTGAACACACCCATTTTATCGTACATTAAATCTTCTGCTATTAACCCTGTCAATAACCTTGACACCGATTCCCATTTCACGTATTTGTAACGGTTTTGATGTTTATTTTTAAGAACATTCACGCTGATTGGTGCGTGCGAAATGAAATGAAAGTCGTGAGCGAAGTGCGCACCAATCACCAAGACCATCATCAAGGTATCAAAACAAGATCAAAAGCCTAACCAAATGTTGAATCAGAATTGGTCTTTCTGTCATCTGTCTAAATGACGTCCTTAAACGGCCTGGACTGGCGCCTAATTAACAAAAGGTCAGCAGTAAACGGAATGACAGCTGTAAACTGTGGTTATTGCTAGGAAACGTGATTTACTCTAAGACACACATTTGAACATAAATCTTGACACAGTACCATCGCCCACGCTGTTAACTGACAGTTCGTAAACCTTATTACAAAAGGCAGGTCCACCAAATGGACAGTTAAGAGTGTTGCTGTTTGTACCACAAAACTTGCTAAGGTTTAAGTGGAGAATACCGACATAAAAATTATAGCTGGGAAGACCGTCATAAGGCAAGAACTCTCGTGTTTGTATATCGTATATCGCTCAGAAAAAAGTAAGAAAGGAAGAGCTTTTGTAAGTGGATATGTGATAGTTAAAAGCGATGAAAAGGCTTGTAGACGGCCTTCCCTTATAGACGGTCTTCTACACATTCGTCTTACATTTTTAACACATTTGTATTGACTTTACTTGTGACTAACAATGTAATAAGATCTTGCAAGTAGAATTTTCAACTTCTAATAGCCGTATTGATTTGAATATTTACAAATGAATATATATTTTGTCTTTATCTATGAAATTGGCATTTTATTACAGATATTATTTTGTACGTAATTTATTAACTTCAATTGCAACTTCCAAAATTTTTAATTTCAATAGTATATAGCAAAGGTTTTCAATACAAATAATAGGTTTTTATTTTTTATTTAGTGTTTCAAATTAAAGCTTGAAAACCACCCTTTTCATGTACTGCCGGTTCAAGTGTATCAATTACGTATAGTTTTATTATGCTAACTATTTATGCTATTAAGATATGTGTAACGTACTTTAAAAGTTTTCAATATTCCTAACAAAATTTTGTTTGTTTTGAATTTGACATTGAATAGAATAGAATAGAATAGAATAGAATAGAAAACGTTTATTGTAAAAATCTACATACAGCACCATACAAATTTAAAAAGAAGAAGATCTTATACACTAACACGTAAAATTACAAGTAGCTTATACTAACATGCAATAATTACAATATTGATGCTGCTATAGAGGCTACAAATGGACACCACTCAGCATATGCTCTAACATATAGGTATATGCTACAGCGCTGGTCTTCCGTGGAGCCCAGGGCAAGAAGATAGCTCAGAACAGTAAAGGCAGTAACTAATAATAAGGACAAATTAGAAACAATATACAAGGAAAAAATTGAAAGTGGATGTGGAAGTGAGTGGTTTGGGAATATGTAAAAATATATATAAAGAGGTGTAAGTCAAGCATGTATTTAGTTTAATATATAGTGGAGCATATATGCCTTAAGGCATTAGATCTGCCATTGTACCATCATGTATTGAGCAAAAAATATTAAATAAACATATATATATATAATCGAATAAATAAATAATGATTAAATTTATAAAATACAATAACTAATAAATATTTGTGAGTTAGTACTTGGTAGTTAGTTGTAAATAGGTTTTTAGAGAAGGCATCGATCGACGATTTAAACTAACAGAAAAATATCCGTTATATTCAATATCACTCACGCAAATAAGTAAGACACCTATGGAATAATCTAGCTAAGATGCATGGAGCGCGAGGAACACGGCAGTTGCAAGCTGAAAAGATATCGTTTAAATTTAAGTTTAAAAGTGAATAAAGTTTTAGAGTTACGTATTGGAGGGGGTATGTTGTTCCAGCATTTCGTAGCAGAGTAGCGAAAACTGCCACGAAACGCTGCTGAACTGCCGTGTCTCGGACAGATTAGTCGAATAGCATCTCTCATAGGGCGGGTGGAGTACGATAACTTGTTAAAAAGGTATTGGGGCTGTTGAAAATTTACTACACCGAAAAGTAAGGTCGCAAAATGCAACGATCGACGTGCTTCCATTTTCAACATCTTACCAGTGTTAAGATAAGGGGTGACATGAGTACGTGGAGGTATGGGGAAACAGAAACGGGCACAGGCATTCTGGATGCGTTGAAGGAGTGCCTTTGAACGAGCCAGTAAGCAACCGTTGATCACAGTATCGACATAGTTGAGTTTAGATAATATTAAGGTGTCGCATAATTTTATTCTAAGGTCGACACTGAGATATTGACGAACCTGGTATAGTACTTTCAATCTATAGTAGCAATTTTTAGCGACATCGATCACATGTTGTTCAAAACGCAAGCGCTCGTCTATGTGTAGGCCAAGGTTCCGGGCTGCAGAGACTCGCTCGAGGCGATCACTTCCGAGCATAACATTAATATCAAAGCTGGTTACTTTGTCAACTTGGCCTTTAGTGCCAAGCACTAGAAACTTTGACTTGTCGGGGTTAAGGACTAAGTCACACTGTCCAGACCATACGTCGATACGATCAAGATCCTGATTCAACAGCTCCAAAGCAGTTTGTGTCTCCCGTGGATGGAACGTTTTATAAATTTGCAGATCATCTGCATACATGTGATAGTGACAGTTCTTTATACAACTCGTAATGTCTGCCACGTACAAAATAAACAAAACGGGACCCAGAATCGATCCCTGAGGGACTCCGCAATTTATAGATGTATTTAAAGAGTAATCTGTTAGTCCAGAATAATTACGAAGCCCAACTTTCTGGGAACGACCAGAGAGATAGCTATCAAACCATTTTATGGTTCCGACGTCGAAACCATAGTAAGCAAGTTTAGACAACAATAGCGAAATATTTATAGTGTCGAAGGCTCTGGAAAAGTCCAGGAGGACAAGGATTGATGCCTCTCCTTTATCCTGCGCTGTTAGTATGTCATCGATTACGTCCAGGAGTGCCGTGGCTGTGCTGCGCGCTTTCCGAAACCCAGACTGCTTATTTGGTAATATGTTATTTGCTTCTAAGAAATCTGTTAATTGCCGACATACCACTTTCTCCAGAATTTTCGACACGAAACACAGGATGCTAATAGGCCTGAGGTCCTTTAGGTCAGTAGGTTCAGGAGTTTTGGGTATAGGCCTGACTATCGCCGATTTCCAGTCATCTGGGAAAACACCAGTGCAGATGGATTGGTTGATGATGCTTGTGATGATATGTAAAGTTCTAGGCAAGGTAAGTTCAACCATATCCAACGTGATGTTGTCAGTGCCTACTGCATTGCTTGAGAAAGATTTGATGATCCTCAAAACAGTGCCTTCATCTACTGGTTTCAACATGAACTTCGCGGAACCAAATCTATGGAACTCATAATACATTAAACTGGTTAGGGTGACACCTCTTCTCGTGGGTAAATTAATAAAGTGACTGTTAATCTGATCTGGATTGTTAAAATTAGGAGGCAGATCATTACGCTTTTTAAAATCGGCGATGTTACTTTTGATATTTTGCCACAGAACTTTGGGATTATTTTGATTATTTGTAATATATGTCTGATAAAAGGCTGACTTTTCGGTAAAAATAGCTGTGTTAACTATGTTTTTTAAATCCTTATAGTATTGTTTATGTGAGTCAAGCCCAGTTCGGCGAGCTCTTGTGTGCGCTACTCACGGACACTAAATCACGGAGCCGCATCATCTCCCTGACTGTAGGAGTGATCCAAGGATGAAGTCGTTTTTTTATTAGAATTTTTTTAAAAGGCGCGTGAAGTTCAAAAAGCTGTATAATGGACATATTGAAACGGAAAAGAGTATCGTTGACGTTGTCACACACCAAGCGTTCCCAGTTTATAGAATCAAGGTCAGCGTTAAACCTGTGCATATCAATATCCTTAAGCGGTCTGTACACTAACCATCTTGGAACCGGCTTATTTTTCCTAATGTTAAGCTCACAGGTGATAAACGCATGGTGACTGAGGTCAGGAATATAGTTCACCGCTACATGTCCTATTTTTGCATTTGAACATATTATATCTATTTGCTGAATATTCCGCAAAATTAAATGTATGGAAGTTACAGTTACATAAACATACAATACAGTTTTCATAAAACTCTCCATACAAAACGCTACAGGTCCATATAATACAATACAGGTGGCTCGAAAATACGTAAACATTTTTTTTCGGCTAGCTGAATACCACTAAATATCACGTGGGAAAGACGGGGGTTTGCGATAAATAATCTTCAAAACATCTCACGCAATTAATTAACGCCCCTTACAACCGGCAAGGAGGTGTGATTTACTTGAGCCACGGAATCAGAAATCATGCTACATATTCTCGTATCTCTGCTTCTTTAAACAAAAATCGCTGAAATGGTAAATAAATGTACCCATCCAATCTATTTCACTCAAGAATGAATTTGCTTTCGTGCAAACTGTTTTGAGCACATTATAATATCATGGTTATGTCGAATCAGTTCTGCGTTATGATATTACAATATGGGGCAATTTCATTAAAGTCAACTGAACTTTTTTAAGCTCAAAAATATTTGATTTTGCTTAATGTATACAGCTTTTGCCAAATTAGGTAGCAAAAGACCCATAAACCCTTGTTAATGACAGTTGTAAACAGTAATTATGGTTGGCTACCAAGTGTGGTTTATACGTAACCACAGATTACGTAAGGTCAGAGAGAAATAAACACTACAGACTGTAAACGTCCCGAAGATTTTTTTTCCTTTACAACTTAAGTAAGTAAGGTGCTTTGGGGTTTTTTGATATATTTTTAAGAAAGAGTATCTTCGTGATCGAATTCGAAAGCCACATACGGAGTTGGGAAATCTATGACCTTTTTTGCCGTACTCAATAATGCGTTAAGAACAATGAAAGGTTGACACGGGATATTTCAAAAGATCTTATAATATGATAAGATAAATGTTTATTTGCAAGAGTGTAGGTACATAGACGTACTCTTATTGTAATTAGGTAATCTCATTTTTAACTTTATATAATTTTTGTTTTTCCTATGTACCACAACAATGTTTAAATGTAAAATGTATCCACGAATGCAGTGTCGAGACAAACCCGATAGGGTTTCACGGCACTTTTCTGGCTGATGTAATGTAAGATTTTAATATAGAATAAATAATAATAATAATAATAGTTACAAGATGTTAGGGTGATAATTCTGGTTTCCATTTACATTCAGCCATTTATTGGCGTGCAAAATTCTGTCGCAGTTTATACACATAGTAAATAAATATCAACATATTACAGAAAACTAATTGGCAATATCAACCCTATCATATACACAACATAAATACATCAATCATCATAACCACCGACGCAACCACCCGATTCAACGGAGCCACGCCGTTTAGTCGCCTAAATAGTGTTTAGTTTTTAAGTTTATAAAATGCATAATATATATGTTAGAGTGTAAGGTATTTGTAATATGTGTCTTGTTGCCTGTTTTTTTACATAAATAAATAAGAGAAGCTAAATTGCAGTTGATTTGGAAATTTGTTCCCTGTACATGTGCTTCCACGACTAGTGACGCGGAGCCAACTGAAGTCAAAAGTCAGGTAAACATGCGTTACACCATGTAACGTTACCAGAATAGACACACCTCCTCTCCTCCTGGCTCCATAGAAAACCAGCGCCATTGACAACGCTTAGTCGTGCCAACTGCATTGCTGAGTGGAGACCATTTCAGCCTCACATCCTTATCTGTTAGTTTTGTATTTTTCACCTTTGTTTTTTTCTTTCTTGTTGTTGTTAATGTATCTTTGTAATGTAATAATGATGTGTTGCCTGAATAAATATTATTCTATTCTATTCTATTCTATAATAGAAATTGCTTCTAGTTTAGTATACATATTTGTGTTTTTCGTATTTATCTCATTTTCGAAGTTACTCCAATCCAATGCATTATTTTCCATCGTATTTTCACGGAAACGTACGAACGTGTCTTGATATTTCAGCCAGTCTCGGTACAAAAAGTACTGAGGATGACCGACTTATGACAAATACGAACGTTTCCGAGAAAATACGATGGAAAACAATTATACAATATGTACATCTGTACGAGCATTTGCTGCGTCTAGTTTCCTTTATTTATTTATTTAATCTTTATTGCACAGTAAACGTTGTACAAAAGGCAAACTTAATGTCAGAAGCAGTATCTACCAGTTAAACTTCGGGCCAAACAGTAATTAATAGTGGCGGGATAAATATATTAACAATAAAAAATTGAATGCTAAATATAAATATTTATTATATTTCCTTTCTGTGCCCCAAACGTTTTAAATGGTATCTCTAATGAAAACTAGAAAGCATTTATCACCAAATTGCCTGCCTTTTGTATCGCACACAACGTTTTACACTGCAAATGGCTTCTGATTCTATTCCCGCCGACAAAGTGCGCCGCACAAAGTGGGGCAAAGAGTAGTGTTGTGCTGATTTCGGGTTTTTTCTTTATTCTTGTCCGGGATTATTCTAAAGAATAATGCAGAAATACAACTATAGATACGTGTTCACCACGAGAGCTTTAGATAAAATACTCCTGCTTTTTATCCGGTACTTGTTTAAAGATGGCGCCCTAATTTACAAGCTTTTTATTAACTTTCAATGTACCTATGTATCTAACTATGACGGTTAAAATTTTGCAAGTTAAATTTGACTCACTTCCCGACTTCCAATGAAGCTGAAAATTTGCATACATACAGTATGTCGGATGACAATGGAATATTATCTGATGATCAGATCTGACGATGGAGACAGGAGGTAGCCATATGAACTCTGAGATAAAACAACGCAACCTAATTATGTTTGGAGTTTTTAGAATTGTCTCGCTGAGTATTAGCTGGCTGTGGTAGTAATAAAAGTACAGTCAGCGACAAAAGCTTGTACCAAAAATTAAATTTTGCCAAAATCTTATTTAATTTGAACCCAAATAAGTTCTTAAATCTTTATTACATACCACACAATATGATCCACCGTTAAGTTTACAAACAGGCCAATTCGAACGTGCCTGAACGTGCGTGAACCTGAATTAAAAACGACATTTGAATCATATTGGAATCATATCACTTAGCTATCAGATTAATTTGAGTTTTATAGCGAACTAGCGACCCGCCCCGGCTTCGCACGGGTGCAATGCTGATATATTATACATATAAATATCAGCATTGCATCCTCCTCCGTCCTCTTAAGGGGCCCACTGACTATCAGTCCGCCGGACGATATCGGCCTGTCAGTTGTTCGGAACTGTCATATTTTTGTTCTAACTGACAGGCCGATATCGTCCGGCGGTCTGATAGTCAGTGGGCCCCTTTAATTAAGTCTATTAATCAAAACTACTAAAGGACATTAAGCATCAAATATTATAAAATTAAAATTAGAAGTAAACCTAAAGTTCTTAAGTTCTATCTTACTTAATAGTTTTAGTAATAAAAACAGCACTTTTTAAATGCAGTTAACTTTTAAATGCCCGACTGTCTTTGTCTTATATTAATTAAACTCTATACATATTAAATCACATTTAGAAACGGGACGCCAGTTTGCTGGGACGTCAGTTAGCCGCGACCACGACCAGTGAAACCTGTGTCGAAACGTCGGTAAATAAAGGTAACAAAATAAATTCGCGATAGACCCGTTTCTAAATGTGATTTAATATGTGTTTAAACCGCGAAAGTTTTAAATGTTAAACTCTATACGTCTAAAAACAGTGTAAAAGTAATATTGTATCTTTAATTTACAGAATACGTGTTTTTTTATCCATAACGAGTTCCTCATCATTACGTACTGCTGCATTATCTATTGCATGTATGTGGGTATAGGTAACGGCAGGAGAGTTGAGGTGAATGATTATTTATTATACACAGAGTATTAATCGCAAAAACAGTATTGAATGAATGAATGAGTGAATGTGACTTAAGCGCACGATATTAATCTAAAATAAAAATGTTGAAGAAACTTTTTGATACATCTTGCAGTTGGCAGTTCAACTTACTATACCTATGTACGAAATAATAACACTAATTTCAAAATCTTGCTGTTAGTACATGGTTTTGTTTGTGTGCGTGACTTCCACTCTTAGTGCCGTAGTCACATGCCTCAGACATATACCTACGTACAGGTATATGTCTGAGGCATGTGTTCCACCGTAGTGTCAAAACTCGATATAATTGTCAATCGATTTGTTTTTTTGATGTGAGTAGGACATTCAGTTTTTTTTAAGACGCAAGAGTAGGAGTTGAAAATGTAGCCTTACAAAGGAGAACATTAGTTATCTATTTGTTTTAAAAGGGCCAAAGTTGTTGTGCTAAAATTACTTATCCCAAGATACCCAATTAGCCTCATGCATGAAGTTTATATTTGAACGAAATATGTTTTATTCGGATGTTTGTTACCGTTATATCATGTTACAAATGCATTTCCGTTTTTAAATTACCATTTAATTACTTAAAATTATAAATAAAAAGTACAAAAATTTGCCCGCGAAAAGCTAGTGAGCGAAACGCTCGAAACGCCACGTGACGTCACGCGTTCGACAGATTAGTGTCATTAGTAGCAAACGTCAGTTGGGCCGCCCAACGTGTGACGTCATCACGCTCTGTCGAATTCGCGCCAAAAATTATGAGCGTTTCAACCGCTCAAAAATTTTCAACATTTTAAATATTTTTTAATAAAATAATGTTAAGGTTTACAAAAGTATTTTTATCATTGCCGGTGTTCCAACGATATAAATTATGAATCCAAAAATAAAAATAAATTCATGCATGGAGCTAATTAAGTAATCTAAACACTCCGAAATCAGTCGAAAAGTGGAATCTTGAGCGTTTCAAGGCGCGAAGGTTAAACAAACATTGCTAACGAGTGAAACACAACTTTTTTCAATACATTTATTACGTGAGCAAAATATAATCTGTAAAATATTACAAATCAAATCCAAACGAATGCTTTTAAATATTTATTAATTCCAAATCACTGGATTCTACCAGGGAACATGACAAACCAACTCAAAATTTGCATCATATTACTTATCCACACTAGTGGATAACATGAAAGAATGAGTGAAAGGAGGCTAACAAAGAGAGTGTATAAGGGAGAGGTAGAAACGGGAGTTGGAAGGGGCAGACCTCGGCGGACTTTCTCTGATCAGATCGGGGAAATCCTGAAGAATGGCCAGGTCAAGAGCACCCTAAACCGGCGAGCGTGTATGAGGAATGTTATGAAAAAGAAGGAAGCGAAAGAGGTATGTCAGGATCGTAGCAAGTGGAAATCCGTGGTCTCTGCCCCTCCGGGGAATAGGCGTGATTATATGTATGTATGTGGATAACATGCAACCTTAACTTATCTTTCACGAGCTGGTGTGGGAAAAAACTTTTTCAAACGTTTATCTTGAAATCCCAGATATTTAAAACAGGAGTGTCCCCAATTCGCATCACTAGTAAAAGAGTAAAAGGGGGTAAAAAGAGGGTAAAATGAGTTATCCGCCATTAGTTGCGTCTCGCGTTTTATTACATTGCCTGTACTGTCACTGTCAGGCATAAATATGTAGTACATTTCTTTACCTTAAGAGGAAAGTGGACGACCAATTCTCTGTACAAACGTATTCCGCATTTTCCTCTCTGGATTTTAATATTATGGAAAATATGTTTACACAATTTGATGTATGTTAATTACAGCTATGCTCCTTTAGTTTTTCCAATGTTTGATTACTTAGTTATTATAGGAATAAACAAGTCCGCCGTATTACTAGTACTTAATAATAATTATTAAAAAAATAAAAAAAGTTAAATGAATGTTCATTGCTATGGCAAATAGAATAGAATTTAAATATTTTTATACGGTATTATTTTAAATAATACATCAGTTTATGTAAATATATTTTTCGTAGAGTATAATGGGGAAACGTCGTCCACTTTCCTCTTAATCTGTTAAAATACGATGAAAAATGTACCAAAAAAAGCAAATGTTCTTACTTTACTGTACCCACATAGTCTTCATAGAGACTTGGTAAAAGCTTTTTGGAATAAAGTAAAAAAAGGAATTTTTAAAAACATTTTGTAACTAGTTTTAACCTTTGCTCTACGTGGAATGCATTTTGCATTTAAAATGCTTTTAGCTATATTGCGTTTTTAGAGGGGTGCCGTAAATTTGACCAACGTTGCAGAGGTACCGCCAAACATTGCCCATCACAGCTATATATATATAATTTTAGCTCAATCGGATATCGGGAAGTGGGTCAAATTTATCTTCCAAGGTGTGACCCACACTAACTAACAGGGCAAGTTAAATAAAACCTTGTAAAAAGTGAAAAAAGTCAATGTCTCTGGCGAGACTTTTACCATACCGGCCCCGCCTTCTACCAACTGAGCTATCTTGATTATTACAAAATTTATTAATCAATAATCATATTCCAAACAATTGGAGAAGGGAATAAAATAGGTGTAAAAGTAGACAGCTGCTTAGAGTAATATGGTCAAAACTCTTATCGTTGTCTTGTTTCTAACCACTCTGTCACGATTGTATTTGTGTCTTCGAACTATCAAATGAATTTAAAAAAATCGTGTGCTACTCTGTCACGCTTGTATTTGTGTCTTCTAACTATCAAATGAATTAAAAAAATTGTGTGCTATTGCATGTCTTTCTAGCCGTGGATTATGTACTTATTTACATGAGAAAAATTAAAAAATCAATTTTATCTCATACAAAAAGCTACACTCCGTCACAATTTTTTGGGACAAATAACAAGTCAACGAAAAGAATTTAGACCCAATGACAGGCGAGTAGAGTCATGATTTTGTGCATAAACTACCTGTACGGTATGCAATTTTGGTCGATCTGTTACCTCTTTTTTTCACCCTAGTTTTTTGAAACTGTTTTTGACGTGTGTCTATCTATGCGATATTCTTTAATTTCGAATCCTTTGAATAACGGGATAGTTTTTAGACCGAGCAAAGTGAGGTTTAAAGGGGCCCACTGACTATTAGTTCGCCGGACGATATCGGCCTGTCAGTTGTTCGGAACTGTCAAATTTTTGTTCTAACTTACAGGCCGATATCGTCCGGCGGACTGATAGTCAGTGGCCCCCTTTAGGCTCAACTCATGTTTCAGTATTTTAATATGGATACCACATAAAGCCGGATTCACATTTGTCTGTCGTGTCGTGTTGTGTTGTGTCGTGATGGCAATCGGTTGCATACATTTAATACGGTTGCGTGCATATTTGTCGGATGCACACTTCGTGTTTGTGTTTTACTGTTAACCTATGTGTAAAGTTGAATAAATAAATAAAAATAAATTGTTGTTAGACATTACCACATCGTTGTGTACCTTCTTGAGCTTATTGTGGGGCTTAGCCAATTTGTGTAAAAATGTCCTATAATATTTTAATATTTATAATAATATATATATTTAGTAGGCATGTAGTTAAGGTAACTAAAAGTTTGAATTCGAAAATCATTACCCCCTTTTACACAGCAACACAATAAACGTGTGTAATTTAATTTTGTGAAGCTTTACCGCGTAAGTTCGTTCCCTTTTGATTTGCATAATACGTTGTGCCATTCCAATGCCAAACGCTAGTGTGTTGTTCGCTGAGACACAGATTCTTATTCATTCATTCATCAAGAGCTACAAACAGGAAGAGGTAGAAACGGGAGTTGGAAGGGGCAGACCTCGGCGGACTTTCTCTGATCAGATCGGGGAAATCCTGAAGAAAGGCCAGGTCAAGAGCACCCTAAACCGGCGAGCGTGTATGAGGAATGTTATGAAAGTGAAGGAAGCGAAAGAGGTATGTCAGGATCGTAGCAAGTGGAAATCCGTGGTCTCTGCCTACCCCTCCGGGAAATAGGCGTGATTATATGTATGTATGTATGTAAGTCATTCATCAAGTCATTTTAAAATGACGCTTACGCTTAAAGATAGCTCATTAAGTAAATTGTTTAAATGACAATGTATGACTATTATAAATGAAACTGAAAAAATAACGTGACCAATTTTGAGCTGCATAGTTGGGCTTTTCTTGAAATAAATATTGAAAACCTGATTCTTACATACCTATCCTGGTGTTTTTGAGTTTTTTCAACTTAGAATCACTAGCATATTCAATCCTGATGATAAAAAAATGTCCCAAAAATTTGTATGAAAATTGTACAATCCACTGCGTCACGCACAATATACAAACAAGTTAAAAAAATGTCCACACTAAAACGTGACGTAATGGAATGGACATTTTGGGACATCTTTTTTAATGGCAGGATGGAGAATGCTGTCGATTCTGAGTAGAATGAGCCCAAGAATGTCCAGATTTGAATGAATCAGGTTTTCAATATTTATTTTAGAAAACGCCCAGCGGCCGCTAAATGTACCAAAACGTAAGGTTAGTGGACTGGTAAACAAGGAAAGCTGTATTTAGGAGTTACGGTGGGTAAAGTGGCATATACTGTTATAAAAGCAAATAATTTACGCAATCACATATTTTTTTCTGAACTTAATTTCAATGACACTTGAAATCATTCCGATTTTGGTTGCACTTTTGATATCTGACATAATATCAAAAGTGCGTATTTTCTAGGGTAGATGTGCTCTCACGCGATCTAGTATTAAGGATGACTCACGTTAGACCGGGCCGTGTCCGGGCGGGAGCTTCCGGCGCTTACTTTTCTATGACATGACAGGTGATCACGTGATACTTTCCATAGAAAACGAAGCGCCGGAAGCTCCGGCCCGGACACGGCCCGGTCTAACGTGAGTCATCCTTAAGGCAGCAGCTGTTCGGCGGCGAAAAGCAACTAGCGATCAACTTTTTTCTTGTGCAAGAAACGTACATCTCATTAAGCTAACTATACGGTTTAACTCACGTATTTTAGTCACTTATTCACGTATTCTTAGTTATTCTCATAAGCCCACAAATGTCTGTTTTCTCAATCTAACTGAATATCAGTATACTGAAAGCCTACTCAACCTATACCCCATACCCAACACCCCATAACCTATAGGTTGATGCAAAATTTGACGTCACAGTACATTATTAATTATATAACAATTCAAGTCTTGGAGACCCTTTACATCTCTGGATAATTTGATGATCTTTTTTATTAATATTGTCTTCGGTTACCGCGATAGTTACTCATGAAATAAAACTATGAAAAATGTATTATAAATTCAATATACGCGATATAATCCCTGATCTTTTTTATTATTATATACATTTTACCTCTGACACCTAGAGACTTACATCTCTAAACAATTTTAGTACTTCTGTTATTTGAATAGTTTTTATTAGTTTTTTTTCTTGTGTAATTTGACATTTATATTTATGTAATTGTTTTTTGTAATTTTGGATTAATTTTATTGTTTGTAAAAATTGACATGTAAAAGTGCCCCTGTGGCCTATTTGCTGATTAATGTTTGATGTTTGATGATGTTTGACTGACTGGACAAAAAGTCGACTCACCAGTGTTCGCGCAACAATATACTGGGAGGCGTTAATAAGATTTACCTAATTCCATCCTAGGACTGATTGTTATGCGTGTAGCACTGTAACTGTGGGCGGTGGACCTATAACCTTCTTGTAACAAACACTTCTTTAGCTACAAGTGCGTGGATCTACTTTTTTGTGTTCACACGCACAGGTGGTTAAAACGCTAATTAAACCCGGAAATATTATTAATTAGAGGTGTATTTATATTTCTCCTGTAATATAATTACTTCCCCCATGTTACCCCTGTTACACCTGTTAGGGTACCGTATCTCAAAAGGAAAAAAACGGATCACTCGTGCGTCTGTCTGTCTATCATAGCCTATTTCCTCAGAAACTACTGGACCAATTAAGTTGAAATTCGGTACACACATGTAAGTTTGTGACCCAAAGACGGACATGTAACGCAAACAAAAGAATTTTATACATGGGGGCCACTTTTGGGGGGTAAATGAGAAAATTAAAAAATAAAGTGTTTTAAACTACATCGCGTTTATCAAATGAAAGAGCTCGTTGTGAGAATCTCAATCATATATTTTTTGTAATTTTAAAATAAATAGTTTGGAAGTTATTTAAGAAAATAACCAAAAAAATACCGTTCCCCCCTTTAGCCGCGAAACTAACTGGGTCTAAAATTTTGCAATGTTTAGCAATGTGAGTAATGTGACAGACATACGGACGGCAGAACCGTACCATGAGGGTTCCATTTTACCTTTTTGGCACGGAACCCTAAAAATGTATTGGCGGGATAACATATTACGAAAAGTCACTTTTTAGGGTTCCGTACCCAAAGGGTAAAAACGGGACCCTATTACTAAGACTCCGCTGTCCGTCTGTCCATCTGTCCGTCTGTCCGTCTGTCCGTCTGTCCGTCTGTCCGTCTGTCCGTCTGTCCGTCTGTCCGTCTGTCCGTCTGTCCGTCTGTCCGTCTGTCCGTCTGTTCGTCTGTTCTTCTGTCTGTCACCAGGCTGTATCTCATGAACCGTGATACCTAGAGAGTTGAAATTTTCACAGATGATGTATTTCTGTTGCCGTTATAACAACAAATTCTAAAAACGGAATAAAATTAATATTCAAGTGGGGCTCCCGTACAACAAACGTGATTTTTTGCCGTTTTTTTGTGTAATGGTAAGGAACCCTTCGTGCGCGAGTCCGACTCGCACTTGGCCGGTTTTTTATTACACTTTCGATGGGCTTTTTCTGTCAACGATTCTCACTTGGTTACGCCCATGTTATCCAGGGGACAATATTGGCTCAATTTGTTAGAAAGTCGTGTGTCACGTTCTAATATTGTGCAAAAGGCTTATAACAATAATGCATAATTGGTAAACTTAAATACCATAAAATCCGGTGTTTTAAGAGTTTCCTAGGGGAACGTAACCATGGCAACGTGTAAAACTGAAGCTAAATATAAAATACATGCTTACCAATTGAGTTAGATGCCTAGCAAATACACAACTGCCCCTTACAACTTAACAACTGCCCCTTTATCCCCCCTTCTGACACTACTTATCTTATACGAAATACTTGCATACATTTTATTGAATATAATGACTAGTGTTGGTCAAAACTAGTCCTTTGAGTCTTGAAGTCGGTTTTTCAGACTGTCATAATTATGCAAGTCGAGACTCGAGTTATTTTCAACTTGTTAAAAACCCGAGTCTATTACAAATAATTACAAAAATAAAGCAAAATGTCTTCGTGTACCTACCTATTGTCTTCATGTAAAATTCACGGGAAAGGTATAATTTAAAATTTTAAATGTTAATTTTCTAAATTTTTATGTGACTGATTGACTTTTAACCTTTATTTTATCCACTCCTAATTTTCATGTAAGTTAGTTGTAAGTTTGTATTCGTTATATGGATACCTATGGATTTCTTATTATCTGTATAAATGAATTTTATTTATTTCCTTTTCTTTACACCTAGCTGTTGGTAGAATCTTTATTTGATGGCTCGAGTCCTTTTGAACTGCGATTAAAAATACTCAATTTATAAAGGACTCGACTCGGGACTTAAAAGACTCGGAAGTTATTTAGCGTAGCCTCATAAAAACGAGTCAAGTTCTACAAATTTAGACTCCTATTATAGTACATTGTGCAACAGGTACATAGAGTCAAAGAGTCAAAATATTCTTTATTCAAATAGGCCTAGCAATAAGCACTTTTAAATAATCATAATAAGGGTTCTTAAAATTCAAGGGCCGAAGTTATAAAACGAAACGAAGTTGAGACGAGACATTTAAGACCTAATTATGTACCGTTGCACACAATATTTTTTCTAAGACAGCACGCAAACACCTAAAATTATAAATAAAATCAAAGTAAATATTGGTTTGTAGATCTTTGCCTAGAAATCAGAATAGATAAAACAACAGTGGCATAATATTGTATGAATATCCCTTAGAACACTGCTGTTAGGATCCTAAGAACACTGCGCCGGGGCCCCGCGCGCCGCGCTTCTTATGAAGTTTGTTTAGATCTCACTGGCAATCATTTAATCGACAAATAAGAGTGCTGGAATAGAAAAGTAAGAGTACATTTAGAACGCCATCCTGAAGACATACGAGTTACCAGCTTTTTATCTTTCATTCCAAGGTGAAACCCTTAATTTGCTTGGGCCAATAGGCAATGCCAACGAATTAGACATACATACGCTCAAATAATCCCTTCCTTCAGCAACCGGTGTAAAAAAAACAAATCACGACTATAAAGTCAGTCTCGTAAAAATTTGTCAAGTTTTTCAACTTTAGGTCTATTATAAGACTCGAGGTTTTCCCAACCTAGACTCGATATCTACCAGACTCGAGTTTAATCCCAACACACATGTTTACCGTAGGAAATCGAAATCCGGTGCGTTAAATCGACATGAATTGGTATTTAAGTAATTTAGTGTTTTACCATTTTCAACCAACAGGCTACTTATTGTCGGTTTTCACTAGGGCGCTATTTTCATATAGCTTCCATTTGAAATGAACCTTATCCACAACCGACAATGTGGTACCTTTTGGTTGAAATCTTCTTAATTTATTATAATTATACGTGTTCACGTTAAACATTACGCTGAAAAAAGAACTAGACGGACTCATTAAGTAATAAAAAAACCGGCCAAGTGCGAGTCGGACTCGCGCACGAAGGGTTCCGTACCATTACGGAAAAAACAGCAAAAAAATCACGTTTGTTGTATGGGAGCCCCATTTAAATATTTATATTATTCTGTTTTTAGTATTTGTTGTTATAGCGGCAACAGAAATACATCATCTGTGAAAATTTCAACTGTCTAGCTGTCACGGTTCATGAGATACAGCCTGGTGACAGACAGACAGACGGACAGCGGAGTCTTAGTAATAGGGTCCCGTTTTTACCCTTTGGGTACGGAACCCTAAAAAAACAGGCCAAGTGCGAATCGGACTCGCGCACCGAGGGTTCCGTACTTGTTAGTATTTGTTGTTATAGCGGCAACAGAAATACATCATCTGTGAAAATTTCAACTGTCTAGCTATCACGGATCATGACATACAGCCAGGTGACAGACAGACAGACGGACAGACGGACAGCGGAGTCTTAGTAATAGGGTCCCGTTTTTACCCTTTGGGTACGGAACCCTAAAAATTACTGATTTGAACTCGCGATTTTTACTCATTATTATTCATTATTGTTAGTCTTCTCCGAGACCACGGGGACAGCGCGGTCCTCGAAACGTCGGAGGTAAATTTAAAACTTAATTTTACGCGATTAAGTCCCATCGTTGTGAATAATAATGAAAAAAATAACTGATCTCAAGTAATAAAGATATCAATTTTATTCAATATCCTACAATCGATTTTGTTATAGGTATCACATAAATCTATCGTATACCTTTAAACGAGAAATAAACAATAAATAAATTTCCGTGCATGTATTATAAAATGTAAATGCTTGTAGTTTGAATTTTTTCTTTATAGCTGAGCGGTTATTAGGCCTTGTGTCTTCCAACCTGAGGGTCATGGTTCGAATCCCGATTTGTACCATAAAGTTAATCTCTTTTCTAACCTTTGAAATGACGGGTCTAAAGCACTCAAAGCTCTTTATACAAGGGGTAGACTCTGGTTGGAGCAAAAAGCTTTGGAAACTTAGCAAACGGCAACTCCAAATAATAACGGGGGTGTTTACTGGCCATTACGGGGTCAAGGGAATCCTGGCCAAGATGGGGCACGCTGACAACACCGATTGTCGTATGTGTGGCGAAGAGGAAGAGACAATAGAACACCTTATGTGTGAATGTCACGCCCTCGCCAGACAAAGAATGAAGGACTTTGGAACAGGCTACCTGGTACCAAAGGAATTCAAAAATATGGAGATGGTGGGGAAGGCTCTTGAGTAGCGGACGGATCTTTCCTAGGGGGTAACTGCACAAAAGATCCCTATGGGTCGAAGTGTATCCGTAAGGGCCCCCGAAACTATAAGATAAGATAAGATAACCTTTGAAATCTCCGTTTTATTACACATTTTCCCATAAAAGATATTAATACAATAAAATGTATATCTATTCAATCCAATTAAGCCCACTGAAGCATTCATGTCATACATATATATTAACTGTGATATCAAATGTAATTGAAATAAGATTAATTTATTGATGGATGAATAATATAGATAAATGATTACATTTCTATTAGTGTCTGATCGAAAACGGATTTACTGACGAAGCCGAAAGTAAAGGTTCGTTTTAAATTTTCGAAATTTTTATAGACGTGTAAAATCATTGAAAGAAATGTCGATGCCGGCGTTTATTTTTTAGATATATGAACAATAAAAACACTTTTTTGGCGACCGGTCTGGCCTAGTGGGTGGTGACCCTGCCTGTGAAACCGATGGTCCCGGCACAGGGCGGACACGCCATACATCAAAGCTCGCTTGCGTTTACATGTGTGAACGGCACGTTTGTACACCCGTCTTCGTGTGCGTAAGCTGCTTAGGGCTGCCACTTAGATGTTTTTAAGTTCACGGCGCGTTGTCGTAATACTCGTAATGTAAATATCTAACTAAGAAATATAAATATTTTTATTCCTTAATTAAAGAAACCATTTTTAAAGTTCGCAAAATTTACATTACGCGGTTCTATTCTTCCCATTTATGCCCGTCATATTTATGAGAATACAGCGCAGCATTCATATTTCCAATCATGGTTTGAGTTCCTCGGATTATTTTCACAAAATGTGAAAGAAAAGTACATGTTGTATTTGCAGGACAATGCTCTTAATTGAAAACTAAAAGTGCAATATTTAGTAAATTTAAGTACCTATTTCCAAGAAGTAACAACATGAAACAAGTATTGCTATTAAAGTTTCAAATACAACACACACAGCCCTCGTGCGGCGCTGACATACGGCAAAGGCGGAGCCGAACATTCCCGAGGAACTGACACGAGCGGGCCGCGGCCGGCCGTGAACACGCAGGTTAACCCGACCGAAACGTAAACAAACGAAATTGTATGGGCAATCTACCGTTCACAAATCAATTGGTCCTTGGTCGGTTTATAATCTTACACTCAACTGTACCTGCTTTGAAAGCGCAATTATTTTAAATAGGTATTTGCATTATTGTTTTTATTAATTTAAACGATTATAATTATATAGATATTTTTTTTGATATGATAAAAGTGTAACAAAATATTTACGAAGGAATAATAACTATGTACCTACTACCTACCTATAGGTAGTTGAATGTTAGCTAACATTCACAAGTTCAACGAACAGGTTGTTGAAATCGATAGGTAGGTACTAGGTAGGTACCTATCTAAATATTATCACACATTTTACATTTTGTTACATTGACGTACATTTGGGTTTTCGACAAATTGTAGTTTAAATTGGGACTTGGTCAATCTGTGTAAGAATGTCCTATAATATTTATTTATTTTATTTATTTATTTAAATTAATGTGATTGTAGAAAACGCGTTATTTGATGTATTATCAGTATTATATAGGTACCTACATGTTAGGTACACTACACGTAGGTATAAGTATTATTAAGTACATATAAAAAAAAATATTTATTTTTCAAATTTGATAGGCACCCATACATCGCACAATACATTGGCATTTTGAACGTTCCGTCATCGCGTGACCGCGTCGCTAACCGAACTGAGCGGCCGGCGAAAAGCCAGCAATCTTGTGTCGCGGGGCGAGGTAATTCGAGTCGGGGCGGGGCGGTGCGTGGCCGTTCTGTATGATAATACTATTACTTATTCTGTGGTCCCGGTTTCGAATCCCGGAAGGGAATTTATTTGTGTGATGAAGACAGATATTTATTCCCGAGTCGTGGGTGTTTTCTATGTATATGTTACGGGCAACTGGCGGGCGTTCCACTTTTTTAAAAACTAAAAATTTTGCCTTTGCCTTGTTTGTACTTAAGGGAAATATGCGTTTTTGTTAAATCGCATTACACATATTTTAAATCGCGAGGCGAAACTTTCAATAGACAGACAAGGCCGGCTGTCATGAATCTCTTGTACCATCCTCGATGCCATAAAGATATATACAGGAGAAATGTCGCTGACATTTGTATAGTGGTCTACAATGGACTCCCGGAGAACATAAAGGTGCTCGAGGGCAATTTTTTTAAGCGTCGCCTGACGAACCGGCTTCTAGACCAGTGCTACTATAGCGTTAAGGAGTACCTCGACCGCGGTTCAGTTCTAGGATAAGAATTGATTTTCGTGCCTCTAGGTTAGAATTAGTTTTGAATGTATTGTTATTTGTACAAAATGAACATTTTAATTATTAATTTGTATTAAGCTTCATTGATATGTTATTTATTTTTATTATTTTAAAGATTGATTTGATTTGCACGCTTGCATGCAGGCAAGATACACAGTACATTTATAAATATGTAACATCCCATTACTGTATCTAAGCAAATAAATATTTCTGATTTCTGATTTCTGAACTTGATAAGTCCGGTCAGTATGAATAATGACCGGTCTTTATGCATAATGCCCAAAGGGTCCGGTCAGTATATTATTCATACTACCCTACCTTGGAGAATGTAATAAAACAGATGAGCTGTAGTGTAGGTTTAGATTAGGTTGGAACTGCAACCCCCCCCCCCCCCCACAGAAACGAATTCCTTATATAAATAATATGGGGTCCCTTTGTTTGACATAATTATTGAAAGTCATAATGTAATGATTGTCATATTGATATCAATCATCATGATCATAACAATACATAATGATTTAAAACTTTATGGGAAACAAATAGAGATCCAAATAATATATACAATTTGTCTACAGTGAACTAACCTATTGAACCGTAATGAAATTAATGCAACAATATGTTACTATTAATTCTCTATTGAAACGATGTTAATTATAATTAACCTTTGAGGTCTACACTACTTAGGTTAATATAATTTGTCCCACGCTATGCTGTGATACCGAAAATCTCAAGTTAACTAAACTATAGCTTACGGCCCAATTCGAACAATGCTTATAAGATGTCGCAGCGATCCGATACCGATCTGTCAGTGTCAAGTGACATTTCTTCAACCAAAACGTCACTTGAGTAAGTACCACGTAGGTTAAATAATTTCACGGTTTAGACTCGTTTTAGTCACTCGCGCGACATGTTTCGGCCTAGGTCTCCTTTCTCAAGCACTAACAGTGCGAGCAGCGTTCACGACGATCATGTATGTATGTGTGTCAGTATGTCTTACAACAGTTTAACTTCGATTACCACGTAGGTATACTGTTTTATTTTATTACAATTTTTTGGTTGTAGCCCTTCAGATAAAATAAAATATTTTAAGTTTACCGTTTTTGCCAGTGCTCCTTTTCCGTACTCATATCATATCATATACTGGTATGTACATATATCTATGTATGTCACTTTATTGCACATAAACAATTTTACACAAAAAAAGACGAAACAAAAGTAAAAGATTTGAGAATATGTACAAAGTAGTATTGTATGTGTGTAGTATGGGTCTCTATTGTTTCCCATAAAGTTTTAAGTCATAATGTATTGTTTATCGGAATTTTCATTAGTCATAATTTGGTTTTCTCAGAAACGCGTTACTTTTCAGGATTGCCATAAAACAAACCAACCATAACCTAACCTATCTATAGGATAACCGTACGAAAATCCTGAATGGTTTCAGAATTATGACTTATGATAATCTGACAGTATGATTTTTAATAATTATGTCAAACAAAGGGACCCCGTGTAGTATGTATGTATATTTTATAATAGGGTATATAGGTATATTCCATGAAATCAAAGATAGATATAACTCCGTAATAGATGGATACAGTCTAAGGAAAAAACGTGCCTCGAAAATCAAGAAAATTTGATTCTCGTTCAGAGGGCGCTACTAGCTTTGGCCTACTGTCGTATAGATGGCGTTGACGGTTTCGTTTGTTATTTAACAATTTTAACGCATATCAGTGAAAGAACATGGGTCAAAATGTCAAAATCATAAAAATAATTAATGCAAATAAAAAAAATCATTTATCCATATTTAAATACATTTTATCGTATTTTTATAAATCTTCATTTTTAGTTTTAAAGTGTGTCGACAGATGGCAGTGAATTTACTGGGGTTACAAAATTTACTATGACAGTACCGCTCTAGTATAAGTTACTTTATGATGAAATTAACTAATCTAATGTAACTAATTATTAATTACAGTACAAGTTTTGCTTTAAGACTATGTTCTACCCAAGTAACATATATAAGTCTGTTTTCCCAATGTTTTCCTTAACTTAAAAACTACTGAACGGATTTTCATGCGGTTTCCACCTATCAATAGACTGACTCTTGAGGAAGGTTTAGGTGTATAATTTGTTAAGGTTTTGTTTGACCAGTGCAAAGCCGGGGCGGGTCGCTAGTATAATATACTATTAGCTTTTGCCCGCGACTTCGTCTGCGTGGACTTAGTTCCAGCGGTTAGAGTAAGTATAGCGCTTAGATATAATATGGGGCATTTTCTATGAAAAGGGACCTCATTGTCGATGGCGCTTACGCCGCACGTATTTATATCTGAGTATCGTTAATAATGGCTTAAGCGCCATCGATAATAAGGTCCCTTTTTATAGAAAATACCACATATAATGGCAATAATTTTGAGCATAATATGCTTAATTGAAGGCAATTCAATATTTTTCTCATTTCCAACCCCCTTTTCACCCTCTTTAGGGATGAATTCCGACATAAAAACTATTCTTTGTCCTTCCCCGGGACTTAACTATCTCTATGCCAAATTTCAACTAAATCCGTTTAGCGGTTTAAGCGTGAAGAGGTAACACACAGACAAACAGACAGACAGACACACTTTCGCATTTATAATATATTATACCACGCCGGTGGCAAACAAGCATACGGCCCGCCTGATGGTAAGCAGTCACCGTAGCCTATGGACGCCTGCAACACCAGAGATATTACATGCGCGTTGCCGACCCTTAAAAACCCGTACACTCCTTTTTTGAAGAACCCCATACCGTAGCCCCTCGGGAAAACCTCGGCAGGGAGCTCATTCCACAGCCGAAGCGTCCGCGGGAGGAAATAATATATAATATATTAGTATGGATTAGTATGGATTTATTTCCAGAGTTCACGTAATAGTAGAGGCCAATTCTAATTTACAATTTTTAATGGTTCGATTTTGTTTTGATACTACCTTGAACATCACTCACGCTGATTGATGCATGCAAAATACAAAGAATGTCGTGCGTGAGAAGCCCACCCACCAAGAACATGAAGGTAGAATTAAAATAATATCAAAACCTTAACTAATTGTTGAATTATGTGTGGATGTTATTTTTACTAAATGAATACAAATTTTCGCATTAGCAGTTATTCAAAATTTCTATGCAAATCTGAATAGTTTTTCAATCCAAAACATTTTTCTCACGAAAATATTCCTTTTTATATTGAATACAAGCAAGTCAACCCTTATCAAAATGCCATCTGATTCCCGTTGAATTTTCATAACTCAATATTTTCATGTCATGATATTTTGACACTGGGTACTTGGGGGCCGAGAAATCATTATAAAATGGAACCTTCTTGATACTCGACTAGCAAAGTGTATGTTTTCAGATCAATCTCTGCGACTAACGGCCCAATTCGAACAATGCTTATAAGATGTCACACCGATACGATACCGATATGTCAGTGATAAAAGTGACATTTTTGGCTGAAGAAATGTCACTTAGGCACTGACAGATTAGTATCGTATTGGTGTAGTGACATCTTAGCATTGTTCGTACGAGATATTTTAGAAATTATTATAAATTATTTACGCAAGTTACTGTAGACAACCCGCTATCACATATCGGGTGTCGGTTCCCTAAAAATGTTATGGTAAACAAGTAAACATCAACTAAATATACCTCTAGGCCAGTTAAATTAGATAAAAAAAACCGTTTTGAGGAACTAATTCCCAGCAAATAATTTTAATACCTTTATTTGATCCTAAATATATAATCCGAGTTGGATGGATCCCAGGAGGTGTAGATACATTTTGGAGCCTTGGGAGATGCATTTTACTTTGGACTGACAAAACCACTCGATGTAGAAGGAACCCACCATCAATTACAATGTTACTACCAGCAAGGTTGTCGTGTATCAGACACTGGTGAAAAAAAATCGGATTTTAACATGATTATACCAAAAAAAAATTCAAAGTTGCAGCCATTTTTTACAATCTTTGACTGCGAATTCATATTAAGGTATCTTTCGAATTACTGGTCAAATTAACCCCATTTGAAAGGCTTACACCTACGTTTCTCTCATAAGGAACAACAAGTTTCGAATTCATAATAAGATATTCTCAAATATCAATTTTTATAACAAAACTTCCGTGAGACACAGACATATTAAATATATTAATAACACTCATATTAAATATATTAGGTGTTTTCGACTTAAAACACGTGAGTGACCCGTTATTAATTTTTCGTCGCGCAAACTTTCCGTCGGACGTACCATTTTTGAACTACAAGCAAAAAACAGAGAGCAAAAAAAAATTTCCACAACTGGAATGGAGCAAACTGATTACACTAAGTTAGAACCAAATGAAGATATTAAGATAATTGCCAGTTCGTTGGGAATTAATTCCTGAATAAAATCTAATTTGACTGACCTATTTGTGTTTAAGCAAACTATGTAATTTTAAATCAATCTATCAATCAAATATAATTCGTTTCCTTCAGTTTGTAATTGATAGTAATTTTTTATAGGTTCTGAATATTCGACCTTGATTGTACGGCGAGTTTTAAATATAGACTTTATTTTGTTCATCATTAGGTAGAAAATAAAATGTATTAAAAACATCGGCCAATAATGAAATAGCTTTTTAATTACTTGTATAAGTATTTATATCCGCTCAAGATATTCAGGGCTATATAGTTTTTTAATGTAATCAGATGTTATATACTGATTAAAGACTAACATTTGAGCAAAAATCTATGCCTTTTATTACATTGGGTCAATCAACTATTTTTTGTTGTTATCTGTCCCGTTAGCCAGGCGACAATAATAGCATAGTTTGCTAGAAGAACTTGTATTTATCGTGCTTGGTAGATGGCCATTGTGGAAAGGGCTTATAACTACCAAAAAAATGAATGGTAAATTGTAATGCCATAAAACCAAGATTTAAAGAATTTTACCTAGGCGACCGTAGCCATGGCAACGGGTGACAAGAAAAAGTTTATTCACATATTTACTCTGTTACCTTTTGCCACTTAAATTGACAGAAATGGTTACAGAAATGGTTAGCCTACTTCAGTGTCCCACTGTATGGCACAGGCCTCCGTTCATGCACAAGAGTGATCGCTGGGTACACCAGCCAGCATAAACAGCTAAGGACTTCACAATCTTCACATACACATTTAAATTTTGTTGCGGATGTATGGTGACTGCTATAGTTATTGGCCACTCTTAACAATGTTGTTGAGGAAATAATTCCTGAGATTGTACACCTCAGCTCACGGTTGGGGAGATTTTTGGCGTTTAGAAAGCCGCTGCCTCCACATTTTATTATTATTTATTTTCAGTCTTAGGCTAGGCTTTTTACAATATGAGTATAAATAATTAATATATATATATATATGTATAATTATTATTTGTATCTCCTTCTGGATTTCACGGGCCTATAAATCGCGGTCTTTTGATAGGCTTGCGTGGGGATATGGATCCAACACGTAGAGGCCCCTTGGAGAGCTTTAATGTCATGTAGAATGCCTGCTGGAACCCGTTCACAGGTGCAACAATAGACACCCATGAACCGGTCGCAGCAGGCATTGGGACTATTGTAGAAAAAGTGAACAGTATACCGGTTTATGGATTGAAGTTTGGCTGGTCAAAAGATTGGGCTATTGCTGAGAGGTCCGGACACCTGCCATAACAATGTCTGTACACGTTATCGAGGCAGGCGGTGACTCGCCGCCGACTAGATGGGCCCCTGAAACTGCCGTCGTAAAGACGACCAGGAACAACACCGGTGTGAGTGGCTCAGGGGTGTCGAGAGGTGTGCGCCGCTTTCTACCTAGTGGCTGTTACCAGCCACTGTGCCAACTCGCATCTTATGCATCTTTCACTTCCACCCCTGGAGCATATAGCTCTTACGACTCCCCTCTGGACGGCCAATGAAGGCAAGCCAGAGCTGAGAGTCCTGCGGGGTCCCCTTGGGGTCCACTCCGACCGACGAAGACACGCCGGAGACGGAGACCCTGACCGACTCTCTGGAGCACTCGGGTTCGTGGGGTCATCACTCCCCAACAGCTCGCCACAAGCTGCCCTGCGGGCTAATTATTAATTATTATTATTATATGGTACTGTAATAACTCGAAACAAGATAATTAAACAGTGAAATAACCGTATTAAATTTACGCACGAATAAATCTTAAATTTCAATTATGCTGTGTGTATTAATCATCGTCATCCTCATCAGCCGAAAAGCGGTCGCGGCTGGATGAAGGTCTGCTAGGATTTCCACAACAACTTTTGGCTCTCTAGATCATTCTAGAGTGTAGAGATTAACAACGAGTAACGACCTGATTCTAATTGTAATCAAAAAGAGGCGGCTGAAGGCAAAAAGTGCTCAAAGTACCACACAATACCACTTTGTGGCATTTGGTGTCGAGACATTGGGGCCGTGGGGTCCAAGGGCACAAGTTCTTTTTAAAGAACTAAGCAAAAAGCTTCGCGACGCAACCGGTGACCAGAGAGCTGGCGGCTTTCTATCGCAGCGCATAAGTATTGCCATTCAGCGAGGGAATGCTGCCAGCATCTTTGGCACAATGCCGTGGGGGCCTTATTTAGATGTTTTTTTTTAATTAAGAGTAGTTTTTTTTTAATTTTTATTATTTATAAGTTGTTATTCTTAGTTAGTTTTAGTTTTGCTTTTATTTGAATAATTATTTGCGTTTAAATTAATGTGATCAAAAATTAAATTTCGATACCATTATATGGATCGGATCTGTCAGTGTCAAAAGTGACGTTTCTTTAAACAAAAACATAGACATATTATTATTGGTCATAGGCATAGTATATACAAGTAGTTATAGACGCGCCACCGAGCGACCGGGGGTAAGAAAAAGAATATTCATATTATAAAATTTGGGCAGCATAGGATTTTTTCTCTTTCACACAAATTTCGGTATTTCGCCATCGCCTCCTACCTATGATGTCACCCGGACGGTGATAAGGACAAATCATGGCACTATTTTCTCTCTCCTCTTATAGGAATCGCAATAAGACTATCTTTCTCTATCAAAGAGTATCAGGCCCTTGATATTGGTAGTCAAAACGTCAACTTGTGAGATCAAAAGTTATCTACTGCGTGATGGTGTGCCTAAGTACGAAGCCGTTAGATTCGTAAGACGAGCTTTTTCAAACTTTCTAACTTCTACAATTAATAACTATTTGGTTACTAATTGAATAGTAAAAAAAAGTTAATTAGATTTACGCTTGAATAAAGTTCATTTTCGTAAAAAATGTTTAATTAACTGCAATTATGCGCCTTAATGATTTGCTTTCAATTCAAACGAGCTTTTGAAGAAATCATTTTGGTTTTTTTCTTTAGTTCTTAGCTGATTGACAAATATATTTAGTTTTTTTTTGTTAATTGACCGAGCAAGCGCGAAATGCGAGTGAACAGTTTCAGATTGGGTAAAAAATGCTTGCGTCTAGAGTATCTACTGGCTGTTCTCCTCTAAAGGTCGCATTTCTCAATTGATTTTCGTGAAATTATGCGAGCAGGTTTAATAATTGTTCGAAGTGGATTTTTTTGTAATACGTGTTTTAAATAAATTGTATTTGTGTTTTATTATGTTTGTAGATTTAGTTTAAGGATTTTTTTTTTTCAAAATGGCGGAGCCATATGGGTTTTTGAGGTCTACTGCTCACATAGCCACTAGTTTAGTTAGAGGCTGGTAATATAGAACACTATATTTTGCCCGCGACTTATAAAAAATATTGATATAAAATAATAGTTAATAAATTAATTATGATGTTCCATGGTCAAAGTCTTTTTGGTATGGATATGGAACGACACCTTGTTTTTAGAGTTCCGTACCCAAATGGTAAAAAACGGGACCCTATTACTAAGACTCCTCCGCTGTCTGTCTGTCCGTCTGTCTGTCACCAGGCTATATCTCATGAACCGTTTCATTTCTGTTGCCACTATAACAACAAATCCTAAAAAGTACGGAACCTTCGGTGCGCGAGTCCGACTCGGGGTTTTTTTTAATTGCTAAAGCATTGATTGATGTGTATTTTTATGAAGGTAGTGAAATGCTTTTTAAACCCGAAATTGTTCAACATACTTACTGAGATTGAATTATTTTTGAGATAGGTCACATACACACATTTCTGGAAAATAATGGAGTCGCTATCAGATATATCGGAGTAGCCAAGATGCCTAAAAATATACCTAAAAATATATCAACGTGCACTCTAATGCCTTGACAATAGAGGCGAGGATATATCTAATGCCGACTATATCATATTTCCCTCTAAGTCAACAAATGTTAATGCGAAATATATTCCCGTCATATCTTATATCAGTAGAAACACATACGTATCAAATTTTTGCCTTCGACTTTGTTATGAGACAAAGTATTGATACATAGTATTATGCTGAACTCCTAGTGTACATTTGTTTTGATAGCGTGACGTGACGTTTGCATTGCCTCATTTTGTATGGGAATTTGACAGCGCGCCAAGCGGGACGTTTTGCAAACTCAAAATTTAATACAAAACACGCTATCGAATGAAATTAACACTAGCGGCGCGATTCGGGAAACGAATTAGAGATTCACTAAAATGGTAAAAGGTACCTTATGGCGGCTGGCGCTTACGTCGCATAGCGATCCAATATGAATTGGAGCTGCTTTAATAATAGCGTAAGCGCCAACCGCCATAAGGTACCTTTACCCGTGGGACGTCACATATCTTTACTATTTCATATCTAGTGAATCTCTAATTTTATTCTCGAAATTAAACAATCATGAGACATATTTCAAAACAAACAATAATAGTAAGTGAAACCGTATTGATCTAAATATTTTGAATCTCTAATTCATTTCCCGAATCACGCCGTAGGGGTTCTGAATAATAATTTAGTTGCTGCCTTCAATACCACGCGCTACTAACAAAGTTTTTTCATAAATAAAGTGTTGTTTGGTTTAATGACGTCAAACGGTATTTGAAAGACGTCATACTCGTAGCATAGAGTAACTTATACTAGAGCGGTACTGTCATAGTAAATTTTGTAACCCCAGTAAATTCACTGCCATCTGTCGACACACTTTAAAAATAAAAATAAATATTTATAAAAATACGATAAAATGTATTTCAATATGGATAAATGTTTTTTTTATTTGCATTAATTATTTTTATATGATTTTGACCCATGTTCTTTCACTGGTATGCGTTAAAATTATAAATAACAAACGAAACAGTCAACGCCCTCTATACGAGTGTAGGCCAAAACTAGTGGCGCCATCTGATCGAGAATCAAATTTTCGTGATTTTCGAGGCACGTTTTTTCCTTAGACTGTATCCATCTATTACGGAGTTATATCTATCTCGTAGCTATAGGAGTATCAAAAGGTTAATATTTAGAAGTTTTTTAGAAAAGAAAAAAAAGATCTTTATTATCAAAAACTTTGATTTAAAGGTTATGTGGAACTTGAACGTTTTTCGCACTAGGGATGTCATCGGGTCGACACACAACACTCACGATATTAGATTTTTCAACTTGAAATATTTGTTTTCGCTTACATTTACTAATGACTGGGTTCCATGTGGATGAGATCTTAAAACCTTCGTCTCGATTGAAATTTCTAATGTTTTTTGATTTCAATGGCTTCACGGATTTTTCTACTATAAAACCCACGATCTGTAGAAAGTATTCTAAGTCACAACCCTAGAATCATGGAGACTATATAAAGGAGCCGAATCTCTATGTATGAAAAGTGTCCATCAAAAAACAGTAATTAGGCGGCGCCACCATACACCGAAATACTACCAAAAATAACCTACGTAATTTGGTCGGGTTATTTGTTGGTTCATGTTATACTCATGTCCCAGAGCCTAACTAGCGCCACCGGAGAGATTAGGAAATATTATTTAAAGCTGAAAGCGGTCACTTTTGCAACAATTCTGCCATAAGAGATTGACATCCTTTCTATACCATCCATACCTAGAATACTCAGCTCAATCCAGTGATAATTTTTTTTTTTTTACACTTAAATACGTTTTATATGATACATGTATTGACTAAATGAGATTTAATCCCTTAAATTCATCAATCACGCTCCTTTTTACGTCAATTTTGATTGATTGGGGACTTTAGCAAAATGGAGGAAAATCTTTTGAAATCAGGTTACCTAATTAATTTAACTTGCCTGTTTACTTAAAGTTGTACAGTGAACACTATTTTTTTTTTAGATTTGGGGACTCTTTATTGGGAAAAAATATCCCGAAATTGTCATAATTTTTTTCGATTTTTCCATTCCGCTACCGTGATACAGTCTATGAAAAATGGCAACGGTGAAAATGGTGGTTGTTGTCATTTTAATCTGTTATAATTGAGGCCACGGCTGTAACTATATTATTCAATCGATTTTCTTACTGATAGTTTTGTTAAAAAAGTTTTGATCTAAAATTAAGCTAGTTAGTAGTTTTTTAATACTTAATTTAAGGAAATGTTTGCCATACCCTATTAGGGTCCATGAGATGCCATTATTTTGTTACTTTAACGATTATGATTATGATTAAATTTATACAATTAATCCTCCCCCAAGAATAGAAGGAGGCCTTTGTCCAGGAGTGGACGTCTTTCGGTTGAGATGATGATGATGATGATGATGAATTTATCCTCGATTTATAATTATAATATTAAATATAGATATCACAAGTAAGATAAATGAACAACACTGAACAATGTACTCACCTGTCAAATAACAATAACCACAAATAACTAACTATATAACCTAATTGGCAAACACTAAAAGTTCTTAAACACATGAACAATCCTTTAACACCCTTTTTCTATTTTTGAACACAAAATAAATACAATATTTTCACACTAGATACTATCCTCGGATAGTCTTAATATGAAATAAATAACAATTGCATAAAAATAATGTTTTCAAGTGAATGTGACCTGACAATGATATTAGTATGGACGGTGTCACTCGCGTAAAACTAATATTTTTATTGCTGATATAATATTTACTTGTGATATTTTCAAACAACATGTAGGGCAATGCAAATATAGCAAATAAACAATAAAATACGAACAGCAGAGGCGTGTTCAGATATATAGATAGGTATATATAATATAGATAAACCATTAATTAATATTAATATAGATTCTATATTAATATTAACCATATCATAATTACCATAATTATAGGTATTACTCGTATTCTAATCGAATATGCCGATTCATTAGAAAACGCTTTAATACCTACTTACAACGCCAATTTTAATCATCAATGCATTACGCCAATTAAACGGAAAAGAAACAATTATGCTTACTTGGCGTATAATTATATATATATATCATAGAGTAACTTATACTAGAGCGGTACTGTCATAGTAAATTTTGTAACCCCAGTAAATTCACTGCCATCTGTCGACACACTTTAAAACTAAAATTGAAGATTTGTAAAAATACGATAAAATGTATTTAAATATAGATAAATGATTTTTTTTATTTGCATTAATTATTTTGATGATTTTGACCCATGTTCTTTCACTGATATGCGTTAAAATTGTTAAATAACAAACGAAACCGTCAACGCCATCTATACGACTGTAGGCCAAAACTAGTAGCGCCCTCTGAACGAGAACAAAATTTTCTTGATTTTCGAGGCACGTTTTTTCCTTAGACTGTATCCATCTATTACGGAGTTATATCTATCTTTGTATATATATATATGTATGTTTTCATTTATAAAATTTAGTGATTATTATTTTTTCCACTTAAATTGATGATAAAAAAAGTAAAGTAAGTATGTGAACATATTGTATTGTATTGTAATGTATTGTAACGCAATTTCTCGCAACTCGACGACTAAGGCCTATGCACGACGTTCAATAATTATTTAAGGTAATATTTTTAGTATTTGACAAGAGGCTTTTGCTCTTTAACATTTAACAGAAATATGATTTAAGAGCAGAAAAAATATGTAAAAAATGAAAATTTTCCGGCTAACTCCAGGAACCTTATTTGGAAAATGAGGGACTGGCGATTATTAATTAACCTATTTTCTCACTATTATATTAGCAACGTTCTCTGCTGACCATTGGTGACCAATTTTGTATTAAGGGGATCCCATGCCCCAATGACCTTCGATTTGAGTCCCTTAGTTTTCTAATGTTTTTTGTAGCTTATCATATTAACAGCAACGGATTTTAGCAATATAGTATCCCATATTTACTTCAAAGTTCATTGTTTTCGAAATATTTGGCATCAAAGTTGAACAATTTTAGGCCAAAAAACTGGTTTTCTGGCCATAACTTTTGTAGTAATTAGTTTAAAATTAAAACCTTAGACAATTTTTTAGAGACGTCTAAGACGAACCCAAATATGTAGATTTCGTATAAGTAAGATCTTTCACAGCAATCGAGATACGAAAAAAGTGTTTTTTAGACAATGTTTAAAACAATCATAAATAAATAAGTATTCATTTTTTTCACAATCCGGTAGACAAAAATGGAGATAAAAGATTGAAGAACCGATAGCTGCTTGTCTTATAATTCTATATGTAGTGCAAAAGTAGGAGATACGATTCAAAACTTGTCAAAAATCGATGAAAACCTCAGGTAGCCCCTTAAGAGTCACACGAACCCGCTGCCTAAAAGCAGCTCTCATACAATCGTAACTTACGCTTCATTTTAAAACATCATACTTAAATTACATCAAACTTGGCATTGAAGATGGATGAGTATATTTTTATGTTTTTGTTTTCATTTACTGACAATTTGGTTTGACCAACTATATTTGTTTAATTTACAATTTTATTTCAAAGTAAGTGCTTGGTCGTAGAAAAAGTATTGTATGCAACGTTGTTTAACTGAGTCAAAAAATACTCGTGGCGTATTTTTTGACCTCTCTTACGCAACTGTTGCATAAAATACTATTTAACCGCTTTGAAAGTCGAAAATGGTGTGTACCTTTTCATCCGGGCGTATAAAAACTAATGAAAATCAAAAAAATAAAACAATAAAAATTATTATGAAATTTATGAACATGATCGTATGACCCATTAATAACTTTTTCAAAAAAAAAAATATTACAGGGAAACAAGGGGACTGAGGGAGGAGAGGGTGTGGGGGTGAATGTGAATACCAAGTTTTACAATGGACGCACCCCGCCCGCTCCTCCCTCAGTCCCCTTACCCGTTATGCTTTCATTATTTCAAGATTTCGGGCTAATAGCCAGTTGTATGGAGCACTCTACGCTTACTTATTTCTCTATGTTTCTTATCAAAAGCATGTAATTGCCGAGAAGATACGCTCTTTTGCTGGTATGGCTTTTTAAGTTGTATGAAGGTACGGAACCCTCCATTTTGCGTGACCCGACACAAACTTGACGGTTTTTTAAGAGTTGATTTTTGGTCTAGTGATCTTGATATTCTTCATCATCATCTTCTCGCGTTATCCCGGCATTTTGCCACGGCTCTTGGGAGCCTGGGGTCCGCTTGACAACTAATCCTAAGAATTGACGTAGGCACTAGTTTTTACGAAAGCGATTGCCATCTGACCTTCCAACCCAGAGGGGGAAACTAGGCCTTGTTAGGATTAGTCCGGTTTCCTCACGATGTTTTCCTTCACAGAAAAGCGACTGGTAATATCAAATGATATTTCGTACATAAGTTGCCGGGGGTTTGAACCCGCGACCTCCGGATTGAAAGTCGCACGCTCTTACCGCTAGGCCACCAGCGCTTGATATTCTGTTAAGTTAAAAGTGAAAAAAATACATATGTTATGTTTTCGTATAACGCTCGAAAACTTCGTTTTAATTGATATAGCAACAGTTGATCCGTGTACTTATTTTTTGTGCTGTGAACTCGAATTTTTTCCTGGTGTTCGTGGCATTTACATGTTCAAGTGTGATAAAAAACATTGTGTAGAACTCCGGGGTTAAGAATATTAGAAACTCGTCTCCAAAATTTCACTTACCCCCACGTTGCACAATGTACTATAAAATACGAGTTTAGGTTTATGAAACGAGCCGAAAGTGAGTAATTTAATTTGAAACGTTAGTTACATACACTGTTTTATCTACACTTATAATATAAGCTCTCTATGATGTGTTCAGGAACCGCATGTTATGACTACCATTGCGTCATTTGATCGCGCACACAAAACTCTCGTAATCTCGAGGGCTTAAAAAACTACCAGATCGAGGTGAGGGCATTAGGTATTTTTTATGATCTTTTACCTCTACCATATGAAAAAGACTGATGTAGTACCTGCCGAAGGCGTAATAATAATTCTGAGCGTAGTAAGGAGTTTAAGTAAATCTTTTTTTATCTTTCTAGCATTTTCCTCTAAACTAGACAAGGGCCTATTAAGAAGCCTGATTAAAAGGCGGTGTTAACCCTTTACCTACGGGTGTCAACCAGAGTTGCCAGTAAGGCAACACCGCTGCAGTACGGGTGTCAACTATAGTTGATCGAAGATAGGTTCATGTTCAATATTTATTTTAATCGAAACGAGACCTTGTGTCTTGGTAATAGCGGTCATATTATGCATTGGGATTAATATAGGTGCAAAGAAAAAAATATCATAATATTTCGTTAGATGGCTCTGACATAAACATATTTTTAAAATTACCGCATTTTTGCTGTCAACTGGGGTTGACACCCGTACTGCAGAAGCGCAAATAATTGAACTCAATATGGCGGACCTAGTGTTGTTTTATATTTCATCGACTTGTTGTAGGAGTGAGACGTGTGGGTGATTTGAATGTTATTTTTAGTTTTTACACTTTTCTTTGTCCAAATAGTAACAAAATTGGAATGTAATATTTTTTTTAATTAAAAACTTAACTTGCTAAGCTTATATCCCGTACTTACAGAAATATCGTCAATTGTGTCGATATGCGCACATCACTATTGTTCATCAGTAGCAGAATTCTGTTTCTGTGCAACATTTTAAGTGATAGATTTTTTACAATATTTCAATAATCATCATCATTTAAGTGTAGTTGTGTTACATATATAATAAACTAATACTTTAAACCTTAATCTTGAGAAATTCGCTAACAGTAACTTAAAATTCTTTAATTTCTTAGTGATTAATATTAAGCGTGAAGTAAGAATTATTAGTGAATATAAATACACCAAGTGATTAGTTATTAATAAAACATATTATACTTAATGTGTGTGTGAAATTTCAAGCTGTAGTACTTCAAAAGTTACAAGTAAGTGAAATTATGTCAAACCGCTGACTCTCGCCAATACACATGCCCGTATTGAGCGGTGACTGGGTTTTCAAAGTCCCCGTAGGTAAAGGGTTAAAGAGATAAAAAATTGTTTTTAGGGTTCAAAACGGGACCCTATTACTAAGACGCCGCTGTCCTTCTGTCCTTCTGTCCGTCTGTCTGTCACCAGGCTGTATCTCATGATCCGTGATAGCTAGACAGTTGAAATTTTCACAGATGATGTATTTCTGTTGCCGCTATAGCAACAAATACTAAAAAGTACGGAACCCTCGGTGCGCCAGTCCGACTCGCACTTGGCCGGTTTTTTTTTTTCATTTCTGACCCTTTGCTTGTCTGTTTGTCCGCAGGTGGTCGTCATGGGCAGCAGCACGACGTCAGACAAGACCATCAACACCAGTACCGACTCGGCGGCGACCGCGCTCACGTCCGTCACCGGCACCGATGACTCCATGGACGCGGAGCCCGAGGGCGCCGCCAACCTCATCGACTGTGCGCCCATACAGCCCATACCGCAGGTCAGATTGAAAATTTGGATGTAAAATTACAGTTGGGTGTTAAATTACACTTGGGTGTAAATGTAAAGTAACATTTAGGTGTAAAATTACAGTTAGGTATGTACACTTGTTTTTTCTGATTTTATTTTTATTTTTCTAATTTACAGAAAATACGTTTTTTCTGATTTTGACTTCAGATTCGTAATTAAGATCCTCTCGGGTGTTTAGATATCGATTTTCATCTTGACCAGAGTAAAAATTGAGAAATCCAAGATGGCCGGCATTATTTCCAATAAAATTGAGTGACCGGTTTGAATTTGGGTATCAGATCGCGCGGCAAGGTACTTTTATGTAAATAAAGGTAAAATACAATCATTGTTTGCATGATATAAAGTCTAATTTCACGAATTTTCGAATGAATGCCTGAAAAAAATTTTTTGATGTATATGATCAAAGATAGATATAACTCCGTAATAGATGGATACAGTCTAAGGAAAAAACGTGCCTCGAAAATCAAGAAAATTTGATTCTCGTTCAGAGGGCGCTACTAGTTTTGGCCTACAGTCGTATAGATGGCGTTGATGGTTTCGTTTGTTATTTAACAATTTTAACGCATATCAGTGAAAGAACATGGGTCAAAATCATATAAATAATTAATGCAAATAAAAAAAATCATGTATCTATATTTAAATACATTCTATCGTATTTTTATAAATCTTTATTTTTAGTTATAAAGTGTGTCGACAGATGGCAGTGAATTTACTGGGGTTACAAAATTTACTATGACAGTACCGCTCTAGTATAAGTTACTCTATGATATGATGGATTTTTTGCCGCTACTGTAAGTATGTAGATGAGTTTTAAGATATAAGAGTAAGATGCAATGGTGTAACTTCTAATGCGGGATAGTTTTGAACATTGCAAATATCTACTAAACTAAGGCTTGGAACGCACTGCGGTTTTTTTCTTGCGGTTTCAGTCTTTTAAGTGCGTGCGCTTATAAATCATGCCGTACGTTACATATTTTGCGGTTGCGGAACCGCTATTGAAAAAACCGCAGTGCGTTCTAAGCCTTAAAGTTCTTTCAAATATAGTAAAAGTAAGCAAGACGCTGGTAAGCATTGCAATAAAGTACGAAGTACTTCTGGTTTAGTAGATATTAGCGATTCTCAAAATTGCCCCTCGAACTTACCCTAATGTAGGTACCTTATTTATTGTCTACTTCGTTTTTCGAAAAATACTTAGTTTATTTTTACTTTTTTTGTGCCACCTACGTATGAGGTACCTGTGCACTGTGACACTAAGTGAAATAACTACAAATAATACAATACCTATATAATGTGATTGAGAATGCGTGCAACAAATCATTTTTATCATTTTATGCTAAACTGCATGACCTTGCATCTTACTATAAAATTACCCGTACTTAAATCATTTGTCATTACATATTAGCATAGTATTATTGATTTTATCTATTATTATGCAGTTATGTATATCTTCAGTACTCACGATATAAGCATTAATTATATAGTACATACTAGCTAGCTGAACAATAGAAATTATGTTTTTTTTAAAGATTGTTCCATAATCATGTATTTTATTGTTTTTTTTTTATTTATTTAAATCAGGCAACAAGGGCCCATAATATACTACAAATACCTTACAGACTAACATAATAATTATAATATATGCATTTTATAGACTTAAAAACTAAACACTATAAGGCGATAAAACGACATGGCTCCGTTGAATCGTCTGGCCTTGTGTCGGATTCGATGCGCACTCGATGGTCCCCTGCAGCGCTCGCGGCACGCGCATTACAAAAAGTTAAAGTGTACGTAGTGGCGCGATCGAAGCTGGAACACCTTCATCGTGTAACCGGTCTTCTGGTGTACATACTCCACCACTTCAGCAGCCGTGGCGGTGTAATGCAGTCGCGACACATTCAGCGCCTTACTCGGTATAGCAACCCGCAAGCCAGAATTAGCCGGTTCGGCTGAGTACCACTGAGTCCTACGAGGCGCCGAGCGCACCTTCTTCTTTCTTGACACCAGAGTGAACTCCTTCTCATCCACACTGGCATCATGGAGCTTCTCTTTGTTAGCCACTCGCTCGCAAAAAAATTGGCAGATGTAATTGAAATCAATATTGTTGGAACCATGGCTGATTTTGACTCTACTCTATTTATTATTTATTTTGTCTATTAAAAAAAACAAACACCATCATTTATACATAAAGTTAATACATTAAGGTGGGTCATAAACCAGCGAGGTTTCCACTAAATGACGTGTCGGGAGCCGGTGTTGCACGAAGACTAAATGACGTGTCGGAAGCCGGTGTTGCACGAAGACTAAATGACGTGTCGGCAGCCGGTGTTGCACGAAGACTAAATGTCGTGTCGGAAGCCGGTGTTGCACGAAGACTAAATGACGTGTCGGAAGCCGGTGTTGCACGAAGACTAAATGTCAACACCTAAAAGTAAAATATGCACAATTAAAAAGAAGCAATAGAAATAAAGAAACGTTATAAACACGATTGCATGCAGAAACAGTCACTAATTAAATAACTATATTAGAGCTTCTTATTGCGTTTACGTAACTACATACTGTACTTTTGATGAAAAATGTCAGTCTACCTATACACGGTGGCTAAAAAATAAGTGCATTCCCGTTGCCAGTGAGGTTTTGGGATTATACTGAGCAACTTTTACTATGGAACCAACCACGAAATCGCGAAAAAAATTTGGCTGTTTCATACATTTTGACTGGTCTATTTTCTATGGGAGGGTATAGATCATTTAAAAATTCTGTTTGTTCCAGGAACCCCCCAGCACAGCCCCTCCTCACTACCACAGAGCGCAAGACAGTTCAGAAATAGACTCCCCATCCTACACCAAGCCGCAGTCGGCCACAGACATATTAGACTCCCCACGGCCCGGCCCGGCGCGCTTCGTTTTCGACGTGCCACTGCCAGGTACCTAATGAACTTATACTTCGTTCCAGATCACATAACATTCTAGAAGATCACAGAATCAGAAATTCTAAACCTTTTCTGTGTAGCTTTACAGCAATTTACTTCGATTTCGATACAACGTGAGCAAATACTCAAGCAAATTGTACAGTGATCCATTTTTATGTCTGTCTAATTCTATCTAGAATGGAGTATATTAATTATCGATTTTATTGTAACAAACTATCATATACTTGGTTTACAATCAAGAGTACATTTCGCTTCTTGAATGTTACCTATGTGATTGAATCTTGTCAGCACTGTAATTACTATTATTATCGTCAGTGTACCAATATTAGTTTAGTTCAGTATCTATTATACCACACATGTTATACCTCAATACGATGACAATGTCACTTAAATTAACGATACACTTAGATAACGAATTGTCTCAATTCATTTATTCATGGTAAACTACATTTCATACAAACGTATTACAAAAAAAAGTATATTTAAAACAAAAAGTATATTAGTTTACCACGAAATGGTCCCGCTTCAGCATAATGCCGCTAAAGTCAGCGCTGGTCGTCCGTATGTATAAACTAATATCTTCTTTTTTGTATTATCCTGCCTATGTCTGTTTTTCCCCAATAAAGAAAATAAAATAAAAATAAAACAGGAAAGAATACGGGTTCGTTTGTAGGGAAACTTCGATATATCGTAACGTATGAAAACTTCGCGGGAGGCCCTCACCATCATATACGGCGCCGTACAGTGCCCTCTTAGTTATTCAGCTGTTAAATTATATGTTACAACACATTGCGGAACTTTACGCGTGAATAAAATAATATTATATCACTAAGTGCCTATTAATTAGTGTATTCAACAAAATAATATAAGTATGAAATTTTGTATAAAACGAAATGTACCTTTCAGAACCAAAGAAAGAAGAGCGAAAACCAAGATCAGAAAAAAGAAACAAAACTACAGTCCAAGAAACAGCTCCTTCAACATCCATACAAATCCCTTACGACTCCAAAATGGAGATGCCAAAAAGCCCAAAAATAAATCAAACTAAATACGAAACGCATTTTAAATTTGAGCCAGAGAAAAGGAGGGCAAGTGAGAAATTTGAGCTAGACAAAAGAAGGGGGAGTGAGAAATTTGAGCCGGAGAAGAGAAGGGGGAGTGAAGCGAGGAAACAGAAGGATAAGGAGTATTATAAGGATGATGTGGCGAAATTGAGGAGGCAGTTGGAGGGGACGGAGGTTTTCACGAGGGCTAGGAGGAGATCGTCGGCGCATCAGCATTCGGTGCCGCCGCCGTGTTCGAGAAGGCAGTCTACAGGTTAGTTTCAAACTAAATTGGGTGATATTTTACGCGACTTTAAAGGATTTGCCACACTGGATGCGTTCTGCGGTCAGCGGTCAGGTCAAACCCGCATTATGTATGAACAACACAGCAACCTTTGAAGTTGAAGTTTGACCTGACCGCTGCCCGCAGTTCGCATCCAGTGTGGCAAAGCCTTAAGGGTCTGTTGTACCAAACCGTCAGTCAACGTTAAAGCGTTTGCTAAACTTTATTGTACTTATGGGAACTTTCAAAGATCTCTTCTGCGTAACGTTCATCAGTCTGTTAACTTTAGGTTGATGCAACTGGCCCTAAATAAGAAGCAGTTTATTTTTAATAAAGATTTTAAGTTACTTTTTTAAATATTGTTCTGAGACTCTTCCATAGTCTCATGAAAATGTGCCTTTATCACCTCTTTTGAAACTATGAAACTATAACAAAAAGTCCACTGTACTGTCCTTGTTAGTAACAGAAATTTGATTGATAAATTTAGAAGTTATTGAAAACAACTAAAAAAGTAAAGCTTAAATATAAATTCTTTCAAAGATATATATTTTTAACGTGATTATTTTAGGTACAAATGAGTTCAAAAACTTATTTTCTTAAAAAACTGTAAATGTTGTGAAGATACGCCTTTTTGCTTGATTCTTAGTCTGTTGCTGTTTTCATATTGTATGAAGGTACGGAAGTCTCCATTATCCATCACGCGATCCGTATAAAAAAAGCCTTTTTGATAAGAACATTTTTAGGTCTGTTGAATGGATAAAACAGTTAAATGAATACCAATTTTTTTCCAGCGGCCCAAGTCCATGTAACAGCCAACCCTTTGGACGCCGCCAGCTCCATGCCCCCCGGCCGTACAACCATCGTCGTCCAGCAACCGTCTCTTTCCCTCGACTACGGCGGCTGCGCGACTATCCTCGTGCGAGAGGGAGATGACTGCAGGCGAAAAAGCCGCGTCTGCAGCGACCACATACAGCAGCTGCTTGATGTGACGAGTCACTTCACCAGTGAGGACGTGGACGAGTTTGACAAGAGGTAAATTAATGACTGAGTGAGTAAGGCCCACTTGCATCATTCACTAACCCGGGGTTAACCGGATAAACCTGGAGTTACCATGGTTACCAGTACAATTTGACACTGGGTCAACGGTTTCATCGGTTAACCCCGGGTTAGTGGGATGGTACAAGTGGCTCTGAGTGAATGAATGAATGTGACTGGAAAGGTAAAAAATTTCATCATTTTTCAATCAATAATTTCGCCATTCACTCACCTACTCATTAATTAATTCATTCATTCATCCGCTCATTCATTTATTAATTCATTCGTTACCTCACCAATTTGCCAGAGACAAAGTGTGGAATGTGATGCTTATCGCAGCACTTTTTTTTCCTTACCAAATCGGTGCAAAGACTGAACTTCTCAGCAAAGTTAGCTTACGTAACCTAACTAGCAATCCAACGAACAAAGGTGAACGAAATTGAGGCCGTCGTTATACCGTTCATTCATACTAAAATACCAAATTATTTCATTTTTATTATAAATCGAATACTCAGTTTATTACTCATATTCATCACTTTCTCTCACTCTTTATGACAAACTAAAACTTATAAAAACTTTTCTGAGTCCACACCTTATAAACGACGAACACATATTAACATTAACTTTTTGGGATAAGCCTTGAGATTCATGTTACCAAGGTTTCACTGTATAATATTCGAATTGAGAATAAAATATTTCAGCGTCTACCTACTCCTTTATTCGGAATGATGAATACAAACCTAATCTTAAACTCTTTCAGTGCGAGAAGTGCGTACTTTTGGAGAGCCAAGTTTTCATAAATTTACAAATACCTGGTTCGATCTTGTGTACTATCGGGGACTTGGCGGTGAACCAGTTCAGAATTTTTTTGACCTCAATCTTTACGAGCGAGCTAAACTCCGCCTTCCACAGAGATAACCACAGGATTCTTTATCTTAATATTAAAAGCAGGTAATGAGACAAACAATAGGTAATAAGGACAGTTTATTAGTTGTTGTTAAGGCTAAGCTTCGCCCCATAAAGATAACCAATAAGGATGCGTTTTGGATTCCTTATCTTTGTTTGCAAATGCCGGCCGTCGCAAAGAAAGTGAACGGCAATAAACTTTACCTGAGCTAACCTTTTGTCTTTCAACACCTACATTTTTAAGTGTCATGACTTTTATGCTATCGCCTGACTGCCTGCAAGACGTTTAACCGATTTTTGCCCTTAAGGTGCGTGAATGTCCCCGATTGTACCTATCCTCCTACGGTTCAAGGTTCTACCTGTAATCATATTCAGTTGGAATAGAGTCGCCTTTCTTTTGTTTCGTTCAGTTTTCTAACAAAACAAAATCAATTCTATTTTCTACACAATAGAATAGATTCAAATTTCAGTGGCAAATTTCGGGTATTTCATTTGTATGTCCGGGCCTTAGGAGGCTATTGAAAAAGGGAAATAAAATAGTGAGAAAAATATAGATTTTTGAGCCAGTTTTTTTGAGATAATCCACGACTTTTTTAAATTTGAAAATTTTAGGTTAGCTACGTATTTTGACTCTCTATAAGTATTCCATTTTTATAAATGCTTAATTCCATACATTCCGCGATAAATGGTCTTCTTATAACAGCCCTTGTATTTAATTTGTGTTATTCAATATTCTGGGATTGTAACGTAAGTAAATAAAAAACACTATTTTTTATGAACTGATTTGCTTCATTGACCTATTAAATTGACTGATTGATTGATTGAATTGAGGTGACCTACACCTACAGGTTTGTTTCATGCAGATCACTCGTGCCTAAGACCTGCTTACAAACTTAAGCAGATATCTATATTTGGCGACCTGTCTGGCCTAGTGGGTAGTGACCCTGCCTGTGAAGCCGATGGTCCTGGGTTCGAATCCCGGTAAGGGCATTTATTCAGTAATCAACAGGGATATTTGTTCCTGAGTCATGGGTGTTTTCTATGTATTTAAGATAAGATAAGATAAGATAATTATTTATTTGCTTAAACATGGTAATTTTAAGTTCACATAATCATTATAAGCAGTATCACATGTTTAGCCAATGGCAGCATGCAAATATTGATCTTAAAATTAAGTAATTAAGTATTTATATATTATATATATCGTTGTCTAAGTACCCACAACACAAGCTTTGTTGAGCTTATTGGGGATTTAGTCAATTTATGTAATAATGTCCTATAATATGTATATGTATGTATTTAGGATCAGAAAATTAAGGTTGATATCTTCCAAATCCATATATTAGGTATTGATGATAATATTGTTAATTGTGGTTGTATTTTTTTTCATTACTTTTGGAAATGATAAATTTAAAAATTTACTACTTCGGGCGAGATTTGAACTTTCAGTACTGGGTTACCGATCTATCGCTCTACCAACTGAGCTATCAAGGCTTACCCGACGTGGCAAATGTATCCATCTTTCTTTCATTGTGATATTTTTATACCTACAGTGTAACACACTATCTTAACGGTATTAACGTAAAATTGCATCCCGAATAGTACCTAAGTAACAATGCGCTATGCAATACTAAAACAATTTTTATTTTATACTCAACAGAATTATCTGCCAACGTTACTGAATTAAAGAAGAAACGGAAACATTAAGTAACCGTCATTTTGTGCAGTTTATCTTTTACTTCGCGATAGCACTCCCGTGTCCCTTATTCAGTGACAGATCTCATAAAAAATGATAAACGCAACAAGGCTCGCCGAAAATATATTTATCTTTTCTTATGTTATCTTTTAAACGGCCTCTCTTTTATCTTTTATCTAAAAACGGAGTTTTTAACGTAATAGGGAGTAATAAAAAGGGTAGGCGTTTTTAAGAGAAACGAAACGTTTTTTGTTGCAATAGAAATGTGTTATGAAAAGAAATGTTCGTGATAAAAGTTTTACGAATCTTAATAGAGAGGGTTCGTTTAGTATTTATGTATGTAACTAAAAGAAGCGCTGGCGGACTAGCGATAAGGGCGTGCGACTTTCATTATGGAGGTCACAGGTTCAAGCCGCGGCTCGTACCAATTACATTTTCGGAACTTATGTACGACATATCAATTCCATCGCGGGCAAAAGCTACAAATATTATAAATGACAAAGTAACTCGTTCTGTCTATTTGTCTGACCGTCTATAGTACGAATTTTCTCAAATGATTTTTACGACACATCCTAATCTGTTAAACAAAAGTCCTTTTCACATCACCAATTCAAAAAAGGGCTTTTTTTCCCTGCTAGGAGGGATCAAAGTGGCACTTTTCTTCCCTGCTAGGAGGGATCAAAGTAACACTTTTCTGTTCTAGTACACTATTTTTACATTTTTTGCACATTAAATAATATTTTTAAACATCATAATTACTCATAGGTGATGGGAAAAGCAGTATGTGTCACATGGTAGCAAAATTATTTCCATCTTGGGCGTAGCACACTTGAATCCCTCACTACGCTCAGGATTCAATGTACGCCCTCGCCGTAAATATGTCATTTTGCTCCCTTGTGACACAATCTACTATTGTTTCTTTTGTTCAGCGGTTACCAATGCTACCCTACTGGCCGAACGGGAACAAACTCGATTAAAAATAAATTTTACCGTTCTATTTAGAGGCTTTTAAGATGTGGTTGTGGAGAAGAATGGAGAGAATAAGTTGGACGGAGAGAAAAACGAACGAGGAAGTGCTGCGAATTGTGGGAGAGAAGAGAAACCTACTGAGAACCATAGAAAATAGATCAGGCAAAATGATAGGTCACTTGATAAGACACGACACTCTCTTTAACACTTTATTAGAAGATAGAAGCGAGAAGAGGCAGCGGAAAACCACGAGCAAGCTACACACAACAACTGAAAGCGAAAGCAAATGTCGTGTCTTACAGAGCCTGGCCGAGGATCGAGAAAACTGGCGCATACTCCACCGACAAGAGCCATGCTGTTAAATTATGATGATGATGATTTATATGGTGCCACACAGGCAACCGAGGCAGGCGCTGGTGGCCTAGCGGTAAGAGCGTGCGACTTGCAATCCGGAGGTCGCGGGTTCAAACCCCGGCTCGTACCAATGAGTTTTTCGGAACTTATGTACGAAATATCATTTGATATTTACCAGTCGCTTTTCGGTGAAGGAAAACATCGTGAGGAAACCGGACTAATCCCGACAAGGCCTAGTTTCCCCTCTGGGTTGGACGGTCAGATGGCAGTCGCTTTCGTAAAAACTAGTGCCTACGCCAATTCTTGGGATTAGTTGCCAAGCGGACCCCAGGCTCCCATGGAGCCGTGGCAAAATGCCGGGACAACGCGAGGAAGATGATGATGACACAGGCAACCGATCGTCCTTCATTACCCAAACTCGTTATCTCAGAATGAGTTGTTATAGTTTTTCTTGTTATTAAAATCGATGACATATATGGTTCCTAAGAACAGATCTTCGTATGTCTTATAGTTTCAGACTTTCCCATACTGACCGATCCAAATGGGCCACCCTGTATATAGGTTGTGAATAGTGTCCCTATGTAATAGAGTATAATCCGTTGGGGATGATGGACAATGAATCCAAAGTAGGTCAAAACAAAAGGGTTTCCCTCATAATTTATCGTGTTTAGTAATCGCCTTAAAACAGCGTAGGGGATGATTCGTATTACAATAATACACGAACATATCAAATAAAGTATAGATCTGAGTATATCAGTCATATTAAATACCTTTATCCCCATATTTTTAACACCAGATTAAGTGCAATTTTGGTAGATGTACATTTGTACAGCAGTAACTATGAACAGTAGTATAGTATTTTACTTTGTAGGCATACTATAAAGTACAATATATTAGGTATACGTAGCAAGGTAGCAAATCGGTTCTGTAACGGTCGCAGTTCTAACCTAACCTAACCCACTTTTCTGGTAGCAGTTCGTTTCTGTGAGGGTCGCAGTTCTAATCTAACCTAACCCTACCTACCCTACCCTAAGCTGTGGTTACCAATAGTTAGATAAGCATCAGTCATGATTGTTATATAGATTTAAGAGCATGTAAGATGTATTATCTGTTGGTAATCCTAAATAAAGAAAATAAATAAAATAATAATAATAACTCATAGATAATTATTTACCGAAATAAAATAACGAAACAATGCGTTTTATTAAAAAAAATTGGCATACGTTGTTTTAATATCTAATGTAGGTAATCATTTGTTTTTGATTACTTCGCATTTATTTTAATTTAATTTAATTATTTATAAGAATAAGAATAAGAATAAGAATGATTTATTGCAGTACTGTGTACATTTGTAGGTGTTAATCATGATACAATTACAATTGGTTTCAACAGTTACCCATTTCGGGTATGCAATACTTAAGTATCTTATGAACTAAACTTAAAATAACATGCAAAGATATTTACAAATTAATTACATTCCAATTAATATTTAAAATATTCTTTCAAACTATAAATTGTTTTTTCTAGTAGCCAGTTTTTCAACCTTACCCTGAATCGGTTACCTTCAAGTGCCTTGATATCAGCTGGAAGGTTATTGAATACTCGAATAGCTGTTACAAAAGTGCTCTTTTTGTATATGGATGTGTTTGTTGTGTATTTCCCACATAGGTATACAAGATACACTTGTGTCCGTATACATTATATTATTATTACATACGAGTACTATTAGTAATAATAATTAACACTTATACAGACTTAGTATCTACTCTTGACGCTACAATATCACAATCAGTCCAAACATTTTTATCAGTTAAATAATCTGATATTTTATAATAGGCTTTCTTAGTCAAAGTGGTTTTTACAACTCTTTTAAATTGATGATATGGTATGGTAGTTTTGTAATAACTACAATGGCGTTTTGTCAGTAAAATGTTTTGACAATTGAGTTTGATAAATTAACAGTGTTTTATCAAAATACGTATTTAGGATTAGGAACTCTATAAGTATACAACGGAATATTTGGCAATGGCCCTAAAGATTATGGCTGAAGAAACAATGGTAAAAAAATATCAAAATATCTCGTGGTTCCTAAGTTCCTAAGTTTCCTGACTCATATCCCGTGATAAATGTTAATTCCAATTGGCCATAAAAATATGTCAGCTTATTCAGACCCACGATGTATAATCCGCGCCCGGAGATGCCCTCGTAAATTATACAGATTAGGTTATTATGTGGCAACACGGTGTATTACGCTGTAGATGGATTACGGGGTGGGACAAATAAATTAGTTACAATGTATGGGAAGGGAAGGAATTGATTTTGAATATTTTATACCACATACCTACGCGATGATTTATTTATTTAAAATGTATTGCAAGATATAAAATTGTACGAATGGGGAAATTAATGACTTACATTCCTTGACATTAATCTACCAAGCAACCATTGCATTGGGCCAAACAGAAACTTGTACTTAGTTGGTGCAGGATTGTAGGATTTGTGATGAAATATGAAACACAATATCAAATAATTGTAAACAATAAAACTTTGTTCTAAATATACACTTATGTAGGTATATAAAAATAATAACAATACATACTTACATTCTGTACATACGGTATACAAACATATTTTTTATTAAGATTTCGAACCATTCACGTACGGTCATGTACCTACCTACTTAGAAGTAGTTAGTATTTTAAAGATGTATTAAAAACCGGCCAAGTGCGAGTCGGACTCGCGCACCGAGGGTTCTACTTTTTAGGATTTGTTGTTATAGCGGCAACAGATATACATCATCTGTGAAAATTTAAACTGCCTATAGCTATCACAGTTAATGAGATACAGCCTGGTGACAGACAGACGGACAGCGGAGTCTTAGTAATAGGGTCCCGTTTTTACCCTTTGGGTAGGGAACCCTAAAAATCCAATTAATACATGGATAAGCTACGCATAAATTCTAGCTAAATTAGAAATCATAAAATTTAAAAAAAAAAATGAGACATCCTTTGCTTGCAAATGCGCACTTAGTGAAAATGTAAATGAAATTAATGAATGCTAGCATTGATAGCTGAGGTCTAAATTGACTGTCCAATAAATTTGAATTCAGATTAAGCTCAATCGGGATAAATGCAGCTATAAAACTATGAACATAATAGGTATGGGCACTAAGAATGTCATCTCGCTTTGTGTGGTAGGGCAGACCTCAACTGGGGAAGGACCTCTTTACACACCTTCCACTTCCACAAGGAAGACCTTACAGAAAAACGCAGCCAAATAACACTAGACCCTACTCATAGTGTTGTTCCTGCCGGTGAGTAAGGTTGACAGAGCTCAACGAGGGGCTTAGAAACTATGGGGCTTTATGTCTATTTCGTTACTTCTCGAATACGGTCGGAACGCCCATTATGTTACTTACGTCTCATTTTCCAAGCAGCTTATATGCTTCTATCATTAGATGACGGGAGCTCTTGTTACTCACGTTGTTTAAAAAAAATTCAACTGTCTAGCTATCACGGTTCATGAGATACAGCCTGGTAACAGACGGACAGACAGACAGACAGACAGACAGCGGAGTCATAGTAATAGAGGCCCGTTTTTACCCTTTGGGTACGGAATCCTAATAAAAAGAACTATCCTAATAAAATAGATGCAATAATCCATAGTGGCATTTACCCCGGCCTTTCATATAAAAATAATGATTTGTAATATTTGTGTAATGTCACATCAGACGTTTCTCCTTTTCACGACCAAAATCGTCGTCGCAAACCTTGCTTTAGACTTTAGAGTAATGTTAATGGATCGATTATCACCCCCAACTAAGAGATTTACCACTTCATCCACCCTGTATACATTATTTTTGAAGCCACATTACGCCCTTTGATCATGAAACACTGTATTCATGTCGTATCCACTCAAAGTCCCACAAAGCCTTCAAAAGAGCCGTTAATTGAGATCTAAATTGCTTCCAAGTTTGAATAAATAATTTACTGTACTACACATTTCTTAATTCACTGTTTCCCTAAATTGAACTCTATTGTGTACAATGTAAGGCAGTTTACAATGACAGAATTAAATCAGATACGATGTTTAGGAAGTTAATGGTGTAAAATTTGCTTATGGAGGAGGTCGCGTCATACGCCTTACGTTGTCGCAGTATAAGTATTATTAAACCATTTTAATAACAAAACTTCCATGAGACACAGACATATTAAATATATTTATAACGGGTCACTCATGTATTTTAAGTCGAAAAACGCTCGACATGTTTCACTCCGTACCGAGTAGTATCATCAGAAGCTTGCGTTGACGGTGACGGACCGGCGCAGATGACGACGGGATGTCGAGCGTTTTTCGACTTAAAATACGTGAGTGACCCGTTATTAATATATTTATTATTAAACCGTTTCTAAATGGGTTTTTATGAAGTTAAATTTATTGACCGAAGCGTAGCGAAGCTACTTTTGACTCGGGCATTTTGCTTTCGTATGTCCAAAGATAGATATAACTCCGTTATAGATAGATACAGTCTAAGGAAAAAACGTGCCTCGAAAATCAAGAAAATTTGATTCTCGTTCAGAGGGCGCTACTAGCTTTGGCCAACTGTCGTATAGATGGCGTTGACGGTTTCGTTTGTTATTTAACAACTTTAACGCATATCAGTGAAAGAACATGGGTCAAAAACATAAAAATAATTAATGCAAATAAAAAAAAACATTTATCCATATTTAAATACATTTTATCGTATTTTTATAAATCTTCATTTTTAGTTTTAAAGTGTGTCGACAGATGGCAGTGAATTTACTGGGGTTACAAAATTTACTATGACAGTACCGCTCTAGTATATGTTACTCTATGGTATGTCCGGATGTTCTCCTCTACAGGTCGCAATTCTCAACCGATTCTCATGAAAGTGACCAGATCAGTCTATCACGTTTTTGGTTTTTATTTTAATGGCGTAGTCGTGATATCCCGCACAGCCTACACAAATAGTCGTATCGATATCATAAGAGATTTTTCTTTTTGAGACATTACAGAATAAATGGCAAAAACGCAGAAAGTTTGTATCGCTGGTTTAGTCGGTACCTATTTAGTTTTTACTTGAGGATAAGTAGCCAAATTTCGTCTATAAAAAAATATATGTTTTTGTCATTTGAATTTTCTAGATTTATTCTAAACGGCGGAGCCATATTTATTTAGCTTTAAGCTATGCTCGCAAGGTCTACAGTTCACAGACAGAGCCACTATTAGCTTATAATTATTACTTTAACCTTTAAAAAATTAATGTTTATCAAAATCTAGTTTCGATTAAATGAACGTTCACTCATATATATATACATGTAACAACATGATAACATATTGATAATTAATTCGTAAGATTTGTAGTACTTTGTGGCTATATAGGATGGCCCAAAAAGACGTTGTCAAAGATTTTTTACTGTACAATGTTGTTGAACATTTTGACAAATGTTTGCGTTTGTGTATAAAGGAGAATATATTGTATATAATACGTTTGTTTCAGTTAAACGATTAAAAATTTGATTTTTAATGAATTATTGTAAATCCTGTACTGGGTAGGTATATTACTTATACTGTGTGCAATGTCTCCTCAACCGAAGTACATAATTATGGCTTAATATCAAAAACCGCTCGTAAAAGCCTGCGGGAGAGTAGCGAGCGACAAAATGCGATAAAGTACGACTAAGTTAGTTATTTTAAATTACATTATTTTTTCAGTATGATTACGGAAGCTCGAAATGGTTCTCTTTACTCTTTGACATTAGTGTGGAAAACTGAATTTTGATGCTTTATAAGTTGACTAGCGACCCGCCCCGGCTTCGCACGGGTTACACAAAACCTTTAAAAATTATGCACTAAAACCTTCCCCAAGAATTACTCTATTGATAGGTGAAAAACCGCATCAAAATCCGTTGCGTAGTTTTAAAGATCTAAGCATACATAGGGACAGACAGACAGTGGAAAGCGACTTTGTATTATACTACATATGTAGTGATGCTATTTTTTAGTTGTATCCTCGTGTTAAAGATAAAGATAAGATAAAGATTCTTTATTTGCAAGAATACTTAATTCTATAATTAACTTATCAAGGATGATTTTGAATGATATTTATTTAAAAGTATTACTTAATTAAATGTCATCATAATTACATTACAATACTATTTTACAAACACAAATTTAAAACTATTTAACTAACCTAAGACCCGTTCTGTGGCATGCCTGGTCCAAAAGTCCCCATCACACTCGCAGCGTTGCTGCGCTGTATGGCAATGGAGACTTGTTGGACAAGCCAAGACCCAGATCGGGGATCGCTCCCCCTCTCTCAGCCGCCGACCCAGTTCTCTGAACAATTCGGACGCCTCGCTGCACCATGGTCCGGCTGTTTCGACAGCAACGGGCACCAAACTTACTTAATTTGCATTTGTTATGTTTTATATAGTACTAGCATAGATCCACATAGATCTGCCCGCGACTTCATCTGCATGGAATAATAATGATGATTCATAAAACTATTCTATGTACTTTTCCGGGCCACAAACTATTTCCATACTATTTTTCTACCAAATCGGTTCAGCGGTTAAATCTTGAAAAGGTAACAGACTGAGAGACACTTACTTTCGCATTTATTATATTAAGTGGCTGTGATAAATTTGTATTTTCGCAGCAAAGTGTTCCGGGCCATTAACGGGGCAACGCTCAACATTCTACTTCCTTTGTTTTGGACTATTTCGCTTGCTCGAGTCTCAATATTACAACGACGGGTAAACAATAACTTTGCTCCCTTTAAACAAATAGTTGAACAAAGTTTGAACCGTTTACTTATTTTATTATTAATTACTCGACTACGGCAAGGCCATGAATACAATGGATTTCATGGTCTTGTCACGACAAAATAACTTAATTAAAACATTATTGTGTCTGAAAAAAATAACCTTGGGGTTTCAAATTCAACGTGTTTGTTGGAATGTTGGCAGACTTTACATGAAATATACTTAACAAATATTTGATTGGACTAAGCCAGATGCTAAAATTAAATTTAAACTTCCTATTTTATAAATAATAAAGATAAATTATATTGAGTAACTTATATATATGTATATATATTATAAACTTTTATTGAACTTGCAATATTTGTATGTATCTATGTTCGAGTCAAATCTTGCAAGCTAAAGGGGCCCACTGACTATCAGTCCGCCGGACGATATCGGCCTGTCAGTTAGAACAAAAATTTGACAGTTCCGAAAAACTGACAGGCCGATATCGTCCGGCGGACTGACAGTCAGTGGGCCCCTTAAAATATAACCATCATCGATTAACATTATGGTGACAATGCAATATTATGATACCATCGAGCTGATCTGATGATGGACACAGGAGGTGGCCATAAGAACTCTGTGATAAAACAACGCAACCTAATTGTGTTTGGGTTTGTTATAGTGTCTCGATGAGTATAAGTTGCCTGTAGACCTAGCACAGTACATATTAATTAGAGAGGAATTGGTAGTCTAGTATCTCGTATGCGATATACTGTCGCGCCCCTCCTAGGCCTACTGGTGAAAGAAAAGTACAGTTAGCGATAAAAGCTTAAGTAGTAGGTATAAATAATTTAAACATTTCATCTTCAGGTACGGCAGCCCGCATCATGCCCGGTCGCAGTCGGTCAAGGCAGCGCGATCGCGAACGGGCGAGCGTCAACTACTGGGGCTGCCCCAGCAAAGGGCGCGAGTGGCGTCTATGCCCAATACTGGGGTGGAGGAGGAGTACTACAGACTCAGGCATTTTAGTATAACGGGTAAGTCATGTGACCATTAATGGGTGTAAGGGCCAGTTGCACCAACCACAATTAACAGGTTGATCAACGTCAAGCAGCAGAGAACTATGAAATTTCCCATACAATAAAATTTAGCGAACGCTAAAACGGTGACAGACGGTTTGGTGCAACCCGACCTAAGAGTGACAGCTCAGCTTTCCCCAGTAAAGGGCACGAGTGGCATCTCTGCCCAATACTGGGGTCAAGGAGTACCATAGACTGAGGCATTTTAGTAGAACGAGTGAGTAAGGTGTGACAACTATAGTGACTATCTCAACAAAGGGCGCGAGTGGCGTCTATGCCCAATACTGGGGTCGAGGAAGGGGACTGCAGACAGGCATTTTAGTATAACTGGTGAGTAATGTGACCATTACTGAGTCAAAGACACAACTACAGGGGTTGCCTCAGAAAAGGGCTAGAGTGGCGTCTTTGCCCAATACTGCGCTAGAGGAGGAGTACTACAGACTAAGACATTTTAGTATATCGGGTGAGTAAAGTGACCTAGTAAAGAGCGAGAGTAGTAGTAAAAGTATAAGTAGTTAGTTTGTGCCGGTTCTAGCCCCTCCTCCTCCTCCCGTTCTAGACCAAAACTTTTCCGCTAGGGGGCGCCACTAGTTAGTTTGGCAAAGATCCGTCAGATGGCGCCACTAGTTAGTTTGGCAAAGATCCGCTAGATGGCGCCACTTGCTAGTTCCATAAAAGTCCGCCAGAGGCGCCACTAGTTAGTTCTAAAAATATCCGCTATAAAATGTATAGATGGCGCCACTTGTTAGTTCCGCAATGATCCCCGCTAGATGGCGCCACTGTGTATGTGTAAGAGCGCCTGTTGTTATTTTCATAGCAAATCCGTTAGATGGCGCCACTTGTGAGTTCCATAGAAATCCGCCAGAGGCGCCACTAGTTAGTTTGGCAAAGATCCGTGAGATGGCGCCACTTGTTAGTTCCGCAATGATCACCGCTAGAAGGCGCCACTTTGTATGCGAGTTATCGATTCGCTTAATGGTTCTCGATGAAATGTATAGATGTCGCTAGAGTCAGTGGACGTGGAAGTTTTAGTTCCAAAAACATCCGCTACAAAAAGGTATAGATGAGCTGCCGTCCGAGTAGTTCTAAAAAAGTCCGCAGCTAGTTAGGCAAAGATCCGTTAGAGGAAGCTACGTTTCAAAAGTGCGCTAAGAAATGTATAGATGTCGCTAGAGTCAGTGGACGTGGAAGTTTTAGTTCCAAAAACATCCGCTACAAAAAGGTATAGATGAGCTGCCGTCCGAGTAGTTCTAAAAAAGTCCGCAGCTAGTTAGGCAAAGATCCGTTAGAGGAAGCTACGTTTCAAAAGTGCGCTAAGAAATGTATAGATGGCGCTAGCAGCACTGAGTACACTTTGTAAGCTAAGTTATAAAGGAAAAAAAAAACAAAAAAGTGACGGGGTGGCGCATCCATGCTCAGTGGCTAAGGTCGGATTCGAACCGGCGCTATTCTTTAGCTAACCGGGCTAACGTCTCTCATTCATGATGATGAACCCTTAGGCCACCTCGTCACTGTATAACAGGTTCAAATTTCGAGACTATATGTGAGCAGCAGCAGCAGAATCATAGTAGGACTAGGCGTTGTGTGAAATTCGCAGCGAGTCCTACTGGAATGTCGGAATGTGGCATCACAGCAGTGACACGTGCAAATGAGGTATGCACCCAGACACCCCGCCCCCTACGCCCACTCAGCCGCGTACGCATTCCATGATTACGTCATGCGTCTAGACACCCGGCGCATGACGCAAGTTATTCTCTCGACCAGTTGTTGTCGGCCAGCCAACCTCACGCCACGTCCCGCCGTACGGTGTCGTTTGAGCTCGCGATTCGTAAACTATATTTTTATAAAACAGTCATCTTACTACCATATTCTACTACTACTACTACTACAGTGTCACAACGAATATCGCGTTATAGTCAATAACGATGGATCTGCAAGCTTCATCACATACCAAATGTAAGTTTTTATTTCAATTATATACAAGTTTTACTAACATGTTGAGTATTTCAACTCTGTTCTATGTAATTTGAAAATCTATCACTTTTACACTTGCTTAATATCAATAATTACAATATTTTGTATTATATCTTCCCCAGCTGCAGCTGACACGACTGACGGTACCAACACCACCACCACCACCACCACTTGGTGCTGCCAGTGCTGGTTGTCCACCATTAAAGCAGGCGGCGGCGGCGTCGGCGGCAGTGGCTGTAGCAGTTCCACTTCTCAATCGCCACCAGCAGCAGCAGCAGCAGCACAACCGATGACAACAACAACAAAAGCACAAGACGATGGGGCCATGTACTGCTGCGATACCGAGAGCGATACCAGCAGCAGCAGCAGCAGCAGCAGCAGCAGTGATGAAATGAAAATCAAGTGGCTAAAAGCGTTCGAGGACAATACTCTGATTAAAAGATGGCGCCTGCCCATGGTATTACACACATTTAGAGGGGAAGTAGCGAAATTGTTGAAACGTATATATTTCGAAGGTCACCATGCAGACGATTGTCATGTTTACTGGTTAATTGTAATGTGGTATGATTTAAACGATACAGTGGAAGAGATTGTAGAAGACGCTCAAATCAACTATCAAGACTGGATTGTGTTATTAGGCGGTGTTAAAGCGGAACTTTTTTCACGTGCAGTGTTCAATATGAAATCTTTTAATTGTTTGATCAATGTTATATTTTGTGTGGTAGGTCCGAACATAATAGCTTCCGGTGATTATGAATGTGTGTAAGAGTCCTCGTACAGATATAGATGTTTTTTTTTTCCCATTCTAATTGTTTAATTTTAAATTGCTAGCTCGCTCCGAATGTATAAATAGGTACTACACAATTATAAAATAAATATATATATATAGAGATGTTTTTATTGAATGAAACCTCATTGACTTATAGTAGATAAATATTTATTGAGAAAAAGGAAAACTTAGACAATGTTATCTTTATCTATCCAACTCTTTTCATTTAAGCCGAGCCATTTTACATACACTTTATTTCCACGACGTTTCAAAACTTTTTCCACTAGATAAATGTCATTGTGTTTAGTTTTCTGCAACTCTTGTTCGTAGAAACATCCAGAGATGGGTTGGTGATTAGCGTCTTGAAGTAAATATGTCACTGGATTCGTAGTTTGCACTTTAGTTATTGTAAATATCTCCGTAGTCCAATTGCCTATGTAGCCTTTGGCGAAAGTGGATTTATATTTACTAATTCTCACATGTTGACCCACCTTGAACTTGGCACGAGGTTTGATTTTAATGTGATTGTAGACTTTATGTAACAACTGTTTAGAGTTGTTTTTATTCACACTCGCCGGCGCCATACCGATAGTGCGGTGCAGTTTGTTGTTGTAACAATATCCCACTTGGCTTATCAGTTGTAGCCATTTGTATGAACCATTCAAGCTAAATTGTTTCCAAATCCAATGTTTTAAGGTTCTAATTAGTCTTTCCACTATGGAAGCTTTCATCGCACTATAGGTAGAGTAGTGATTGATGTGATGACGATTCATGAGCAATTGAAATTTGACATTGAAAAACTCTTTCCCATCATCTGATTGAATATTCTTGGGCTTTCTGCCGACTTGACTCAAAATTCTGCTCATTGCCTTTGTAACATGTTCAGCGCTTTTAGATTTTAGCGGTTGCATCCAAGCGTACTTTGAAAAGGTATCAATACACACTAGAATGTATTTATAGTTGTTATTATACTTGGAGTACTTTTGCATATCAATTAGATCAATCTGCCACGTGTCATCGAGCCCCCTCTGAACGAATCGACGACGTGGAAATGTTTTTCTCGCATACTTATGTATCTCGTCGACTACTTGAGCTTTACTCATTTTTCTTCAATATAATACGCTTTCCTGGAAACGCTGCCGCTTCCGATGGTGTTTGTGGTTGTGGTGTAGAAATTCTTTGTGATAATTTTTCAAACTTGAACCGTAAATCTTTTAAATCTTTAACATTTGCCTTTAGCTTTGCGTTTAAAAATACCACTTGTTCATCTAGTTCAGCTCTACATATGGCATCAGTTTTGAGAAAAGACTTGTGAATTCCCGCCACTCGTCTATTTTCAAAATTTACCAAATCTCGTTCCACTTTTATGTCGTCACGGATTGTAGATTCGCTACCCAAGTATTGTCCAAACTTGTTAAGAGGCATTGTGAAAGTGAACCATGGAGAGAGTCCTCATCCGTATTTATAACAAGGGGCGTGTACGTGTGGGGAGGCTTGGATACAAAACAGGTCTGTTTTATTAGATAACAGGTTTAAAAAAAAAACAGCCAACAGAAGAGGGTCAGTTTTCTTACTTTAAAACTATACCGCTCTCAGTCAGTTCCTCAACGATTGCATTGATCTCGTTCGAATGAGAGGTGTTGCCAGCACTCTGTGATGCTATCAAAAGCTGTAAACGACTCACCAGTTCGTTTGGATCATCCCAATAGATGTAATCAGTTTTCGGATAAAAAGTTTTAGTTGTTAATAAATCCCTTTTACCAGAGTTCAAACATCCACCTCCTTTATGTTTCTTTGATTCTTGTAGTTGTTTAATGTAGCGTTGATACTTTAAACTTCTATCTCCACTCAATTGACCGTTTGGTGAGAATCCTCTACGATGAGCGTTTGTCATGTCTAAAATCTTATTGTAATCCTCTACATCTTTTCTCGAAACAATATGCTTGTTTGGTAGTCTTTTAAAGATGAGTTCCAACAGTCCAGGAGTCATGTTGAATCGTAAATGTTTAACATGTAACACGTCATCAATGATTTTAACTCGACTATTACCAATATGCATTTTATCATCCTCGAGATAAACACCAAATGGTATTTTTGGCGTTTTAATAAGATGTTTAATATATTTGTTTTGTAGATCATCAATACTACTATTATTACCACCACCACCTTCATCGGCGTCAATGTCAAGAGCCGACTTCATATCATCATCATTATCGCTACTCGTAAGCTTTTCATCTCCCTCTGTTTTTGTTCCATCATCTTCTTCTTCTTCATCATCATCATCATCATTAAAATCATTAGAATCATAATCATCATCATCAACAGCAAACTGTTGTGTTTTTTTTTTAAAGATTATTACTGTACTTGAGTAGTTTACTATTGGGCTCTTCGGTTTTGATTAGATATTTCCTTTTACGTGATCCTTGTGGTAATGGTGTGGAGGTATTTATCAAGGGAGGATGAGGATGATGAGGGTAATTCATTACTGTGGGTTTGGCATTGTCACCATTATCATTCTTATTATTACCCTTTGACTCTAAAGCTTTATTCATCAAAACATTGAGCGGTTTTGTAATTGGTTCAAAGGTTTGCGCTAGCGAAGTGTCGAGCGACGTCTTATCTGCTCGCAACGCTTTTACTTTTCTCTTTACACTCTCAATGGAGTCTACGAGTTTCCGTTTCAACTTTTTGTTACCAAACATGTCTTCTTCTTCTTCTTCTTCTTCTTTTTTAGTACAAGTGCACCATTGCTAATGTAAATTAATAGAGGTTCGTCCTCAGTAGCCGACCGCATAAAACTGATAATAAACCGGAGATGACACTAAATTTTATACAATAATGAAAACGTCAAATCCTTTACGATATCGACCCTTGTTAATGTCTCTCTCCTTGTCGATTGTTAAAAAAGTGTACTTTTTCTGCCAACACTCGCGACAAATTTCCTTAAACTTTTCCCAACTCATATCGGTGTTTACGTGATCGTCATAGGAATGTTTTAAATTCAACTCGTCCTGCTTGAATAGCAATATAAGATTGGCATTGTCACGTACCAACTGTTTAGGTATCCTACTATATGTCTGGCACAAGTAGAAACAATCCAACCAACGATGACGTCCCATTGCAAAGTACTGACGAATGGCATCTTGATCTTCCAAAGCCACATCATCAAATACAATGACGCTGTCCTCGGCGGCTTCTTCCGGTGGGACGACTTGACTCTTATCATTGTACGTGTGAAACGGTATGTCACCCGCCTGCTCTAAAACTTTACCCAGAAACTTGTATTTAGGTTGATTCAATGATTTCGAATACAGATACACATTATGAAACTTTACACCGTTCGGATGTAAGAGTAGAGACAACAAAACATTTGTCTTGCCACAATTGGAAGGTCCACAGATGAGACATCTAATGTTATTCGCCAGCAACGAGCCATGTTTAAAAGAGTTTTGATCATGTGCTTTTACATTGTCATCCAGCACAACACTCCAATCTTTAATAGCGAGTGACGTGTTTTGTTTTTTAAGCTTCATTTCAGTGTGATGTACCAAATCGTAAGGACGTGTATTTTATACACATTCACATGTCCAAAAGTATAAAAATTATATAGATATATATAGGCATACTTTATAATCACCGGCACAGTCAAGTAGTGATACTTGATATGATAACACACATTGGTGGGGTTAGTGTTAAACATAATCCCAAACGACGTAGACGACAGCAACCTCATAATAGCTGTAGCGGTGGTGGTATAATAAATAGTTTAATTAATAATCTACCATTTGAAGTGCACATACCCGGTTACAATTATTGCGGTCCCGGTACTAGATTGAAGGAGAGATTGGCTCGCAACGATCCCGGTGTGAATCCGCTTGACGAAGCTTGTAAATTACACGATATAGCCTACTCGCGTGACAAGACATTGGAGGGACGACATCAAGCAGATTTACTATTGGCCAAAGCTGCTAAAAATCGTTGGCTTGGTGGCCACAATCGTCCAATTGGTGAACGTATTGCCGCGTTGGCGGTAGATAAGATTATGAAGTATAAAGTTAAACACGGTATGGGCATGATTCCCATATCAAAAGTCATAAAAGCAAGTCGTGATGCTGTAAAGAAACACATTGCGAAAAAGAAGGATACAACTACTAATACACTACTCAAAGTGGGTGTAAAAGCGGCAAAACATTTTGTTAAAGGAAAAATTGTCAAGGGACAACACAAACAGCGAGTCATCCCGATACCCAAGAGAGGCGGTTTCCTGCCAGCTTTGATACCGCTACTGGGTGCTTTAGCCGCCACGGGAACTTTGGCCGGTGGTGTTACCACTGTTGCTAAAAATATTTATGAAATGGTAAAGAGCAGAAATAATAATAATAATAATACCGAAAGCAAGATTGTCGGTAGAGGTTTATATTTAGCACCTTATAAACGTGGAATGGGACTCTACATTACACCGGCTAATGGAGGCGATGAAAAAAAAAAAACAAGAAATTAAATTTACCCCCAATGGGTAAAGCTCTCACCGATGTGGACATTGTGAGATTTGCACGTAGAGTGAAAATCCCCTACTTTAGAGGTGTTTTCATGCGAGATAATCTCCCAAAGAAACCTCACTATTATGAAACTGGTATTATCAATTTGGACTCTCAGCGGGGTGAAGGTACGCATTGGTGTGCCTATGCGAAAAAGGGTGATTATTGTCTATATTTTGATAGCTTTGGTGATTTGAGGCCACCTCGAGAGTTTATTGATTATATAAATGATGTCAAACAACAACAACGCAACGTGCGAATAGAGTATAATTACAATCGATTGCAGAAATTTAATACTGTAAATTGTGGACACTTGTGTTTGGATTTCCTATATACCAATGCTAAGCGTTTGTTTTAAATAAATATCATGAGCATTACATGTGTAGTTTCATTCTTACATTAAACGTGGTAGACGTCAGCAGGTATCATCATCATGTCTATGACATCATTCACAATTAGTGTGAGCGGTAACGAGCCTGTGTTGAATGTAGACTTTCAACCGGCTCTAGAATTGGACATTGATGGTTTTTACGAGTGTGCTCTCGTGTACTTTAAGACTTTCAACACTATTCCCAATGTTGATAAGAGCAATAATCTGTTTCACTATGGGGATGATATAATCGCAATTCCTGAAGGTTCATACGAGCTCTCCAGCATAATACACTTGTTGAAGGAGGAAATGTCAAAGAGGACTAAAGGGTCAGAGGGTGAAGGAATGGTGGCAGTGGCAGACATCTTGGTAAATAACAATACCTCCAAGTGTATGATTTTCTCGCCAAAGTATGATATTCACTTTGACAAACCAAACAGCATAGGGTCACTGTTTGGTTATTCACCGAAAAAGCTCAAAGCAAAAACTGCACATTGGTCGGATAAAACAATTAACATAATCATAACAAACACTATAAGAATAGAGTGCAACATTGTGGAGGGCTCATTCGTAAACAACAAGCCGTCACATGTTTTACACGAGTTTTCACCTGACGTCCCGCCCGGCTATCAAATTATTGAACAACCCACCAACATTATATATCTGCCTGTCAAGAAGAGTAACATTCGCATACAAAACATTGGTTTGCGCATTGTAAACGAGCACGGTGATACGGTGAATTTTCGAGGTGAAAGCATTGCACTTCGTTTGCATATTCGTAAAAAGTAAAATGATTATTCATAACAATAAAAGCCCTGGTAACAACACCTCTACAATTAGTCGAGATCGTGCTCTCGTTGAGAGAACTACTACTACTACTACTCTTCGTCCTCATCGTCATCGTCGTATTAACAAGAGACAGCTGCACCAGTCACTACAGAAACGACAACAACAACAACCAAAGAAATTGACTAGAGAAAACAGTGCATTTTTACAGAGTATCGGTTTCAAAGTATGTCCTCGTCATCTATATTAGACATTGGTGAGAAGGTGTTATTCGACGATAGTATAGAAAGTATAGAATTTCACCCATACACTCCGTATAATGACTCTTTCAAAAATAACGACAACATCCACATTTGTATCAACCGTCAAGATCTAATTCTACTGCCGAGTCAGAGTCAAATATTAGTGGAGGGCACAGTGGAGAAAGGATGTCTACTGGTGAACAATGGTGCTGCATTTTTATTTCAAGACATTCGTTATGAATTGAACGGTGTGGAGATTGATCAAGCGAGAAACTGCGGTATCACGTCCACCATGAAGGGACTAGTCTCCTACACCAAGGAAATGGATCATAGTCTTCAGACGGCGGGGTGGGAAGTTGGCGCCAAAAAGATACATGACAAGTTTACTGTAACTATACCACTATCTCATATCTTGGGTTTCGCCGAGGACTATAAGAAGGTTATAATGAATGGGAAACACGAGTTGATATTGAATCGCGCCAGTACAGATGTAAACTGTTTAGATTTAGCAGCCGTTGATGCCAACACGGTACCGCAACCGCCGGTTCCAAATGGTGAGATTGAAATCACCCGTGTCACATGGAGGATGCCAGTCATAATGTCATAAAAGTATCAGACAAGGAGAAACTGCGCTTAATGTCGTATGTTGAGAGAAGCATACCGGTTCAGATAGCGTTCCGCACATGGGAGCTGTATGAATACCCCATACTACCTGCCTCAGAACGTCATATTTGGTGCATCAAGACCAGTACTCAGCTGGAGAAACCTCGCTATCTCATTGTTGGTTTCCAAACGGCTCGTAGGAACGACAAGAGCAAAGATATGAGTATATTCGACCATTGTAATCTCACCAATTGCAGGGCGTATTTGAACGCACAGTATTATCCATACGATTCATTTTCGGCTGAATTTAAAATAAACAACTATGTGCTTTTATATGACGCATTTACCAATTTCCAACTATCCTACTACAACCGTGATCATACCAGCCCCCAAGTAAATTATGCTCATTACAAGACACAATCTCCATTGGTAGTCATCGACACGTCAAGACAGTGTGACAGCTTCAACTCGGGAGCTGGGGCTATTGATATTAAATTGGAAATGGAGTTTAAAGGGAATGTGCCGGCTAACACCACGGCATACTGTCTCATTATCAGTGATTCACTGTTTGAGTACAACGCACTCACCAGTACCACGCGTAAAATCATTCAGTAGACCATTGACCGTCTTCACTTGTAAACGTGTCTTGGAGCTTTAAAAAAATAATAATTAAAAAAATGAATTATTCAAACATTTTTTCACCTTCTTACACACCGTCAATTGATTGTTCCGGTGCTGCTGCTGCTGCTGCTAATGTTGTTGGTTTCGGTTGCTGTGAGCTGAGCAAGAGTGTCTACAATCTTAAACGCTGTCCTGCTGATGCAAGTGCTCTGATTGAAAATATCCATGTATACTTAAAGTTGCAGTTTATTGAAGCTAAAATCAGATTAGATACCTGTGTCAGTTTTAATGGACAATATGAACTCACCTGTGAAGAATGGAATGCAATGTTTGCGGAAAAAGTTGATGTAATTGGAAACTACTTTCATAACCCAATGAGTGTTTCGCCAGAGCTGCTTCAGTGCGATCGTCTTCGGATGTGTATCTCTCCAGTACCGTTGCTTTTACTCACATGTGACGGTGACGATGATGATGAATCTATGACAAACTTACACCCCTTGGTGATTAACCACATGGAATGGAGTCTTATCGAATGTGTTATGGAGTGTATTAACGCACGTATCGGATACTTGAACAAGATAAAGTCTACATATGAGAACCGTCTCAACTTTTTCAAAAAGCATTTCAAGATATATTACCCCACCAATATTCAGCAGGCACGCAATATTATAAGTAGTTTGTGCAACGTAAACGATATTGTCGACTCTGAAATAAAGTGTTATGCAGCCGATATTTTGTGTAATACCTATATTTTCATTGAATAGATTGATGAAAATAAAAAGTATCAATAACTAACCAATTTTTTTATTTTAACATAAACCCTTATTATTCTTTAAGCAAAAAAATGCAGTCTCTTCTTTGACTTGTCTTTGATTGATGATGCAATAATCACAATAATAATAATAATATGTGCGTGGGCGGCACCCGCCGTCCTGCACCTGCCGTCGCGACATTTGTGTGTGTGTGTGTGTGTGTGTGTGTGTGTGTGTGTGTGTGTGTGTGTGTGTGTGTGTGTGTGTGAGAGTGTACCAGGCAGTGCCAGCGCACCTCACCGCCGCATTCCTGAGTTACGTCATCTTTCTAGACACTTCCACGTCCCCCGCTCCCCGCGCCCCGCAGACGCACGCCCAGTTGCCTGCGAGTCAGCCGTCACGTGGCACGCCCCGTACCTCGTAAATAATTTCCAGCTAATAATAATTTCGTCAGTCTGAGTGTATGTAGATGTGTAAAAAGTAAACATGGTCATTGTTTGTGAATATTGTAACCAAAACTTTACTCGGAAAGATAACATGCTTCGACATGTGGTTTACTGTAAGAAACATTTAAAGTCGGATAAGTCAGCGTGTTCTAAACGTGATAAGACCTTTCCAAAGCAAGATATACCTGCCAAATGTGAAAATTCATATCAGCGGTTGGGGGAGAAACGCAGTCGAGTTAGCGATGAAGAGCTACCACTACGAGCTAAAGATGACGCATCAACCTCCAAAAAGCGAAAATGTGATATATGTGAAACAGATGTCACGTCATTACATAATCACCTGAAGAGTGCAATGCATAAACAGAGTCTAAAATGTGAGATGTATGATGGAGATACGGAAATAGTAACATCCGCTTTCAAGAGCCGGATAATCTCATATAGACTGTTTTCGAAGGATGAATATCTGACTCCTGAAGATTTCATGGAGAGTGTACGCCTGCGAGTTATTAACCTTATAGAGGAGAACATTTCTAGGGTTAAGAGCGCTGTTAAGGTGAATTTAGAACTCTTCGGACGATACAGTAAATGGATAAAGGTTAATGATAATGATCAGGAGGTGGAGGAGGTGAAATCTTTCAATACTAAGAATAAAGTGATTTCATTAGATGCTAGCAAAATAAATAAAATATATCAATCGTTTATGGAGGAGATCCGAGTCAAGGCTGAAGACTTTCAAGAACGTGACAGTGGGTGGGCTATAAGTAAAGTGCTGCATCTAGAAGTGAATATTAATAAGTATCAACCCTTGCAAGGATCATCGTACATCCCCCTTCCAAAGTGGGTGCAAGCGAGGAAGGCCTGTATTAATGTTAAAAATGATGATAACGCATGCTTTGCGTGGGCCGTTGTTAGTGCTCTCTACCCTGGTGATAAACATGTGGATCGCCCCACATCATATCCCCACTATAAGGAGATACTAAACCTTGAAGGAGTGTCTTTTCCCATGTCATTGAGTGGGATTAAACGTTTTGAAGTATTGAATAATATAAGTGTAAACGTATTTGAAATCATTGAGGAGTCAATAGCGGGACCTGTGTATCATTCGAAAAAACGACGCGACCGTCATATAAATATGCTTATAATCGAAGATGGTGAGAAGAAACACTTTTGTTGGATAAAAAAATTAAGTAGATTGATAAGCGCGCAGCTTTCAAGACATCATCATAAGATGTGGTTTTGTGATGGATGTCTCTTACCTTTTTCTAATGAAATTAAATTCAAGCAGCATATAAAACATGACTGTTCCCATGTTAAAACAATTATACCAAATGATGGGGATAATATATTAAAGTTTAAAAACTTTCGAAATCAATTACGAGCACCAGTTGTCGTGTATGCTGATTTCGAGGCTTTATTAAAGCCTATAATACCTACATGCTCGCCGTCTCAATCTTCCTCATATACTCTAGACTATCAGTCACATGAACCGTATAGCTTTGGTTATTTTATTAAATGCTCATATGATGAATCAAAATCGAAATATGTTACATTTCGCGGTGAGGACTGTGCGAAAGAGTTTATTAAATCATTAGAGACAGAGTTAGTGCCATTTGTAAACAAGATTAATACTATAGAACCTATGCGTTCTCTTACACGAGAGCAGCAGGTAGAATTCCAATCTGTTATAAACTGTCATATTTGTGGGGGTGTGTTAGGAGATGATAGGGTACGTGATCATTGTCACCTCACAGGTGAGTTTAGGGGCGCTGCACATTCTAACTGCAACTTAAATTATAAGATTATTAACGCAATCCCCATAGTGATGCATAATTTCAGTGGGTATGACTCACACTTTATAATTAAATCATTGAAAAAGTATGATAATGTTAATGTTATACCTCAGAATAAAGAGAAATTTATATCACTTAGTTTAAAGAGTGAGGTTCTAAAGTTAGATCTTAGGTTTATAGACTCTTTTAGATTCATGGCATCCTCATTGGATACATTAGTGCAAAACCTTCCAAAAAATCAATTTAGCATTATCACCTCGCATTTCCCTCATGATAAAATAGATTTACTAACGCGCAAGGGGGTTTTCCCATATGAGTATGTACGAGGGTGGGCCCAGCTTGAGGAAACTTCACTACCTCCTGTGACTGCCTTCTATAACAGCCTCGCCAGCTCCCCCATTTCCGATGAGGATTACCAATTTGCCCGAGATGTTTGGGATGCCTTCAATATCGGAACTCTGGGGGAGTATAGTGACCACTACCTTAAGACCGACGTCATGTTATTGGCAGAAGTTTTTGAGAACTTCCGTGATGTTTGTCTTAAGACGTATAAGCTTGACCCGGCTCATTATTATACCGCCCCCGGACTCAGCTGTGACTCTATGCTAAAGCATACTAAAATCGAGTTAGAACTACTTACTGACATATCTATGATAAAATTCATTTCATCTGGAATACGAGGGGGGCTGAGTCAGTGTTGTGGGAAATATGCAGTAGTAAATAATAAATATATGAAAAATTATGATTCGGATAAACCTTCCAATTACATCGTTTATTTAGATGCTAATAATTTATATGGATGGGCTATGTCCCAGTATTTGCCTACAGGAAGTTTTCGCTGGCTGTCTCAAGAGGAAATCATCAGTTTCGATATGAGTACATTATGTCCTGAAAATGATAAGGGTTACTTTTTTGAAGTAGATTTAGAGTATCCTACGAGCTTGCATGATTTACACAACGACCTCCCGTTTTGTCTTGAAAATAAGGTTCCATCGATAGGTATGAGTAAAACAAAGAAATTATTAGCTACACTAGAAGATAAAAGCAATTATAAAATTCATTATATAAATCTGCTACAGGCTATAAGACATGGATTGAAAGTAAAAAAAATTCACCGCATCCTCGAGTTTACTCAACGTCCATGGCTTAAATCGTACATTGATCTCAATACAGATAAAAGAATACAGTCTAGAAACAAGTTTGAGAAAGACTTTTATAAATTAATGAACAATGCAGTCTTTGGTAAAACTATGGAAAACGTTGAAAAACGACAGGATGTTAGAGTTGTTAGTGCTTGGGAGAGTCAAGGAAGACGGTTAGGTGCGCGCGCTCTAATCGGTCGTCTTAATTTTCATAGCTCATGCATAATCAGTGATGATATCTCGATAATACAAATGACTAGAAATAGTATAAAGTATGATAAGCCTATATATGTAGGGTTTACAGTCTTAGAACTAAGTAAAACCCATATGTATGATTTCCATTATAATTACATGCTACCTAAATATAATGAAAATATACAGCTATTATACACAGATACAGACTCATTCATCTATAACATTAATACTAATGATTTCTATAAGGATATCAAACCGGATGTAGAAGGTAGATTCGATACATCAGATTTGCAAATTGATAATATTTACGCTTTACCTAGAGTTAATAAGAATGTATTGGGAAAAATGAAGGATGAAGTTAGTGGGAGAATAATTTCAAAATTTATAGGGATAAGATCCAAATGTTATTATATAGAGAAAGCAGAGAATGCTTTTATGGGGGAAATAGGGGGTAGAGAGAAGGAAGAGGAAGAGGATAATGTTATTAAAAAAATCAAGGGCATAAAAAAATATGTCATAGCTAAAACTGTACGAGGTGAGGATTTTTACAACTGTGTAATGAACGCTCCACCTCAATATAGGAACATGAATGTTATACGAAGTAAAGGTCATCAGTTATATTCACAAACTGTCAACAAAATCTCTCTAAAGAATTATGATGACAAGCGATTCCCAATCCCATCAAAACCACATCAAACATTGGCATTAGGACATAAGGAGATAGATGCATATTATATTTTATTTATAGATTTATGTTAGATATTATATTCTAATTTTTACACGTGTTTGTTTTAGATTTTAATATTTGATAATATTTTTGTATTTTACATATATATGGTATAAATTTAGTTTTAAGTCTATTGACTAAATAAAAATGTTTAGTGAGTGAATACATTATTTTATTATGCATCCAATCACCCAACGTGGAGCATGAACCACGCGATCAAAACGTCGTAAAATTCATGAATTCCACGACGCTTACACGTTTATGCCCCGTGGTTTCACGCGCCCCGGCTTCCGTAACGACACAAGCGCCATGAATTTCTTGACTCCTGATCACCTGCGCGCCCACGCTGTAGATGTACGTATCCACTGACGAGGCATTAGCGGCATCTTGTACTACACTATACATTTCATAGCGGATGTTTTTGGAACTAACTAGCAGCGTCCACTGACGAGCGGCATCTATACATTTCTTAGCGCACTTTTGAAACGTAGCTTCCTCTAACGGATCTTTGCCTAACTAGCTGCGGACTTTTTTTAGAACTACTCGGACGGCAGCTCATCTATACCTTTTTGTAGCGGATGTTTTTGGAACTAAAACTTCCACGTCCACTGACTCTAGCGACATCTATACATTTCTAGCGCACTTTTGAAACGTAGCTTCCTCTAACGGATCTTTGCCTAACTAGCTGCGGACTTTTTTAGAACTACTCGGACGGCAGCTCATCTATACCTTTTTGTAGCGGATGTTTTTGGAACTAAAACTTCCACGTCCACTGACTCTAGCGACATCTATACATTTCATCGAGAACCATTAAGCGAATCGATAACTCGCATACAAAGTGGCGCCTTCTAGCGGTGATCATTGCGGAACTAACAAGTGGCGCCATCTCACGGATCTTTGCCAAACTAACTAGTGGCGGCCTCTGGCGGATTTCTATGGAACTCACAAGTGGCGCCATCTAACGGATTTGCTATGAAAATAACAACAGGCGCTCTTACACATACACAGTGGCGCCATCTAGCGGGGGATCATTGCGGAACTAACAAGTGGCGCCAATCTATACATTTTATAGCGGATATTTTTAGAACTAACTAGTGGCGCCTCTGGCGGA